>NC_137233.1:6544172-6601672 GCF_949987685.1 Ammodytes marinus | reverse complement strand
CAGACACGCACACACACACACACACACACACACACAAACGCACGCACACACACACACACAAACACAGACAGACAGACACACACACATACACACACACACACACACACTCACGCACGCATATACACACACACTCCTATCACTGCTAGGTGGTAATTAAACATTTGAAATAAAGAAATGTTTTAATACTCTTTTGAAGTGCTAGATTTGTTGTTGCCACCTCTCCACCTTCAGTGTCTCTCCTTCTTTCCATCTCTCTTTCCTGTGTGCTGTTCTCCCATTGGCTCCCGTCCTCTCACACCACTCTCTTCACTTGCTTGTCCTCCTTTAACCCAACCCCCCTTTTCCCAAATGTGTTTTATACTTTCCACTGTTTTTATAGACTGGCTTTTATGTGAGGCTGTCCTTTTATCGTCTTTCTTGTTGTCTTTTTGCCCTTTCAGCTGTTAATTTAATTATATATTCATAGTTTTTCAGCCTATAATGCTGCTCCATGTTTCCCTTTTTACTAGTGTGTGTGTGTGTGTGTGTGTGTGTGTGTGTGTGTGTGTGTGTGTGTGTGTGTGTGTGTGTGTGTATGTGAAAATTAAGACCTTCAAAAATGTCCATTGTGGCCATTTCGGAAGATGAACAAAAATTGTATCTAAACTTCAATTTAGAAGTGAAAACAAAACTTTCGCATCAACTTCAAATGTCCAGACACCATCACTGTATTACACTGTTGTGTTTAAATGGGCGTGAGTATTGATTCAATGTGTATAAACATTATATGTTTCTGATTTGTACAGTATGTGCTTATTAAAAAAATTTTTTAAAGGAGCTATACAAATAATGTTATTACTGTATTATGAATATGTTTTTCTTCCAAACCACTCCTTGTCCCTTCACCTTTTAACAAGCTTTTTCTCTTTCCTTTACCTTCTCTCTCTCTCTCTTTGTCTGTCTCTCTCCCTCCCTCTCTCTCTCTCCCTCTCTCTCTCTCTCTCTCTCTCTCCCTGTCTCTCTTTGTCTCTCTCTCTCTCTCTCTCTCTCTCTCTGTCTCTCTCTCTCTCCGTGTCTCTCTCTCTCCTCCCAGAGCTCCAGTTCATGGTGGAGCACCACCTGTACCGTCAGCAGCAGGGTGGGGGGGATGAGTGTTCCTCAGAGAGCTGTCTGTCTGACCGGCCCAGCCCCGACACCTTTCCCCCCGGGGAGGAGCTACCACACGATGACGACGCCACGGTGGAGGCCTTCGAGAAGCTGCGCTGCCAAATGGAGGGTATGTGTGGAGGAAGTACGGGGAAAAAGGATTTTAAGTTGCATGATTGAAGCGTTGAGATTGCTGCCTATTGAGCCATAAAAAAACTACGATTGATGGGACAAAAAAAGGAGTACTTCTATCACAGACTATTAAAGGTGCACTATGTAACTTTTGGGTGTCAGAGAAGTAAACATTTTCTAAGGTTTATTCTCATAACTTTATAACAAAAACGCCCCTTGCGAAAATTGGATCCCTGAAATACAGTTTGAAAGACACCTGAAAAGTTACTGTTTTACTGTTGTTGTGTACAGCAGCACGGCCCACATTTTGGCTTACAAACATATTCTAGTCTTATGTTTGGTTCCAGGGGCCTCAAACTAATTTTATTTAGATTAATGATGAGAGAATTATAAAATACTAAAAATGACATGTAGAGAAAATATTTTTAGTAAACTAACTGCCCGATCTGCCAATGTAAACAGATGACCCTCCCTTGAAACTGCCTAGTGCACCTTTAAAGGGAAGAAGGTTTTTGCTACTGTGATTCTCCTGTTGACAATCTAAACGTATCAAACCATGAGTGAAGCTTGTTTATGTAGATTTGCAAAATGTCAAGTGACTTTTTAGCAGAGGTGAAATAAGTACTTGGTACTAAAACTGCAATGTAAATACACACTCTATTACAAGTAAAGTCCTGCATTCAAAAGCCCATTTAAATAAAAGTTCAGCGGTTTTGTCAGCGAGGATACTAGACTGAAGGAAGGACACAGATAAGTGTGTGGTACAATTGGGAAGAGAGGGAGAGGATGCTCAAGGATTAATATCAAGGGAGGCGCTATATGACGTCAAATACTGCAGCCAATTGGCCTAGTGTATAGCATAAAGACAGTGGATGTTGTTACCTGTGGACAGGGCCTGGCAATAGCTGTATCCCTCCTGTTCTCCAGTCGTTATGCTAAGCTAAGCTAGCTGGCTCTGACCGATATAGAGAGTGCTATCGAGTTTCTCATCCAGCTCACTGCAACAAAGTGAATTATTGAACTTTCCCTTTAATGAAAACATTTACAAGCTTCAAAGCGAACGGCGGCTTGGCAGATACTTTCTCCTTTGCGTGCCAAACACTTTACGCCTGATGAGAAAGAAAAACAGAGGTCAGCTCTTTCAGCTCTGGCCAGATAATTTACTTTAGTGGCCGGTGTGTAGACGGTCACAAAGTACAGCACTTAGAATAGACACTTTCGGTAATTGACCATCACAATGCATCACAATGACTGTTTCTCTGAAGTGCCCGAATAACATTGTTTTTAAAGGTGCTCCGAGGAACTTTCAGTTTGTGTAAATTCTTGCAACCCCTTTGGACAACAGCAGTATTGTTTCTACTACGCCAGCTGTAGTTCCTGGGTAAGCATATCCAAGACATTTGGAAAAAATAAATAAAAATAGCATTCTTTGAACCGATGGTCTCGTTTGCTGTCAAATGTAATGTATGATCATCAGAGGAACATTTTTACTTTAAAAGTCCTTGTTGCACCTTTAAAGCAAAAAATGTTTCATTACATTTTCGCTTTTTATTCTCATGGATTTGCTGTGAACAAAGTTTTGGGTCCAGATGAAAGGAGCAGATATAAAGCTCAGAGAAACAAATCAATGGCCATTAACGCCATTCTAGTAGACGGTGCGTTCACTTAAATCAACCTATTGAATTCCCTCAGCGTGACTGGAATACATGTGAGTGTAAATGTCAGGTGGCATTGATCTAGGTGACGAGGTGAATTAAGACATAAGAGGAGAAAAATACACAGAGCGTTTTATCCACACTGGCGATAAAGTGTATTTTGTGATGCCTGCGCGCCGGAGGAAAAGCCCAAGGCCCTGAGGGATTATGTTTTCTGTTTTTTCTGTCACAAGCCATTCTTGTGAGCAAAATATCTCACAAACACTTTGAGGGATTTTCTTCAAACTTTGCACAGGTGTCCATTCTAATTCAATGATGAACTGATTAGATTTTGGAGGTCAAAGGTGAAGGTTACATGAACGCAATATCTCAAGAACGCTTTGAGGGATTATTTTTTTTGAATTTGGCACAAACTCACACCTTTGATGAGAGGATGAACTGATCAAATTCCAATGGGTCAAAGGTCAAGGTCACTTTGCTTATTGTAAACCCAGTATTTCACAAACTCTTTGAGGGATTTTCATTCCACGTTTGCGCGCACATGTCGACTCTGACTTCGAAGATGAACTGAATAGATTTGAGAGGTTATTGCGACCTACAGTCAGGTTGAAGTGATCTTGTAGCATATTGTAGCTTCTTATGAGCAATCCCTACCACCACTGTATTTTCACTGTTCTTCTTTTGTATGCCCCACCGTGGTATATAACATATAATATATATGTTGGGAATTCATAAGGGGTAGATTTGGTCAAAGTCAAGAATATTATTAATTTCATGGAAATTATAATATTGAGAAAAATTGTTAATTAATGATCAATTAAATTAGTCCAGCTAATCAAATTACTTATTAATACCTACGGAGCACCACCCTTTGTAAAAGGGAACTTTGTATCAAATCAGAAAACAGTCTCATAATGTTAAGGGGATTTATCTTGAAAATGTCAAAGTTGGTTACAATGTACATTTAAGATAATGAAGGAGTGAATATTCGAGCATAAACCTTATTTACCAGCCATTAGTGAAATACAAGACACAAATATCACAGACACTGCTTCTTAAAATCAAAATGTAAGGGTTTATTTACTTAGGCAAGTTGATTAAAACGATACACATAAGTCAATAACCATGAACTAATCTAATTTAAGAAAGCAGACATAGCACAAGCAATAATAAGAACAGTTTAGATTATAAAGCCATGTATTTCTATCTATGTGCAGGTGAGTGCACATGTGTGTGTGTGTGTGTGTGTGTGTGTGTGTGTGTGTGTGTGTGTGTGTGTGTGTGTGTGTGTGTGTGTGTGTGTGTGTGACAGAGGAACGTCACTTTAGAATTTAGATGGCAGACGCGAGAGTTTGAAGTGGCTTTTAAGCCACGGGTAGATCAATTGCTAATAGCAATGTGGACAACTTCTAAAAGTTGAATATTCTACCTTTAATCAGTAGGGGAAGTAGCATGCAAAGCATGTATGTAACCTACTGCTTCAATCAAACACATAAGAATTATAAAGGATGATGCTGGGAGACTTTGGTTTTGTCTTCACGCAATCTTAACTTTAAAATTACAGAAACTCAACACTCATGTATTCATTAAGAATACTTGAGGGGGGGAATCACGAGTATCAGTGTGTTTGTGTGTGTGTGATGTGCGTAGTTAGAAAATGAGAAGGAGAGAAAACAAAAGACAGTAACCGCAGCTCTAGCGCGTAGTGAACTGTTTCCTCCAATCACACAGTGGCTGCAAATGCGCATTTGCGTATACTGAGTTGAATTGATAAAGAGGAAATAACTCACTGGCTTTAAGAGTGACAGAAACAACACGTCAATACATTCCCGGTTAACGGGAGAAAAACACTGTGAGCGAAAAACACTTATGTAAAACATAAGTTAGTCAGAATTACTTTAAATCAGGAAATAATGAAATAGTGAGCTCGTCAGCTCTTATGTTTACTTCAAGTTAATGAACAACATAAAATAACTATCTTAGCCCAGACAATAGCCTCACGTGAATCGCTTGGTCCAGCGATTATTGGTTGAAGGCAGCTGGAGGAGATAGGAGGAGAAAAAGGCCGCTTGCCGGGCCTTGTGCGCTGATGGAGCGCGTCTTGTGGAAGACAGGGGTGTGGAACCAGCTCAGCTGATAAGGGCAGCGTGCCACACCATGCCAAGGGATGGAAGCAAGGGATCAGCAGCTCTTCTTGGCAATAGCGGGCTGTCTGCGGTCCGATGGGCAGCGGCAAGGAGGAGAGGAGGAAGCGGAGAACTCCCTCGGCGTCGGGCCTTGCTCTCTGCTGGCGCTGCGTCTGGGGCAGCGTAGGAACGGCCCAGATGATAGGGCGGCTTCACTTCTCGGCGGGTCCGCTGGCTGGCTCCGGTCCGTAGAACGGGCAGTGCAGGCGTCTTGATGAAGGGATCCTGCGTCTTTGCTCGCGCCTTGCGCGTGTGGGGGTCCTGTTTTGAGGAGAGGCTGAGGTGGCTGCTTCAGCTCTGCGAAGAGGTTTTCTGTAGGAAAACTCTCTCGAATCCGGGAAAACAGAAGAAGATGTTCCAAGCAGTCCATCAATTCGTCCAGCGAGTATGAAGACTGAGACTTGGAGTTGCTTAACCCTAGGCCTCAGGCTTAAGCATGTTGTACCTTCTATCACGGCTGGAAGCCGGAGGCGAATGGCAAAGATGAGAGGATTGCATCCTGTATTAAAACAGTCCAAATGCATTCTCATCCAATCAGTAGTTAGTTTGTCTAATCAGCAAGCAGTGTTTACATTCAAACCAGCCAATAAGATGCTTTTCCTTCCTTAGGAAAAGACAGCTTTGAAGCTTGTGTCTCACAGTTGAGATAAGGTAGACACAGCAGGGTGCCTGGTTTCAACTTATAGTCACTTCAAACAGAGTTTCATCCTGTCCCAAAGGTCTGGTTGGATTAACCAACCTCCTAGAATGGACTATCCCATCTTAAATGAGTTTATGACCTCCACAGGGGTCTGGGATGGTTGACTCTACAGAGAAACTTATGTAAACATGCGTTAGACTTTAGTCTCTTGGAATGCACTGTGGCATCAGTCTTAACCCATTACAACATTTCAAATGAGACACTCTGTGTAGGCACAACATATATTTCTAGTTTCTTTATTGTATCTGTCACCATTCTTCACCCTCAATGTTCCTCTCTCTCTCTGCCTCCCTGCAGAGTTCTCCAGGGAGAGTCTAATAGAGGCAGCCGGCGGCGGGCTGGAGTGCCCCCTCACCAAGGAGAAAGAGGGCCGCTCCAGTGTTGCCAACGCAGCAGACCCGTCATCGCTACAGAACAACACGCAAGCAGGTAGTCCAGCGCTGATAGGAGGACCACGGGTATCACAGGAATTATTGTTATATGTGTTTACTGTGAAGGGCTCATTTAGATAATGTTAAACAGTTTCAAACAGGCTAGGCTTTGTGTTGTGTAATCACGCCTGGTAAACAAACATCTGTGAAGTGGCTTTGATCCACACTTCACAGGGCGCCGCGGTGGCTGAAATACCCTGGGAGGGAACCGAGGTACCAAGTGTTTGTGTGTATGTGTGTGTGTGGCGGGGGTGGGGGAGGGGGGGGGTGATACTGTGTGAGTTGTGACATTAAAGTTAGATTTCATCTGATTCTTTCTCTATTTCTCTCTTCCCGCTTATACCCCTGATCTGAATATGTGGACATTTTCATTTAATGTTTTTTTTGTGCAAGTAATTACTGCTAGGGCTGTGAATGTTATTTCGCTGGTTGACTTGTCGGAGGCATGAATCAACCAGTTGATTGATGTAGGCCATCTATGCTTTTTTTTGTTGCTGAAAAGAAAGTGCAAACTGATCTTCCCTTTGTCGTCCTAATTGAAATTCTCCAGGGTCTACATACCGTGAGCATAATTTGTCGCTATTTTTCGATAAAATCTTGTCCTTCCACCCGTAATACTTACTAATGCACCATTGTGAACATAAAGTAAACGGCTGTCCCAGGCAAAAAATTTTAAAGCCCATGCACACAACAAAAGTGTTACCACATATTTATTTATTGTTCAGCTGCAAAGAGCCCATCAAAATCCCCAGAGTCAGCCCTCCTCTCTCTGCCTTTTTATTGTCTTCCAGTTTTTTATGTCTTTTATGTTTATATTTTGCAGACACAAAAGCAGCAGCAGCAGCATCCAGTGTGAGTCAGCCAGCAGAGGAGAAGACAAAGACATGCATTCTGCCGAAGGAGAAATAGAGCGGTCACTCAGCCCAACACAATGACAGGAGATTGTGTCTACAGATCATCGTTTTAGCGTTGTCAGGGCATCTATGTTCCTCTACTGTCAGGCCTTATAGTTAACCTCCCTCCCCCCACCCCCAAAAAAAGAGAACAAAGCTTTCTACAATAATTTTGTGTCATAAATCGTATGTAAATTTTCATTATTTATTTGTAAAATATTGTTTTTTTTTCTATTGCTTTCCCTGCACTTAAACTAAAAGTAGCTTACTGTGTATCAATAAGACATTAACAGTAAAGAGAGACTCAGTCACGCAATCATTATCCTGAACTACCACAGCTCACATGCATAACATCCCCTTGTTTGTTCCAAGGCAACAATCCCATTTGAAATCCTTTTAGAAATGATTTTTAACTATGTGCCATTACTTCTGCATGTATTGTTCCATATCAAAGCAATACAACTGTATGTGTACCTCATAGATAAGTGGGACAGAAAACTATTTATTTTAACTTCAAATGCCATCGTTTAGTCCTGCTGAGTTAGATGTTGAATAAGTCTGCAACTTTTTTTTAATTATAATCGGTTCAAAAATGTAAAGGAAAAGTGCCACAATATTTTTGCGTTTTGAACTAACAGCATGAATCCCTGCTCTGTCAATCATTTGTGTCCCATTAGTTCTGCATTCATTTGTTGTTATGCCGTCAGGTGTCTGTCTACGTCGATGTAGAACTTGTTTTCATGCGTTCAGCGCTCACAGTTTTATAAAAAGATGGTTTGATTGACCAAGAGCTACACAACACGAGAACCACAAACTATGAACAACACAACATACATAAATTGTCCTGCTAGATTATCCTTCATACTTACTTACAGACACCAACACATCTCTTAGCAAATTTGCTTGTTGAACCAGCAACCAAGCAAAAGTGCATGGCTAACGTCAGTTTGCAGGCTACATATCTTCTAAAAGGACATAAACGTACCGGAGATGCAGGTGTGGTCTTTACTCTTTAAAGGTAGAGACAAAGATCCTAATCCAAGAACCCCTTTTTTGTCAAAATCAGCAAATATCTACTCACCATACACCACCTGTCCGTACTGTGTGTGTCCACTGAAAAAAGTCCAGTGTTTATACACAGCCTAGGCTCAGTAAACAGGCATGTATACAAAGGGACTCGGAAGCGAAGCCAGCAACACTTCTCAAACCAATCAGTTCCAGGCTGCGTTAATGATGTCAGAAACAACAATCCTATTGGACAAGTAGTTAGTGACGACTGCTGTTGCTAAGGGAAGGCACTTCTGGCTGGGGGCAGAGCATGGAGGTGGGGTGGGGTGGGGGGTTTTATTTCAGTACTGAGTTCAAATATCGACAAGCTTTTCTCTGGCTAATCGATGACTCAACCTTTAATACCACTAACAATATGCTATGCGCTTTGCCCATGAATGAAAGCTACGTAGCAAGTTCGTCACCTTCCTGCATGGCACTGAATGTACTGCAACACCTTTTCTAAGTCCAAGCTCTTGACCATGCATTTGTTTCCAAGGGAACTCATTTAAACAGCCAATCAAAACATTTTTAAATCCCAGGTCCATTTACATAATAACTGAGACTCCCTCTTTATTCTAGTTTTGTATGCAATCAGGACATTATCAATCACATGATAACTCATACATATTAAACATTTGTATCACTTAAGTGGCATTATTATGTAGATTATAGTGACAATCCTTCCATAACTTTCACATTATACAGTACGTATACAGTCTGATAGAAATAAAAAGGAATTGAGGTGGAAAACTGAAGCGTAGATGTCACGTAGGCAGACGAATCAGCCAAAAAATACGAGCAGTTTATTTCCCAACTGCCAACAATGACCACTATAGTCCACACTGACCAATAAAGACAGTCAAACATTCCTGTGCAAGCTTCTGTTGATTCTTCTGCTGTGTATTTAAGGACCATGTAATGTTTGTTCTGTTTTTTGAAATGGTAATAGTTTACTTTACAAGACTGTCAATCTGGGGTGTTTTGTTTCAAATTTTACTTGAATTAAATAATTGATGGTTACACATGTAATCTAAAATTTGTTTGATACAATAAAATGTTTAAATTGGTGATTGGCTATTTTTCTTTCTCATCAACCATGCACTGTCTATGAATTTTGTATCCAGTTGAGTTAAAGATGCACTATGCAACTTTTGGAATGTCAGAGAAGTGAGCATTGTCTAAGGTAAATTCTCTTAACTTTCCTCACAGAAAAATTGGATACCTGGGAACACTGTTTGAAGCTGGAAAGCTCCCTGAAAAGTTACTGTTTCATTGTTGTTGTTTACAGCAGCAGGGCCCACTTTTTGCTTTCGAAGTGTATTCTTATCTTACATTTGGTTCCCGGTGCCTAAATTTTTTTTGGTTTTGATTTATAATAATAAAATATGTAATACAAAGAATTACCTGTAAAGATATTTTTTTTTGTAAACTAACTGAAGGTTCTCCAAATGTAAACAAATCCCCCTCCCCTGAAACTGCATAGTGCACCTTTAAAATAGTGTTGGAAAATCAGAGTCAGCCTGAGTTCTGCTCTCAACTATTTTTAGAGATCTTAAATGTCCAAAGCACATACACCAGAATCTTCTTCCCAAGAAATTAGGGGAAGGTCTTCAAAAACTTCCAAGTCAAATGTACAGTGTCTGACATCACCATTGCACCACTGGTCATGTGTTCAGTACAGTTCCACTTTGACTATATCCTAAAAATAGGCTCATAAATAATTCAATGAAGTCAGAGCCGGAAGCATTAAAATACATACATTTTTCATACACACAGGACTGGTATTCACAACTATATATTTTGTAAATCTGCAGCAATTGTATCTGCATTCCTATACAGACACTGCCAGTTGCTTTTTACTGTTACTTTGCCTGTGTGAGATTCATTTAATCTATTTGCGAGATTTCTGCAGTGCGAGCATGTTGCAGTCGTTACCCTCAGGTGGGTATGCTGTTTGATCTTTGAGAGTAAAAGCCCAAAGTAGCATTTTTTATCGCTTTTCTATATCTGAGTGAGAGACACTAATGATCATGACTTTTAAGAAATCTTGAGGAGGGATATGCTACTTAAAAAATGCAGGATACCATGCAGCAAAAAATATGCTTATTTTTATGCAAAAAAAGTAGGTGAAAGGTGTTTTTGTAGTTTGGTATGTTGCATTAAAATAGCTTCTGTATGTATCTCTTCCTCTCTCTCTCTCTCTCTCCATGTGTGTGTGTGTGTGTGTGTGTGTGTGTGTGTGTATTGGGTTTTCAGATCATGCCAATTCAAAAAAAATATTTTTTTGGCATTTTTGCTTTATTAGACAGGTGAAATGGGGTAGAGAGGGGAAGACATGCAGAGAACTGAGAACTTCCATACTTGAAGTGTTATTTTTAAAACTATTTTACAGCGTCCTAGTGGACTTGAATGTAGCCTCATTCTTCCCCGCTCTCCTGAGATGAAGGAAAACTGCTTAACTGACAAATGTTAAAAGAAAACACTGGGTTTGAAGCAGAGCCCTTGGGGGCAAACCCCATGCTGATTCTCTCACTATGCTCCACAGCCCCTCCTAGCTGGGAGAGCAGAGAAAAGATTGTTCTACCAGGCACCAGAGAACTTTACTGAACACTTGACTTAACTTAATGATGTTATTTACTGTGCATGTTACAGTCACACTAGGGTCTTACAAAATATGTTTCTAAGTTGCATTGTGGGAAGTATGGAATCAAGGTTTTAGGATGGATGTGGAACTTGACCCTATTTAAAGGTGCTACAATTAAATATTTCTGAAACAATCTGATACATTTTTCCTCTATTTTTGTATGGTTTTTCTTAATGCCTTTGTCATGGGTACGCTCACCGCTTTGTCCAAAGGGGGTGCTAGAATTAACACAAACTGAAAGTTCCTCAGAGCACCTTTAAGAACTAAAAGTCTTGATGGGGTCACATCGACTTTGAACAGCATGTCTCTTGTAGACCCACAACTTTAAGGAAATGTAATACTAAACTCAAATTATTAAAGTGTTATCTATATCAGGTTGTATATTATCCTATACGCCATGTTGTTGACGCCTCAATGCCCAGTTCTAGTGAAGATCCAAACTTTTCTGTCTTGCTTCAGTGTACTTTAAGACAACAATACACAGCTGTTGGTGAAACCAGGCTGCCTGATAGGACAGCTCTTTTGAACTAGGCTCCATCTTTTGACTAAAAGATCAATGTACATTTATTTTCTTCCAGTTCTTAGAGTCAAACATGTAAGCTTCTTAAAATGACTGCAGGTGATCTTTTGAAAAAGGATGACATATTAGGTAAAAGTGAAGATACACCTTGCGTTGCCATTTTAAGAAGAAATAATCATAAAACAATATTGGGTAACCTGGTCGTTTTGCAGTATTCAAGCTGAATATAAATAGGTCTTCAATTGGTGCAAGGCAGCTGACTGTGTTTGAACTGAACCAACAAACAGTATGATCTTCAAGCCCACAGATACATCATGTTGAAACCTTTTAAGTTAAACCAATAGGGCACATTATCCCATCACAACAGGCCCACAGCCTTATAAGGACACCAGACCAAGAAACTTCATATATGGCAACACACACTGACATCTTTTCAACTTTTATTGTACAGTTAACTGATTTGTGTAAATTTCAAACTATTTAAAGGTAAAATGTTCCCTTACAAGTGTTTAGGTGACAAATTAAATTAACAACATGCACTACACTGTATTACATGGCCAGCATGTACACTTTGCATTTTAAATTAGCATAGAATGCTACACCTAAAATAAGACATGAGGACGTTTTTCTGTGAGTATATACTGCATCTTACCTTGGGAAGATGATGTTAAACTTAAACCACCCCTCTCTCCTATATACTCCCTCATTCGCCACATAAGAAAGCGTTGCGGTTTTGTTACTCAAGATTAACCTTAATTAACCATTTTGTTGATATTCTATAAAATAAAAAAGCACATCTCGTCGTAAATGAACTGCTGTCTACTGTTTTGTATCTGTAGCGGGCTCCTGCGGGGATGTTTCTGACAGCTCCTCTTGTCTTGATCTCTGCTCTTTAGTCACACCGGAGTCGGAAAATCCTGGAGGGATATAGGAGAGATTGAAAGAGGCATTGGGAAAATTGTTTTAAGCTGACAAAGGAAAAACAATATCTGCTAATCTCCTCGTGAGATCATTGCGATAAATGCACGCAGATCAAATCAAGGGAGAGCAAGCAAGCACATTTATGGAGCTGAGGAGGGCTTTGTCTTTGCCAAATCACACATCTAGAGAAACAAATCTTGTTTATCCTAGGTAAGAGGAGCTTGATTCTGAACTGTTACAGAAGATGACAGAAGAAGGAGGGTCGGCCTGTATGAATCAAATTAGGATATTTCTTAACGTGGATTTATTGCTTGAACATTTCAACTTGACATAGTATATTTGTGGCTTTACACAGTACATTCATAACATGAGTGAATGAGTGAATGAATGAATAATATGACGTACCATTGGAGCCACTTTCCTTCCATTTGAGTTTGTTGTCTTCGGTGTGTCTGGTCCATGTGGAGCGGAAGCTGACCAGCTCGGCCGTGATGTGAGCGAGACTCCACTGCAGACCCCTGGAGCTCTCCTTCCACAGGTTACTATGGAGAGATAACAATGCTGTCATAGCAATAGCTTCTTTTTTTTTTTTTTTTTACCTCCCAGTGTTACCGTTATTTAACCATTCCTTTTATTTATTTATTTCTTAAAGTTTGAGTTTCTCTATAACAATATATTTTTCTTTATTAAGTGGTTCCACACTTTGTGAAATACACCTGTTATGCTTGTGTTGAGCTTTAGATGAGAAAATCAATACTGCTTTAATGTGTGTCTGTAAATAAGAAGCTCCAGCCAGAAGCTAGTTTAGCGTAGCATAAAGACTGGAAGCAGTAGGGCACAGCTAGTCCAGCTCTGTAGAAAAGGTATAAGGTAAAAAGGTGACTTCGTAAATGGCAAGTCACTGTCCATGGCCAAGAAATGCTGTTGTACGGCAATAATAACCCCCTTTTAAAACAATAACATTGTAATGATAATAATACATTCAACTTATCTAGCGCTTTTCTTAGACTCAAAGTCGCTTTCCAAGGATAAGAAAAGAAGAGAAAAGAAAAGAAAAGAAAAGAAAAGAAAAGAAAAGAAAAGAAAAGAAAAGAAAAGAAAAGAAAAAACTAAAAACATACAGACATTTATGCACAAATTGATGGGGAGTAGGCAGAGGAGAAGAGATGAGATTGTTTAGATATAAGATGCCCACCAGATAGTTGACTCCGAAATGGTGCCCATTTACTTCAATAGGTTTTTTTAGAGCTCACAGGTTTAGGCATTCTTCCTCCAACAAATACACACACCCGTTCTGTTTGTTACCTGTGTCTGTTGCAGGGGTCTGGTGGACCGGGGTTTTCCTCTACCAAAGGTATGACGATCTTTTCTGCCATGTCCGTAAGCAGAGAGAACGTAGGATACACAATGAAGTCTATGAAACCTGCAAGAGAAAAATGTCACTGTTATTAGCTCTTGGACATTTTTAGGTTTTCCTGCTGAAATATGATTGTTGTTTTGTTTTTGTGTTTTCTTCACTGTAAAGTAATTCATATGTAATTAGGTTATTGTTCTGTCTTTATTCAGGAGCGTATAGATTTCAGAGCCTGATTTATTGATTTCGCATTTAGATTTAGTAAGCCTTTTCCCTCAAACTCTGCAAGCAACAATATGTATCTGGGCACGAGCACACAGTTTGAGCAGAAGAAGCAGAAGTAAATCTGTCCATCTGCAAGCTGGAGACATATGAGTGTGTGGGCAGCATTTGAGGGAAAGATTTCTAAAATTTGAACGGAAAGCCAATGAATCATGCTCTCAAATGGAAAGACTTGAATAAAGCTAGGAAAATAACTCCATAAAGGTGAAGATGACAGATGTATTGCAATTCAAACTGCTTCAAATCAGCAGGCTACTGACCAAGAGCTAATCATTTGCTGTTACTAGGGCTATTTACACTATTTAATGTATTTACGTTGGAACACCTATATATTCTTTCACACGACTTTCGTACTTTCACTTCAGAGATAGAATTTTGGATGGGCATTACAAATCTTTCACAGAATATTAATGAGAATATGATAGAGTGAAATATACAATATATGTTTTTTAGAAAGTGTTTTGTGAGACGTACCAATCTGCGACTCGGCTACCAGGGTGCTGTTGCGATCACACAGAGGAGAGAAGGGCAGGCCCAGCTCTGTTTCTCTATCACCCTCACAGAGACAGAGAGAGAGAGAGACAAGATATCTTAAAGGGCATCCCACACATCGGCTGAAAATCCCTTCTGTAAAGGTTATTTGACTCTAACTCTCACCACCTGAGACTTTGATATTATCAAAGCACAGTAAAAAAATATATATAATAGAAGTGATTTTGATTAGTTTTTTAAAGTAACATGAGATACATTCAAACGCCTTTTCAGAAGAAGGTTTCTCACATCTTACACCAACAACACCTAACATCTCCTCAATTCTATTTCTTCTTCAATTCTAGGCAGTGAAAATAGCAGCAACGGCACAAAGCAACTGAATCGAAATACACTCAGTCAAAGAAGTATCATCCCCACAATAGCACCCAGTTCTCTCATTGGCATCTGGCGAGACTCCGCTTGCCTTTTAAAGGTGCTACGAGGAACTTTTAAATATTTCTGAAACAGTTGCATTTTTTCATGATGATCATAAATTACATGTAACCGCAAACGAGACCATCAGTGCAAAGAATGCTATTTCTATGTAGTTTTTCTTAATGCCTTTGTTATGGTTACGCTCACCCAGGAACTACAGCTTCTGGCGTAGTAAAAACACTACCACTTATGTCCAAAAGGGGGTGCAATAATTAACCCAATCTGAAAGTTCCTCGGGGCACCTTTAAGATATGGACAGTCTTCATACAATAACTTAGACATCGTATAATTACAAAAACATCTAAGTGATTATACTAATGCTTGAACTGATAAGAAAAAAGGAGAGAGACAGTCCCATTATTCCAGGTCTATTAGATGTCCTACCTGCCTGAAGAACTCCTCCATCAGAGCTTTGGTCCAGCGAGAGTGCAGTGCCCAGGGTTTAGACGGATGGCTAATGTCGGCCGTGTGCAGTAACAGAGACAGGGCTTTGGGCTTATCAATCCTGTGGGAGAAAAAGCACAAAGTGTTTTTGAAAAAGCAAAATTGAAAACAGCCAGCGTGACACCTAATTAGCCTATCTGCCCCTTTTTTGTGCAGAACGTTCTAACGCGAGACACTGAAGGCAAAAACCTAATTTTTTTTCAAACACTGGTCAATTTGAAGATTTTGGGCTATTTTGCTTCTATAACATGTCTTCTATCAAACTACTATAACTTTTCTGTTTGTGTTACATTTATATAAGCGTTCCTATTCATTTTCAGGCACATCAATGGAATATAGCCTATGTAATACGCTTTTTACTTTGTCTTATTTGTAAAATAATTTGGACATGTTTTTTTTGTTGTGCTTTCGTTTTGTTTTGTATTTTTAACATGTCTGAAATAAATGTATTCAATTCAATTCAAAAGTGATGGAGTGAACAACATCACACTAAATCTGGGGTCATACCGTTCTTGCTGCTGTAGACATGATTTCATGGCTTTGACTTGGAGGAGGTGGGAGGACATGTCTGTGGAGAGCACCATCTCGATAACGAGCGTTCGCAGCTCCCTGTAGACAAAAGCAGACACAGACATTGACAGAGACGGGGACACGCAGTTTACCATTCGAACTTTGATTACGGGGAATTAACTGTGTGGAGTGGAAATGGCAGGCAGAGACAGGGAAGTATCATTGAGGTTGTAACCTTTTAGGTCTCTTGATGGAATGTTCTTGTTCCCATGGTAACACCCACTATAGTATAAAAGCCCATTACAGTATGCTGGCTGGTGCTTGTGTGTTTATCTTTGGTGATGTCTTTCAGAGGAGCGCTCCCATGAATAACACTGTGTCACATAGTGTGTCTGTGATATATGAAGCGTCAGCCTCCATGACTATAAAAAACTGTTTATAAAGTTGTCTCATCACAAACCAGTGCAGAAAGGGATTGTTTACACTCGTGAGCGGATGTATAGATGGGAGAACGTGAGCAGATGAGTATTTAGTTGGTCAAAAATCCATAAAATCTTAGTTTTTCTTAGTAAATCATTAAAAATCTGATCAATTTAGCCCATTGAGCACATCTGTGAGTGTTAGTCACTGTAGTGGGAGGAAGCACGCGGTGACTCACACACTGTTCTATCGCCATAGTAACATGATCCTCTATTGATTACAGAAAGAAGAGAAATCTTATATTGAAATTTCAGAGGTCAGGGTCTGCTACAAAGGATATGCCTTGGAGCTGGTAACTCAAAGGCTAATTTATATACCATTCATGCCGGATAGATAATGGCACTCATGGGTTTTTTTTGTCCCCTCCCGTCAATATGTGACCCTGTGCCCCTGTAGCCGATAGTCATTTGCTGTTGTGTCAGACCTGTGTCTCAATACTCTGCACACTGACTCTCAGCCCACAAACCAATCCATCCCTAAAATTGTTGATGTATAAAGAAAGGTAACAAATGTATTTTCCTTTTAAAACTTAAATACTTGGGCACCTTTTTTTTCCCCAAAAATAACTCAAACAGGAGTAAATACTTTATTAATTAGGAACTATTTTCAGCAGTGGATGAATACATGTGTTTAGCTCTCGTGAGTTTGAACATCCCTGCGGCCAAACAGTGTATGTGGGATACACTCAAAATGAGCTACAGTAGCTGTTCTTATGGTATGGTGAAGAAACATGGGAGCAGTAGTTTTTAGGATAAATTACAAAAAGATGAAGGTCAATGGCTCAAGGGACACATAGCTACATCAGGTTTACTTTTAATGGGATCAATTCCTTCTTTTTTTTTGTCTTTTGTAGTGGAGTTTTTAACAATAATAAAACTATAGAAAGTTCTACCTCTTGTGTTGTACAAACCTTAGAAGGTTGTTGCCCGACATTTCTCGTCTCTCTTTCTATTTCAGAATCTGCGTTCTCAGATTGTACTTCTGACAAAAAGAGAACGTTTTGTTCACCTGTGTAATTATATATGTGGAGAGAGAGAGAGCAGTGGGGTTTTTCCCAGAAGAAAGAGCTCTTTAGTATCACTGCCTATTCGCTAATGTTGTAACAGAATCATCAAGAAAAGTTCTTTGATTTAGCAGATAAGTGTTTTTTGATGGCTAACACACTTCACTGTTTGTGTGTTGAAACGTTTGTTGACATCATTTCTAACATCACTTAACGTAGCGCTTACAAACAGAAACATGATAAACAAACGAAAATGAAGTGTGCAATACACCGTGAGAATACAACACTCAATGTTTCAGATTAGATTTTCACTTTAAACTGTGGTGACCATCCTGAACCAATTCTCCAGCGAGTTTTCATTGATTTATTTATTGTAAATGAAGCGTGACGTTCCTCGGGCAGACACAATATCTTATCAGCTGACTGGTCATGTCCAATTGCCATTTTTAACCACTCCACTGATACTCTCATCACGCCAACATCGTTTGCTGCCGTAGCTTTCTGAAACCAACCCAATCTCCACCCGATAAGCAAAGGACATTTTGGTTTGAGTATAAGATGGTTAACTATCTCAGTCCTCGTTGCTGCTTGGAATATTTTTTATCCATGTAACTATTTTCAAAAAAAAAGATGTCCAAGTGTCCTTAAAGGCATACTAAGCCATCCCAAGCTAACGTTTGTCGAACGTTTGTTTATATTTTTTACTAACCACAGCAATAGTTGACGCTCAGAGCACACAACAGACAGGTAGCGGATGGTGAGAAGATATTAGATGGTTTTGACAAAGAGTGTTTTAGATTACAATCGCTTAGTGTGCCTTTATAGCTTGGGTAGATGATTTGGGGAGAAAATAGTGTACATGAGCGGTACACTTCGACTTATCAGAGCGAGGCTCTGATTCTCCGTTCTTATTGGCTGTTGGGACTGTCCATTCACTTTGGCACAACGTTGTTGGTGTAGAGCGTGTCAGGGACCATAGGGGAGGGACCAAAGAGAACAAGTGGAGCGGTTGAGGTATTTGGATTCGAATCGCTACCCCAACTGCTATTTTCTCCCCAAATCATATACCCCAGCTTTAACTGAAGCAACACAATTCAAGATGGTAGAAAGGATTCTCTTCTTACATCCATTCCTCTTTTGTTAAATTAGTGAAGATGTTCATTCGCTCGTCCTGCAGCAGACGGAACGCTGCACTCAGGTGATGGCTCTCCTGAACCGCCCGGTCGTTATAGATCAAAGCAAAATCTGACCTGGAAGACAGAATGTGAAAACAAGCATCGAGCGTGAGTAGGCAATAAAAAACACAGTGCGACAATGCTGTACTATTGTTGGGAAAAAAAGGAGTTGACAATTAGTGGAAAACAGAGTCCACAGGGAGTAAGTTAATTAAGCACTGTTGGTCTGTAATGATGAATTTAAGAGAGAGAGAGAGAGAGAGAGAGAGAGAGAGAGAGAGAGAGAGGGATGTGATAAAATCCGTCACCATGTGGGTATAATTGACTCAGTATGGCAAGTTAATTAGCTAGCCTTTCAATCAGGAATCCTGTGTCCACTCATTTGTGTAATCGACTTTAATTGACTTAAAACTGCACTTCCATGCTGGGAGGGACAGCTGCTAGCCAGGCTGCAGGCAATTTAAACGTATACCGTACACTGAAACTGCATGGTTCCTTTTCTTACTCTGAATGGGACATGTTTTAAGACTTTTACCTGTTGCACCTTACCGCATTTACAAACATACATGATAACTGTTGTCTCCAGGTCTCCTCTTAACAATTGATTGTGTTGAGTTCATAAGGGGTTTTAACCCAACAATCATTCACTTGTTAAAGGTTCTCAGATGATCATAAATGACATGCAACAGCAAACAAGACCAAAAATAATGCAATTTGTTTTAAGTTTCTCTCAATGGTAAGCTTACCCAGGAACAACAACAGTTCCTGAGAGCACCTTTAACTTGTGTGCCTTGTCTTCATTGCTTTTCTTTTGGGGATTCTTACATTCCTTTATCTTGTGGACTATATTCAAATGCCATCCAGTCTAGTCCTGTAATATTATCCACGGCTACAGAGCTTTGAGGAGGTCCGCTCAGTCAGTACTACATGAAACTATTTATTTTGTCTTTTTTTTTTTTGCCTGTGCAGAAGTTCAATTTGATGCAAGAGCATGTAAACTTGTCCCCCACTGGAAATCAATTGTACCCAGCTTGACTCTAAGCCCACCACATGGTGTGTTATGAGGAACAAGCACTGCATATGACATTCAGTATTTCAAACCCTGCGGGAGGTTGAGTGTTTGAGAGACTCAGAAGATATATATTCTGGCTGGAGACTTAAAGATAGCTACTGTTTGGATTCGGTTTCCAAAGTCCTGTTCTCTTTATTGTGGACAAACGTTATTCCCAAAATAAAAAGCATAAAGTTGATGATGATGATGATGATGATGGGTGCCAAGAGACTGCGTTCTTCAGCCCTCTATGTGGAAAATCAACGTCTAAAAATACTGTGTTCCTTCCATGAAGATGTGTTTGCTTTAGAGTGCTTTCTCTCTTTCTCTCTCTCTCTCTCTCTCTCTCTCCTTTTTCTCTCTTTTTTTGTACAAACCTCTCTGAAACACCACCGTACTATTTTCTACATTCTCTTACACCTACGCATACTATTTTACATTATCACAACAGGATGCAGAGTATATATAAAGGGCGCTTTATAAGACTAAGATAAGGTTAGTAAAATATGTTTCAGAAATAAAGAGCTTACTTTGTGTTGATGTGGAAGTTGTTGGTGGTTCCCGTGTGTTCATAGTCGTGGATGGCTGCAGCGAATAGAGCTGCCATCACCTCCAGCTCTGTCAGCCAGTGCTTGATACACACAGGAGACAAAACTAATATCAATTACTGAAGCAATAACAAGCCATAATCCATAGTTTATGGATAAAGGCTCCAAAGCTATTTGACAGCCCGGCATGCACTTCTGAAGAAATATTTTGGCAGCTTAAAGGTGGAGTCAGCGATTCTGGAGAATGCTTGTCAGTGAATATCTCCTCACGATCCACTACGTTTGCGTACTGTGTGTGTTGAAAAAACATCCAGAGTTAATGTGCAGCCTATAGGGTCTGTAAACAGGCATGTTGCTAGCTAGGGTTGCCCCCCCTTTGTTTACATACCCGTTTACAGAGCCTAGGCTTTCTGCACATTTCAGGGTGGCCTTTTATTGTGGACAGTCTAAGGCACACCTGTGCACTAATCATGATGTCAGATCAGCATCTTGATGTGGCACACCTGTGAGGTGGGATGGATTATCTCAGCAAAGCAGAAGTGCTCACTATCACACATTTAGACAGATTTGTGAACAATGTTTGAGAGAAATGGTAATATTGTGTATCTGGAATTAATTTTAGATCTTTAAGTCCATCTCCTGAAAAATGGGAGCAAAAACAAAAGTGTTGCGTTTATATATTTGTTGAGTGTATTATCACTGGATTTATTTTCAGCACACGCAGTACATACAGGCAGCGGATCGCGAGGTGATATTCCCTGATTTGGACAAAAAAGTGATTTTGACAACTAGGTTTCTCCAGAATTGCTGACTCCACCTTAGATATATTGCTGTTGTTTTATTTTTTTATTTTTTTTACAATTAGGACAACATGGTCCACATCTAAAAACAGGTGTGAAATTATCTCATTATACCACGAGTCCAGAGCGCAGTAGCAGGCAGTGTAGTGTCTGTGTTACGTCAGCAGCGTGGATGTGGCTGTGGTAGGGGTTGCTGTGTTTGCAGTATCCTCTCTCCAGCGCCGACAGGAACTCTGTCAGGCACGAGATGGGGATCTGCAAAGTGCATTACACAATCATGAGTCCAAGTTCACAGAGTTTATCTCAACAATCAAAGCTAATAGGGCCTGAATGTTGTAATAAAGTTGGGCTTTGGCTAGGGCTTAAAGGGGCACTGTGCAGTTTCTGGGATGGGGGGCGGGGGGGGTTGTTTACATTTGTAGAGCATGTAGTAAGTTCACAAAACATATTTTCTGTAATGTAATTCTTAGTATTGAAAGATCATAAATCTAAATCAAAACTAAATTATGTTTAAGGCAACTTGAACCCAACGTAAGCTGGAATATGTTTGTAAACCAAACTGTGGGCCCTGCTGCTGTAAACAACAGTAACTTTTCAGGAAGCTTTGTAACTGCAAAAAGTGTTTCAGGGATCCAATTTTCCTGTGAGGAAAGTTTGTTTATTGAGTTAAGAGAATATATCTTAGAAAATGTTCACTTCTCTGACGCACCAAAAGTTACATGGTGCACCTTTAAGGTATGATGCATGTGATTGGCGCAGGAAATTTCAACCTAATGTTCCTTCAAACAGCTCAAAAACCATGATAAAAACCCTACATGTCTGATTCTATCTGCAATTACAAAACACATTGCCACCACAAAAGTCGAGTCCACGAGGGCAGAACTCATTGTGTAACTGTAAGATGTTTCTCATCCAAAGTGCATTTGACATTCTTCCGTTTTGTATGATGATAAGATATTGTATAAATGAAAACCCAAAGTTAAAAGAACCTTAAAACGGCTGTTGAGTCCATATCTGGTGATCAGCTCAAAGAACAGGGATCTGAGAGCGTGATCGGAGCTGGCCGAGTTCAAAGCAAACACGTCAAAGCTCCAGCGGTCAACATCCTGCGAGGAAAAAGAAGAAGAAGAAGAAAAGTGAGTGCGTTATATTACAGTAATGCAGTGGTTCTCAATTATTTTCTGTCATGCCCCCCCCCCCCCCCCCCCCCCAGGGGACAGACATTTTCTCGCGCCCCCCCCCCCCCCCTACCTAAATTGAAATACTGTTGAGAACCTGCTAATATTTATTTATTTATCTGTACAAAACCACTGTATGAGTTTCTGGCATGAGCATTCTGCATACAATCACCTTATTATCAAATTATATAACTATATAAAAAATTGGCTGAGATAACTTCTGCAGCAAAAAAATTCAAAGTTCAGTTTGTAACATTTAAACAAGACTGCTCAGTCTGTGTGAATCTCAGGACAGAGAAACAAGAGCAAATGATTAACTGAAGTTTGCATTTCATCCAAAACATTT
The DNA here is from genome assembly GCF_949987685.1 of Ammodytes marinus. Taxonomy (NCBI): domain Eukaryota; kingdom Metazoa; phylum Chordata; class Actinopteri; order Uranoscopiformes; family Ammodytidae; genus Ammodytes; species Ammodytes marinus. The sequence goes on along the minus strand of NC_137233.1, from coordinate 6,579,278 downwards.
TTAAACTGTTAACATAATTAAGGTGGTGTTTTTTATTATTATAGGCCAATAGGCCTTCTGTGATGCGATAACCAATAATTAACTAATGTTATTATTAGTCTACTTGCTTGATTTCTTTTTAAATAGCCTACAGAGACACTTGGAGACACATTTCGCTTTAAAAAAAAAAGCCCGCGCCCCCCCTGACAACTCACGGCGCCCCCCCAGGGGGGCGCGCCCCACCATTTGAGAAGCACTGCAGTAATGCATGTGCTCGTCGCGTGTCAACCATTCCCCCTTTTTTGTGATGTCAGATTTATTGACGTGACGCAGGGTGAGATTTAGGATGGAGGCTTACCCTGAGGCAGTTTACGACCACGGCAGGCTGGTCTGGCATGGTTGCCGTGTAGGCCCTCTTGAACATCCTGGAAGTAATGCAATGTTTATGTTGAGTTCAGTTAAAGTTCACATGTTGATACTGTGCAGCGAACTAGTCTCAGGAGCTGTTTATATAAATCCTCCAAAGTCCCCGTCCCCCTATGCGAGGATGTTTTAGAGAGAAAAGGAGGCTAATGTTTCACAGTCCCGTTTGGCTGACTGTAGTTTTTTTTATGTGGCTGTGAGTGTAACAACACTGTATGAGCTAATACTAGAGTTATAGGACATATGCGGAGATCAGTCATTTTGAAATAGGGATTTTATAGTATGAGATCATTTACTTCTTTTATTATAAAAAAAAATACTATAAACAAATCATTTGCAGACACTGTATTACTCTGTTTCTGTTTCTTTTTCTGCAATCTGTTCTCTTATGATTTCCATTAGATTCACTTCACTATGACCATCAGTACCTTTTACATGTATTTATTTATGTTTAGTCTGCAGGTTGTTCTTACGTGTTTGGTACTGTATATTATTGTTTCCATTTTTCTCTTAGTTTCTCTATACTGCTTGGTTTTACCTTTCATTTTGTACTATTTAGAATGTAATTATTGTTTAAACTGCATTTCTTTATTTGGTAACACTTTACAGTAAGGATACATTGATTAATGGTTAGTTAAGGCTTAGTTTTAGTATTACCATTTTTTATCCTTTATTGAACGTGGGTTGACGATAAACCTATTTTAAATTCCTTTGTATTTCTGGCAAATATTGCAGATACTAATAACAATAACATTGACTTATTGACATACAGACGACAGTTAAAACATTCTGATTTAATGTTCAGGGCTCATTGAATAACTGTACAAAAAATCCTCACTCTTTAACTTGGAGAGATATCACCAGTTAGTTACAAATGAGTAGACTCCAATGCGAAAGCAAGGTGCACTTGAAGTTGGAAAATCAATGAAAAAATATATTTTAAATGTGATATGCCCTAACCATTAAAGGCTTTTAAAAGTATCCTTAGCTCTGTGCTAGTGTGCCTGGAGTAAACCCTAGTGCTTCCTATTTTATCATCACTTTAAAATTCTAAAAAAAAAAAAAAAAAAAAAAAAAAAATTGTGTTTACCTCTCGACAAAAATGCCAGCCTGCACCGCATGCACAATGCTGCGGAACTTTGGTTTTTCGTCTGAGCGGCGTACGGGCCGGCGGACCCTCTGAGTGAAGGTGGAGGCCAGCCAATCAGTGACCTCTGTGGGCACACCGTCTGACTGCAGCTGCTGAAGGTCATCCTCAGACTCCAGACACTGCCTGGGATGGGCAACACACACACACACACACACACACAAACACACACACAGGATCAGTTTATTTGTCTAAAAATCAATCAATTGTTTACAAGTGCACAACTGACTGTGATATACAGCTCCCACAACAGAACACAAAACTAGTCTCTGGTTCATGACATGTGCACTACTTTATGCATACTATCCCACAATGCATTGCATCACATTTTATAGATGCAAAAATTACTTTACTGTTAGTGATGACATCAAATTAAGAAAATAATATTTGTTTTTTTTATATTGAACAACATGGTATCTCCTGCTATTTTGGTTACCTACAACTACCACATACACAGTCATGTAAGTTGATTTGGCGACTCTGACTTGGTTTAAATTAGAGTGTGAAGGTGTGTCTGTCCATAACTGTTAGCACTGTGACCAGTGGCTTATGCATGTGTAACCTACTTCTTGCCCAACGTGAACTGGGATGGATATATTGACAGATAATGGATTGTTATTACTGTAGTACTAATCTTGTCTATTCAATTTATTTCTGAGGTTATTATCCTAAAAGTATAAAGTAATGAACTGGTTTGGAAAGAGCTGGTATAAAAATGTATTGTTTCCTAAATCATATTATTGCACTCTGTTTCACCTTGATCCGTCGAGGTAAACCGCCTCCAGTAACGAGGCCGTGAATTCAAGATTCTTTTTTATTTCTTCAAAGTCGACATCTCTCTCCTCCAGCTGCTTCAGCATGCACCTCAGCCTGGAAGGAAACACAGCCATTCATTGGGATGTGATCACAACAAAACACAAAATGTCAGATGCCCTTTTGGAAAGGACTGAATCTATCAAAACACCAATCCCTGAGAGGTAAAAAAAAAAAAGTAGTTGGAGGTTACAGCAGTTTGGCATCAAAGTATTCACATTAAATCACACCAGCAACAGCAATAAAAGTTAACATTCCAGAAAGCGAGGTAATTCTCAACAACATGGGGACTGTTGGTTTAGACATAGTGACAGCACTTGTCATTGAGTGAGGTAACCAAGGTCTGAGAGGCGCTTTAAACAACAGGTTGAGAAAATCCCCGTAAAAAGGAAAAGGGTTCATGTGGAAGTCATTTAAAATGCCAAGCTGTCCAAATAAAAGCCATTGGGCAAAAAGGGCATCATTGGTGCCAAATGTTCCATGAGAGGACAACTTCCCATGGTTGAGGCCTTATGTAACCCACATGTTATCAAAGTGGGCTTCATGACAAATACGTTTTTGAGTTGGTTTTTTTCAAACCACATTCTGATCTGATCAGAGAGCATGTTGTCGGGGAAATTATATATCAGTTAAACCTTGTGGGAATAAATGAAACTGAAACTCCTCAACATTTACGCATTTAATGAAAGTAGATAAAACAAACAGAAATCAAAGTATTTTCGATTCAGCTGAAAAGGGTCAAGCCTGTCTGCCCATTGAGTGAGGGTAGTAGGAATGACAGCGTTCTTGGTTTGCAGACAATCTTTATACAGTACAGTGTGCTTTCATCTATCAACTGTAGTGTCACTAAAGATGTTATCAGTTCTACAAATGAGAAATGCTAAACAAAGGATCTGCTCCTAAACCTGAGGTCCTGAGGTCATTTGAAAAATACAGTTTGGTGTCCCTTAAGATATAAATTCCTTGGATTAATATCTCTTTCATCTAACAACAACCCCCTTATTACCCCATTGTAAATGGCAGCTGGCTGAGAGAACAACAGTTTGATCTCAAACATGCTCAGTGTGAACAATACAGCCAAGAAACAGGACAAGAGTAATAAAACACCAAGGGAAAATAATCACACATGTAACTCATTCTGGGTTTTGAAACCTTTTAATCAAATTAGAGACAGAGAACTGGTGGGAATGGATTGATCTCCTGCAGAGTAATAAAAAGCACATGTCACCTCCAGTGTAACCCACCTGCAGTGTGTTAATGTAAGCTCAGCTCAGTAATAAATCCAACAGCTTTCACAGCATAACACTGCAAGCATGAAAATAAACGGAAATATCTACTTTGTTTGTTATTTTCTAGGTATAGACCGATCACAGAAATGGCATAGGCATAGTTCAGCCGATACTTGCGCTCACAAAGCTGATTAAAAACAAACAACCCAAATAGTTTAATTTTCAACCCAAATATATACTTTGTATGTTTTTCTATTTTAATAGTTACAGAGAGCTGGACAGATATTCAGAAGTTCATTATAGCAATATTTTACAAAGCCATCACCAAAGGCCTAGTGCGCTAGACAATGCACATTTTCTATTTTCAAGCATTTTTCTGCGTTCATTTCTATTTAATTAATGTTACATATAGGTTACATTTTGGTTCTCATATGTTATTATTATTAACATGTTGTATTGTATTGAATGCAAAAATAACCTTTAAAAAAGAAAATACATTTATTTGGTATGATATCATTTTTCAGTGCCACATGTTCTTTCTTCTAAAACATTTTCTGTGGAGCTTGCCCGTACAGTGCTGTGACCAAAACATGATTGTGTTCAGACTGCGCCATCATGCCACCACCATGGAGCCAACAACTCAGAGGGATGAGACACTCACAGCTTTTTCAAGTGTTTATCACGCTGGCAAGGGCTTTTTATAAGCTGTTGAGTGGTAAAAATAGCATGCATCTGAATGCCACCGCGCACTTTCAATCCCAAGTAATCTTTGGTGATAAGACAGTCTTTTATTGTTTCGACTGTTCACAGTAGACGGGCTTATGACAGGACGTTTACAGGAAAATTACTCATCAAGTGCACTCGCGAAAACTCTGTTTATAGAGAGAAATGACAAGTCTTCCCTTTGGGCTCAGACCTTTTGTTGAATCTACACACTGCATAGTGTCAGCCTCCACTTGGTGCATATCAGCAGCACAGCGCACAGTGTAGTAGAGTTTGAATGGTATCAGCCTTGTCAGCACAAATCTTTTAACACATTTCTGAATGAATTTCGATTTAATTGAGAAAAAACTTAAATCTACAGTAAATCAGATCAATTCTCATGTACTGCAAAAGTTGCTTTAATTTGTCACTTAAAAACTGACCATCATGATAGCAGAACTGTGTGAATGTCGGTCAAAAAACAACCTCATAAAATATACAAAGAGGTTTAGCTGTCTGCACCCCTGCTGCGAACACTAGCACATCAGTGTGTTAACCAAAACAAAAAACCACATGACCCATCACCTCTGCAGCACATTAGCCTCAACACAGCTGAAGCATGAGTGAGATGAGTGTTCCCACAACCGCTCAGAGTGACAAGTGTAGTATGCTCATGTTCTACAAACTTAAATGGCATAAAATCTTTCAAATCAAAAAATTGAGAGAAGCTCTTTTTTTGAGAAAGTGATGATACATTTTCAGGTAAGGATACATTTTTCATTATTTTCTCTGCAGTGATCGAGGTCTGCACATTTAAACGTTTTTCAAACTGCCTCCTTATCTGTCATCACATCGCTGTACAGGGTGCATGTTTGACTCACATATTTCCACTGCTGCAAAAACCAGAAAGCCCCTAACATGAAAAACATGACACAAAACAGACTAACTGCAGCAAACTGTGGCAAACCATGTCAGTTTTTAAAGACATAGAATGTTTGGTTGAGTCATCCAGCCTTTATGTATGCAGTCAAAATACAAATGCTGAACACAACGGCTATTTACTATGATATAACCTGCCCTATAATCTGAACCCCCCTAGTCTTACCTAGAGATGGGGATCTGCAGCCGTTTCTTACGGATTCGCACCAGTTCGGCCATTCCACACTCAAGCTGTGCCCTGATGGACCCCAGAGTTCAATAGAAAAAAAAAACAATAACAGGACTTTAAAAAAAGAGAGAGAAGGAAATGATACTACAGAGAAGTAGTAAGCAGAAAAAGTTCTACAAACCACCAAGGCAAACTTTGTGTGTCCTGTGACAGACTTCAGCTCTCCCACCCACTTCTAAGGGGGACTTACTCTACTCCACTCTGATTGGTTGAGGCCAGCCCAAATTGTGTCAGTGTGTGTGTGTGTGTGTGTGTGTGTGTGTGTGTGTGTGTGTGTGTGTGTGTGTGTGTGTGTGTGTGTGTGTGTGTGTGTGTGTGTGTGTGTGTGTGTGTGTGTGTGTGTGTGTGAGTGAGTGAGTGAGTGAGTGAGTGAGTGAGTGAGTGAGTGAGTGAGTGAGTGAGTGAGTGAATGAGTGAGCAAGCGAGTAAGTCAGTGAGTGTTTGTGTGCATGTGTACACCCGTTGTGTGAGGTGTGACCGAAGTTGACCTCACTAGCTGATGAAGTGTTGACTGCGAGGCTTTCAAGCCATGTGTACTCAAATCCCACATGGGAATTTTCCATCGCAGCCGCAAATTAGGGAACTACTATACACAGAGGCGCTATACTTTCACTGGAACCCACCAGAGTCGCCCCCAAAACCAAACTACATAAACAAAGCTTGTACTTTAAAGCCACTCACAACAACCACATAGGTTAACTGCTGTTCTCCATACTGCCGTAATTGCTGTGTATGAGACTAACAAAATATGTATGTACAAAGTTAGTGGCTCTTTCAAAGAATTAACAGAGCCAGATCCGGCAGCTGCGATCAACAACACAGAGGTTAAAAAATCATAATTAATCACATCAATAATCTACTTCAACAGCAGAGTCAAAATATTGTGATTGACCATGCAATATCAATACATTTCAACTTTGCAAAGTGAGTATGTCTGGGCCAAAAAAAGGCTGAAAAAAAAAAGATTCCCTGACCATTGAGGCGCCAAAAAATGAAAACACACAAACCTACATGATAAGACAAGACAATTAAAGTGTTCCTTAAATGTTTTTTTACACAGTTCCAGGTTCCTAAATCCATTACGAGTCTTTATTTAGAGTATTGTGAGAGCTGGTGTGACGACGTTGCTTGGGAAAACCCCTGCCCTAGCCTGCCTGCTGTCCGCCTCCCTCTCTGCTTGTCCTGCTTTGGCTGCTGGGTCAGACTGACTCTCATGCTCCCATGCTCTTTGACATGGCACAACGACGCATCGCAGGAAAAATGGAGAGACGTAACATAAGGACATATGATTCCTCAGTCTCATCCTCTGTCACTTTCTGCTGTCAAACAAAAGTTTGATGCTGGAGAGAGAGAGAGAGAGAGAGAGAGAGAGAGAGAGAGAGAGAGAGAGAGGGAGAGAGAATCGTAATATGATGCTCCAAATAGATTGCCCTCATTATACTTGTGATGTAAACTAAATGAAAGACTACCGAAGAGTAACTCACCAATTGTCACATACAATCCTTTTTTTTAAACTGTTAAAGGTGCACTATATGTAACTTTGGGTGTGTCAGAGAAGCCAAAATGTTGTTAGGTAAAATCTCATAAATGAAAAAACAAAGTTTCCTCGAAGGAAAATTGGATCCCTGGAACACTGTTTGTGTAGTTAGAAAGCTACCTGAAAATGTACTGCTTTACTGTTGTTGTTGTTGTTGTTGTTGTTGTTGTTGTTGTTGTTGTTGTTGTTGTTGTTGTTGTTGTTTACAACAGCAGGGCCCACAGTTTTGTTTACAGACATGTTCTAGTCCAACATTTGGTTTAAGGTGTCTCAAAATAATTTAGTTTTGATTCATGATGATGGAATTTTTCAATACTGCATGTAAATGCACAGTAAATATGAATGTGCATAGTGCACCTTTAAAAAAGTATTGACTTGCTTGACAGGCTTCTGCTTTACCCTCTACACCCAGCTCTAGACTTTAGTTTGTTTTCTACCGTTCGTCCATCATGCTGCCATTCTCCCTGTAATGATGACAAACGCATACCCTCTGATCTCAGTCCGGACACTCAGAGACCTGGGCCGATTATCACTCACAAGCCCTACACTTCAGAAAGAGAGAGATAGATCTGACTTTGTGGCACCATTTATCATATCTTAATGTTTGGTGTCCCTGCATGGGAACCACATGTCCTGGAGACTGAGGGTACTAAGGGGCACAGAGAGTCGTCAGTTTTGTTTTTACAGAAGTAGAATAGAATCTAGTTGATTTTTGTCACAGGGATTTTAAAGGAATACCATGGTCAAAATGTCATAGAATTATTATCTCAAGTTTCACCATCTGGGATCAATTCATGTGTTGGTTTATCTCGACTGTGAAAGGCATATTGTCTCACTTCTTCATGCGGTATTTAACCGTCCAAATAGTTTTGTTGTGTTTTGTTTATTCTGCCACCACTCTATTACAAAGCATGTGGATGGAATTTCATCTGGTTTACCCACAACAATTAAATCTCAACAACGAGGCTATTGGATGGATTGCCATTATATATTTTTATATATATATTTTTTACAGGGATTTATGGTCCTAGATTATGAATTAAAATGAGTTTGATGATCCACTGACTTATTCCTTTACCCCCAATCGGAGGTTTAGGTCAAAACTTGTGGTTTATATGTAATGTCTTAACAACTATTGAATGGATTGTTGTGAAATGTGTTGAAGAATTCCAAGTTTTTTTGACATCAGCCTCACAGCCTAACATGTTGAACCAAGATGGTGAACACAGAAAAATATTAGCTGTCAAACCATCCAACAGCTGCTGATTCCCCTCCAAGCACCTGATTGGCCAATCACTCAAAAGTAGCTCGCTCTGTTCTGAGCCCTAGGGATCCATAAGCTTTCACTTTGCTCATGTAGGGAAAAGTAATTACTACAAATCGAAATAAATGTTTCTTTGACTCAAGTAGACTATTCCTGACTGGAATCTGGCTTGCATGGATGAACATTCTTAGACTCTTGTTTAACTAACTGAATTTTTTTAAAGCGAAGACAGCAATTTCAGAGACAGATTAAACTGTTATCATTTGTATGTTATTTAGTATAACAACAACTTTAAGACCATTAAACAGAATGTGAAAAGACAGCATCATCAGTGATAGGTATTAAATGCTATATGTCTGGATGTTGCAACCATACAGGCTTAGGTCACCTCACTGCACACCAAACCATTCACTGAATAAACAAACCTGACTTCTCCACATCTTTACGGCCCTCGTCAACCCAAGAATACCACGAAGAAAAACTGTCCAGCCGGTAATGACAGTTTTACGTTGCCGAGTAATTTAATGCCAAAAGTGTAGTAGAGTATAAGTCAAAGAAAAACCAATGGCAGTCTTACCGCTCCAGTGTGGTCCTCTGTGTCATTCTGTATATCTCACAAGTTGTTGTCATGACCTCTGGCTGGTGTGATTGTGAGAGAGCGTGTGCTTCCGTGTGTTACTATAAATCCAGCAAGTGTGATAGTCTTCTGCTTGAACGTGTGTATAAAGCGCTGTACTTTATGTTAGTCAACGCTCCTATGTTTACACTCCCGATAGTCTTTTCCTCCCTGTGTGTATGCTGTATATTCTAACTGTTTGCTTGTGTGTGTGTGTGTGTGTGTGTGTGTGTACGTTTGTGTTTGTGTGTGTGTGTGTGTGTGTGTGTGTGTGTGTGTGTGTGTGTGTGTGTGTGTGTGTGTGTGTGTGTGTGTGTGTGTGTGTGTGTGTGTGTGTGTGTGTGTGTGTGTGTGTAACCCTCAGTGCCAACAGGAGAGGCTCTGTGTCACCAACACAATCAGTGGAGAGTCTTTGTATCGGGACCAGAGTTTCCACCATTAACTGTCTTCAGCGTCTGGGGAGAGGAACCACCGTGGAGCAGCAGGGAAAAGGTCATTTGCAGGCAGACATATATCATAAGCCATCATTAGTATTACTAATATTAAAACGACTTATAATAACATTTTTATATGTAATTTTTTCCACGCTAACCGCCATTAATTAGCATTTATTAGCAGTATTTTAACATAAAGCAAATGGCTTCTACACACAGACCTCATTAAACACATTATATTGCAGTTGTAAGGAGATGTAAGTACATTTTAATGATAACTTTTAATGTATAGGGGCTGTGTATGTAGACACCTTTTACTTTTTACAACTGTGTTTTACAGTTTTACTGTGTTGCCATTAATTCTGTTTAAACGCCAGCCACCACTAAGTGGGTCTCCTGCTTACAACTGCATTATTGAGTTATAAACCTTTGATGTAATACTTATAAACTGCTTATATACTGCCTATACATCCTAAAGAGTGATGAGGAAGACACCATACTCTTCCAAAGCAGGCAATGAAACACAAACCTCCCAACTAACTGATGTCTGACTGCTCCCTTAAACTAAAAAATTATATTTTTTGAATTTTTTGGCAGCAATATGAATATTTTCTCCTCAATATCATATACTGAATTACCTCTGTAAGGATAGTCCATTTTCTTTAGTCTGTGGGAGAAGTCTTTGATGTGGTAATGTGTTGATTTAGGAGTCTGTTTTTTGTTTGCATGAATGTTCATCTGTGTATAATTCACCTAAGTGTTGCCTGTGATGGGACTTAACCCTCTCCTGTGGTTGTTAGGAGGCTGGGTCCCTTGACCATTGATGCCTTAGCCCTAAATACAGCTTGCACACACTCGTACACACACACACACACACACACACACTCGTACACACACACACACACAAGCACACACACACACACACACACACACACACACACACACACACACACACACACAGTACACAAAGGGATCCATATCTCCAGTGTGGAAACCAAATGGATGTAATGGCATAATAGGGTGAGATGGGAGGAGTCACAATTAAAAAAGGAACAAGGAAGGACAGAGGGACAGCCGTTGGTTACAACAACAAACAAACAAAATCTCAAAAAGCACTTTTCACAGAGTAGGAGACAGTGCATCATTTAAATTGTACATTTAAAAAATTAAACGGGCATCTCTCTCTATCCAGGGAGAAAGGACAGGAGGGTATTTAAGGTGGGGAAACAGACTGGAAATAGACCAGGAACATGTGGAATTTAGACCAAAATGAAAGCAAATAGAATTATTATTATCATCTTTATTCATGGAAAGTTTTTAACAAATGCAGTATGATTTCGGAACATATATAAAAACATGTTTCTTTTTTTTATTTTATGTCACTGGTGTTCCAATACAATGAAACAATACAAAAGAGATGTTACAGTCACAGAATAGAGCTGATTTGCATTGTAATTATTCAAGCTGCATGATATTAATAATGTTAAAGCAATCTACAATTTAATACTGGCAGATAGATAAGCACCATAAAAGCAAGTACAGGGTCGTATTAATCAGTGAAGTATTGTGGGTACATAAAGAGTTCTAAATGACTGGAAACATATATATATACTGTATATTAAAAATATCCAGGACCATGGTTAAACAGACTTAAAAGAATGAAAACTAATCATATTAGCACATAGAAAACAACATTTAGCAATGGATAAATAAAGGTTAAATGATAGGTCTTCAGCCCAGCATGACGAGCACGGACCGGTAGACTTCTCTGTAGGCGTTCCGGAGCAGAACGTACGGGAAGCAGCTCTCCAGCATGTCCTGGCTCAGGAACGGAGATTCCTCCACAATCTAAATGAATCAGTGTTGAAAGTGTTATAGTGTAAAGATGTGTTTACTCTATACTTTTCCTATTGTTAACAAATCTCATTGAAGGTGTTCCGAGGAATTTTCAGTTTGTGAAAATTCTTGCACCTCCTGTGGTCAAAAGCGGTGGTGTTTTTTACTAGGCCAGCTGTAGATCCTGGGTGAGCGGCGTACCCATGACAAAGGCATGAAGAAAAGTCATTAAAAAATAGCATTATTTGCACTGATGGTCTCGTTTGCTGTTACATTTCATTCATGATCAAAAATGAGACTGTTTCAGAAATATGTAAAAGTTCCTCATAGCACCTTTAAAGACCAGAACATGCTCAAATCGCATGTATTTGATGTCTTGAATAAATAAAAAAAAACAATGATCTAAAATAAAATTTCCTCAAAGAGTGGTGATCTGCAGTTTTAAGTAAACAAAAGAAAATGGTGCTATTGTGGGGGGGACTATCTTCAGCGGTGGATGAATACACATTGGTTGTGTATTTACTGTATGAAAGTGTGGGGGACATTGACTAAAACTACGGTGCCCACACAATCATTGTAATGAAGGAACATCTCACCCAGTTCAATAGTGAGGCTGCTTGATGAGTTCTTATTATTTTTAAGCAACAATAAAAATTAAAGATTGATTCATTGGTATTTTCATGGGATGTGTTAACAGAAAATAAGAAATATTGAATAACACCATACATCATGCATTTCAATCCATTTACAAAGTAATCATTTTCCATAATAGAAAATCTAAATTTATACTGTATATCCTTCTATTCCACTTAGAATTATTCACACTTATTTTCAAGGTTTTTTGAGATGTCCTGACTGTATTGCTTTATTGTTATTTATTCATTCATAGCTGTAGAGATAAGGATGCTATGCAAATTATAGAAGACAATGCAGGCATGATGGCTTATTGTAAAAGAGGACCCCCCCCCCCCCCCTCCCGTCACCATTCTAAATTTGAAGAAGAAAAACACATGATAAGTTTAGTGCTGGCAAGCCTACCATGTCTAGGAGCAGGTAGATGGACTCTCGGTTTTTGCTCTCCATTCGTTCCACATTTTGTCCCAGCTGCAGCAGAGTGGAGGATGCCAGCTGTGGAATAACACATAGTTAAAAACAGTCAGATCAAACCGCTGAAACAATTTTGGCTGGGAGCTTCAGGAAGCTCTTTAACAGAAATATTGACAGAGTAAAAGCGTGTCCAAGCCTCCATCTATCCCTCCTCTTTTGTCTTGTGACATTTATGGCTATAATCATGAATGATAAATGATAATCATGAATGCTTTCTGTGAAACCATATTTCAGTGCTCCTTAACATCTTTAAAAAAAAATAGCTACTGGGACCGCTTGTAGGGTGCAGGTCTATCAGGTAGGACTTCTCATGCAGTTGTTTAGGTTTAAAAGGCTTTTAACCTATCCAGGATTTTACAAAACATAAAACAAAGATTAGAGAAAAGTTTGTAACACAGTTTGTGTAGCAGAATTTACATTTTCTTATTTTTTATTAAGGTAAGCATCATGAAAGCCCTCTGGTTTCAGCTTGTGAGCCCTCATTTTGGAACCTTGGGCACCTTTGTTTACTGTTTTGTGATACTTGGTAATTCTGTCTTAAATTTTTTTATTAAATTGGATGTTTTTGTTATTTAAATGGTAGGAAATGTATTATAAATGGAATGTTTGCCACTCACCAGGAGAAACTCTTTCAGATGTTGCTCAATGTTCTTGTTCTGAACGGTGAACATGGCCGCCGCCACCAGGTTGATAGCTTTAGCCAAACAGTGGATGTTGTTGTTGTGGCCTGAAAGAATAAAAAAAAACAGAACACAATGGTGTAAATATGCAAAGAGCAGTATATAGACTAATAGCAAATGTCCTGTAACTTTAGGCACAGAGAGGAGGATGTTTTTACGAGGCCCCGACATTTATAGAAATTTCCTTAACGATGCGTAACACCGAAGAGGAAGCGTACTGAACATGCTTCCTTCGGGCCCACGGGCTAAAAATCTATTTCAAAACAAATGCCAATGGAAAATAGAGACAAAGAAAATAATCTGAGACCAACGCCCGCCCCTGTTGCTTTGATAGAAATCTGGGCTATTTGCTGCTCTTAATGTTTTGCGGTCCAGGCTCGCAGCCAAAGCAGTTAGGGTCAGCGAGGCCGCATGCCAAGAGTAACTGTATCGATGCACGTCAGCCCAAGCTATCTGTAAACAAAAAGTCTCTCAACAGAAACGTGTTTCACATTAACCGACACAATCTGCCTCGGACCGCGTCGGTCAGACTGGAAAGTATGATACGTGGAGATGCTAATACGCCTCAGGGTGGAGCTCCTCTTGTTTTATACACTATCAGCAGCTGGTAAGTAATGGCTGGAAGAGGTAGTAATCAGTGTTTGGTTGAGGGCAGTCGGGAGACTAATCACTGTCTACAGATTGTAGCATCTGGATTAAAGTAGCTACGAGGAACATTCAGTTTCTGTTGATTTCAGCACCCCCTTTGGACAAAAGCAGTAGTGTTTTTACTACACCAGCTGTTGATTTGTGTGAGTGTACCCAGTGTTCCTCGTAGCTACTTTAAAGGTGCTACAAGGAACTTTTAGATATTTCTGAAACAGTCAAATTTTTCCTCTGATCATCATAAATGGCATGTAACAGCAAACGAGACCATGAGTGCAAAGAATTAAAAAAAAAAATTATATAATTTTTCTAAATGCTTTTGTCATGGGTAAGCTCACCCAGGAACTACAGCTGGCGTAGGAAAAACACTACCACTTTTGTCTAAAGGGGGTGCAAAAAATGAACAAAAAACTGAAAGTTCCTCATAGCACCTTTAACAAACATCTAAAATTCCTTGTAAGAGGTTTAATGAATGAATGGAACATGCACCTCCATGCTCTCGGCTGTAGACAGAGTTAGGGTCCAGGGCCAGAGTAGGCAGGGACACGCCGATGTAGACCAGAAGCAAGCAGGACTTCCTGTACTCCTCATCCATAGACGTGTTGTCTGCAAAGAGGACATGAGGAAATAAATGAAACACTCTTGTTTGCTGACGACTGAGTCTTTTACGTCAAGAGCTCCACAGGTGGGCAGGTAATGGTTGGATCCTTTACCTGTGTGTGTACTGGCGATGCCTTTAACGAGCGCAGGGTCAATATCGCATGTCAAGCCTGCAGCAGAAGCCAGCTCATACACACTCAGAGTCACCTGTTAAAGTCATGAGACATTAATGGAGGTGCAAATGAAATGTGTACCAAATATTTCATCCAGACATAAATATGTAAATTTGGTAATATCTAACTAATTATGTGTTTCTCTGAAAAAACAAAAATCTAAACGTACGATAAAACCAAAATGTTAATTTAATTAACATATTAGTATTCAAAGTTTGCATTGAACAGATTTTGGATACATAGTTTTTCTTTAAAAATAAATCGTAATAACTTTCAGGATTTGGCTAAGAATTACTTTGGAAAGTTTAGTTGATGTAAGAGCTTAAAGATAGTGTGCTTAGTGTACTAGAGAAAATATAAGAGACAAGGTTAAGTCAAATAAGCACCTAAATATACATTTTGGACCTTTTCTTTATACTTCTATGTAAGAAGACATGTTATAATAGCCCACAAACTCAGAAATGAACCAGTGTTTGAAAAAAAAAACATTTCAGCCTGCAGTGTCTTGCCTTTTAAACTGTGAACAAATCGTTGTGTTTTGTTGCCCCATGCTGAGAAACTCTGTGTATGTAGCAGCCTCAAAACGTAACGTGACAAACTCTAGACTCTCTAGGGAGTGACACTAAATCATCGGTGGGTGTCTTTGTGTCAACACACAGGTTTTGATCTTTTCCCTCTATTTTCGGGTTGCATGCATGGGGTTGGTCTGTCTGGGCACAATGTTTCCACTGATGTGGTTTGTGAGTGCAGAGAGCTTGCAGCGACCATCATGGGCTCTCTCACGGAGGCATGAGGGGGCTGCTGACGTCTTTGGGGTTATCCTGGCCGCGGCTGTGGCACGGCTGTCATGCCTCACTCAGAGAGCCAGACGTAAGTAAAGCAGAGGGGAGGGGGTGGAGGGGCAGTTCATGAGTCAGAGTCACACAGATTGCTCCGCAGGGAGATAAGGAATTTAATTTGCCTCGGTAGTAGAGAATCAGAAAACAAGTTCCACTGAAACTCTTTCACTCGGATCTGCGTGTTGCACACTTGTCTTATTATTCAAATAAATGAAATCATGCGACATATTGTGCTATGGTATGTTAATCCTTAACCTCTGGTGGTAACCGATCAAGTCCATGTACTGTAAATACATCTCCCACAATGCAATGGCCCTGTGAAAATGAACTGTTTACAAACAATAAACTGAGATGGGATGAATCATGCAGAGTGAAAGCTTGGCGTATCTTTGTTTGTTTGTGTGTGTTCCTTTTTTTCTTTTTCTTTTCTTAACAGTTCAGCTTGTATAAGGCAACGTAATATGAAAGATATGCTTCACCTTGATGTCGGCATCATGAGGGAGGCAGTCTAGCAGGCTCTCGATGGGCAGCATCATGTAGGGGCAATGCTTCTGCAGGATCTAGATTACAGGATTATATGACACAATGTTACTGACATCAGACACAATAAAAGAAGAACCTCTATGAATAGGTCAAGGGCTTTGTATAATACGAGATTATCGGTCGGATGGAATATTTAATAAAGCATTCTGCTATTCCATTGTTTTGAAGGTGATCCGAGGAACTTTTAAATATTTCTGAAACAGTCAAAGTGTACCTCTGATGATCATAAATGACATGTAACAGCAAACAAGACCATCAGCGCAAAGAATGGTATTTTTATATAGTTTTTCTTAATTAATTAATTCCTTTGTCATGGGTATGCTCATCCAGGAACAACAGCAGGCGTAGTAAAAACCCTACCGCTTTTGTCCAAAGGGGGTGCAAGAATGAACACAAACTGAAAGTTCCTCGGAGCATCTTTAAATATTGAGAATGAATATAATAGAGGCATGTGCTTGAGGGCTGGTTTTGTTATAATAAAAAAACACTACCACTTTTGTCCAAAAGGGGCCGCTAGAATCAACTAAAAACTGAAAACTCCTCGTGCCCACTTTAATTTACTTGCCCTAATTCATAAAGTATCACATCCTCGTGGCTGCATTGCCTACACGGTTTCGAGTAAGAGTTACAGAAGCCTTCTACGATGTAACTATCATGATACAATGGACCATACATCTTTCAGGCAGTCCTGTGCCATCGATCTGAAGGACAGGATCACCCCGATGATGGTCATCCTCTTCAACACGTTCTCTCCACCTAGAACATTCATATGAAAACAGATCAGTGGCTTTCCGCTGTGACTCACTGCTACGTGTCAATGAGTGAATCAGTGACCTCTACTACACTATTCCTACGTTGTTCTGACGTGTCCGACAGCTCGCCTGGTTGTTCTGCCCTTTCACTTTGTTTCTCATACTGTGAGCTCTGAGAAAATGTTACAGAAGGTGGCCAAGCAATAACATTACCCAATGTCATTCACTTTTTTTATGAGATAAGTCAACTAAAATTGAGCATTGATTTGTGTTATTGAATTGTGTAATTTATAGGCTCAGCGACAGTTCACTTAACACACTGTCTTTCTGCCTTCTTTAGCTTCTTCACACTCTAAAATGTTATAAGATCATTTTGTTTGTGCTTGGGTGTGTTAAATCAATGGGGTTTGTCTACTAACTGATAGCACCCTAAAGGATTCCAAGAGACTGTGTATAAAGACAGTAAATAAAGCCTGTAGCATCCTTTGTGTAATTTGTTCGTCTAGCTCCTGGCCATTCATCGGTTCCTTCCTACACATCCGATTTGCCTTGTCAGCGTTTTAAGATTAACCATGCTCAACTCTTGTGTTATGTTTGCACTATTGTATGGGACAGTGCTTTTCGTACAGGATTAGTCCACGATTGCATCAAATCAATACTCATTCATTTAGAAGAATTAACCTGTAAGTATTTTACGTGACTTAAAGGAATAGGGTCCTGCTGATTGGCTAAATATAGGTGTGTGTCAGTCAGTGTCGAAATGATAATGGCTTCTGCTTAAAGCAATTTATCTACAATGCTCTTCCTTCACCTCTTTTTTATTAAATATATTTTCCTGCCGCTGGAAAGACATGGAATTTAATTTGCTTTCATGTCATACATTTCATACTATTTTCTCTGTTGTCTCATTACTTTGCTCTTTCATTTCATTTCCCTTCAAACCCCTTAACGTCTCCCTTAACATTTCTTCACCTTATCTCCTACCTCCCACATTCTCCCCGGCCACTTCTCACCTGTCAGCCTCTTTTTCAGAACGGCCATTTCCTCGGGCTTATCAAAGTTGTTCTTCATCTGTACCAGGATGTCCATATTCTCAATCACCAGTTTCTAACACAGGAGATAGAAGTGAAATATAAGTGATGAATCCGCCTTCAGGTGGGAGTTATAATAGAGACAGGTCACAGTTATGACAGATGTCTCTCGAGGTAAAAAGTTCAGAGCTGCGGCTTCAATCAAAGGTGTTGCATTTTGGGAAGCCTGGCACAGTTACAGCAGCACTTAATGGTTTCTTGTGTGTGAGGATCAACAGTTTTAAAATGAGATTGTTAGGAGTTTGAAGCAATAACTTTGAAGCACACAAAATGGCCCCTATGTACACAATTCCATACAAAATGAGGAATTGTTTAAATGTATTATAATTGACTTCACTAGAATGTATCTTTAAAGGTGCTACGAGGAACTTCTAAATATTTCTGAAAAAGTGTAATTTCCTCTGATGATCAAAAGTTATGCGTAACAGCAAGCGAGACCATCAGTGCAAAGAATGCTATTTTTATATAGTTTTTCTTAATGCCTTAGTCATGAGTACACTCACCCAGGAACTTACCTGGCTGGGTAAGAAAAAAACTACTGCCTTTGTCCAACGGGGGATCAAGAATTAACACAGACTTTAAGTTCCTTGGAGCACCTTTAAGGAAACATTTTTATACTTGCACATAGATTTAAAGGTATACCACGTAGATGTCGGTTGTGGTTTTAAACATAAGATTCAGACATCGCCTCAACTCCCCTGATCCTCCCCTGCTACTTAAAATAAATGTATATTCTTAAAAAGAAATCTGGTAAAGATAATGCCTTATTTTTTTAACTACACTGCCTCTTATGTTATTGCTGTCGGTCTCTGTCGGCTGGTACACTCTCTTCGCTTTGAGTAATGAGCTGTTTTCCTCGTAGTAACTCAATAAATCACTGATACATCCTTTAGACAAACCTTCAGTTCGCCGACTTGAGAGGTGATGTGCCACATCAAGTTGTCACTCAGAAACTTCAGGCCGTAGGGACCGATTAACTCCGCCAGGGCCTGTAGCTCTGTTCAGAAGGTGAGAGGAATGAGATCAAGGATCAATAAAGGATACAGATTTAAAGGTGCAGTCAGTAATTCTGGAGAACGCTTGTTGACAAAATCTATTTTTTTCAAAATCAGTGAATAACTCCTCACGATCACCTGTCTGTACAGTGTTCACATGCACTGAAAGAAAATTGGTGTTAATTCACGGCCTAGGCTCTGTAAACTGGTATATAAACAAATGGTATCAAAGGGTGGCCACCGTAGCTATAGCAACAAGCCCGTTTACAGAGCCTAGGCTGTGTATTAACACTGGGTTGGTTTTTTTTCTTGCACAAACACAGTACAGACAGGTAGCAGATCGTGGGGAGATTGTTAAAGATTTTGACAAAAAGTGATTTTGACATGAAGCTTTCTCCAGAACCCCTGACTTCATCTTTAATTTGATCTGTGTGTAGCTGAATCAATGAGGGGGAGAAATGCAGCTATTAGACCTTTCCCTCAGCTCAACATCTCAGTGTGGACAGATAAGGACGTGTGCGGTGAAACTCGGAGGTGGTTAATGGCTTGGCGAGTGAGTAACTGTCAGGCAGAGGCAGATACCTCACTACGGAGTAAATATAGACAACGATGATGACATTGTGAGGGGGCGTCTATTGAAGTGCAGTGGCCTCCAAAGGTACCCTTGTGTGTGCATGCCTTATGAATACATCTCTTGACTGTAAGTGTGTGTTAATGTGTATGCTGTTTATGCGTGTTTACCTATACTGCCAAGGTCTGTAGTGGAGTGAATATAGCCATAACACATTCATAAGGAGGTCAGTTGCTCCATTGCTTTAAGGTATGGAGTAGTACGGAGAGGATGTGTGGAGGTGGAGGAGAGGAAAGTGATGAATTGTTGTGAGGCAGGCACAGAACAGCGGGGGAGATGATGAGCAATATTGTATCCAGGCAATGTCAGAGTCATTTGCATGATAGGCAGCGCGAGAGAAAACACTACTACTCCACATCTTCTCAAGCAGTAATTGTTCCTCTGTGTGTGTGTTGTCAAGGGAGTGAACCAGATCTGTAAATTGTGTGTAAAAACACCTCCTATCCAACCTTCTGCAATATGTTAAAATGTAGGAAAGAAATTCCTTCATATTGATCATGCCTTTTGCACGCTTTTCCTGTAGCCTCAGCACAGAAAAAAATAAGTTCAAAACTTCAGCAAGATTGTTTTTTGGCTAACTTTTTTCAGTTTACACCCAAATGATTAAAATGCTCTGTAATGAAGCAGAAGCTTAAATACCGGAAATGAGTGTCCACCAATAGTAGTAGAGGACAGTTGTTGCTATGGCTACTCTGCATGTCAATAATATGACGTGTATGTAAACAAAGGGGGCCCACTGTAGCTAGCAAATTGCCTGTTTACAGAGCCTAGGCTGTGGAAGAACACTGGACAACACTTTTTTTCAGCTCAAACACAGCTGGGACAGGTAGTAGGATCGATAGTGGGGAGATATTCACTGATTATGACAACAAGCATTCTCCAGAATCGCTGACTCCACCTTTAACGTTCACAAATTGATGGATTAAATGACTGTAATCAAGCTCTGGGGCTGACCTGATATGTCTGAAAACTCCTCTGCTCTGAAACTGGGGTCGTTGTCAGTGGTCTGGTTGACGAAGCAGTGCATTGTGGGACAGTGAACGATGAGGGAGTTGCTGGCCTGACGCAAGAGACTCTCCAGGAACCTGAAGTGCAGAAAGACAAGAGGGAGATAAATTCAGGGGATGTTCTTCTGTGTGCTGCCATGCATTTATTCTGAATGTTTATACTGACGGACCTGTACATAGTGCTTTTATTTATTTTTATAACATTTAAAAAAAGACTGTATCCAAAATCTGTTCAGAAATTTTTTGGATCCTTATATGTTATCAAAATGAAAAAAAAATATTGTAACTTTGGCCTTATCCAAAATATTTTTTTTTTCAAGTCCACGCATGAATAGTTAGATATGGCCAAATGTGCATAATTACTCTAACATTTCTGAAAATATTTTGAACACAAATAATAATCATTTGAATGTAAGTAATCAACTGGCAAGGTTCCATCATGTCTCGCCTTGAATGGACACTTGCTTGCGTCATACTATAGATAGATGGATACGCCTACTGTATATATTACCAGTTTGTGTAGACGGTCGTAATAGTATGCGCCCCACGTGAGTCGAGTGGCTGCGTTTGCTGCAGTAGGACGTTCTTCACCATGCGGCTGACGTCCAGGTTGACGTAGCTGGAGAGGGTGTGCAGGCTGGCTGTGTAGGCTCTTAGCGCGGCCAGGAGGTCCGAGGGCCGGGCTATCTCCTGGGTGGTCTGGTTGTAATTGGCCATTCTCACGATGATCCTGGATAAAACATGTTTAACCAACTTCACTTAACCACCGGGGCCGAGAGTGGGGACTCTAGACAGATGGGACCCTTGAAAACGGGTTAAACGAGGCATGGCACCATGGCACTGTGTACATACATACTGTCATTAGGTCAGCGCATTCACTGCTCCAGGGCTTCACTCTCAAATTCTATTTATTTATTTTTTCGTCCGGGCCCTTTATTCTCTCGACTGGACTGTTGGGCCATGGGAGGACCAATGACTGGGACCATACTGCTACTTAAAGGCGCTAATATTAGGGTGACAGGGGGAGATAGTCATCAGCTCGAGACGGGGAGATTAAGCAGAGCATATACACACAAAACAGGAGGTTGCCCCGGTACCAATCCCCTAATCTAAATAACAGTTAGTACTGAAAGTACACAGAGCAAGGGGGTGACATGATGGATCTCTTTTTCAGATTTTTTAGGCGGGTTCAACACAGCCTGACATGGAGGAATCATATGGTAAAAAGCACAGTTCATCATAGTGATGGAGTACACATTGTGCAAAAAGACAAGGACCAAATGTTTCCCTAATACATTTAGCGTACAAATGGGATCGAATTTGGGGAAAGAGACTTCAGTCGAACAGACAGGGATGTGATCGGCCTACATGATGTCTAATGCAGGCGAAGATTGCCTGGAAATACATTCTATTCGGTTTTGTGAATACAGATTCCCCAATATTTTAAAATTTGTTTGAAACTATGAAAGAGTAATAACTATGTAAATAACTATATTGTCAGTCACGTAATTTTCATTGCAGCCATTCTATATTGCAATCTAAATGTTTATTGTCTAATCTTGATGAATTTTCTTTGTTTTTACTATCTCTTAAATGCAATTTCCAATGTCTAATCTTGATGTATTATTTGCCCCTGTAAAGCACTTTGAATGGCCTTGTGTCTGAATTGTGCTATATAAATAACCTTGCCTTGCCCTAATTGTCAGAAGGGCACCGTGCCAAACTGGACAGAATGACTTTTGGGGATTGGGAGAAAATGCAGCTTGGGATGCTTTTGAGTTGTCCCAGTGCTCTGTCACATCCTGGTCAGTGTGTTTTAACATTGCTACAGCCCTCTTTCAGCCTGGAGGTCAGCCTACTAACCAGTATGTATGCCAGCATTCAAGCAATGAATTTGGACGTTGAATCAGCCTGTATAAAAACTGTGAAATGATGCCATTATCTCAGTATACTGATGTACTACTGTGCAGCACATTGACGCCCTGGCACAGGAGACTACATGAACAATATGTCCCTTTCACAACCAAAGTGGACGTTTATATCGGCAATCAACAATTTCCTGTGTAATTGTGGAGCACATTTGTGCATTCACACAAAATCATTACACTCAGGTTTTCTTATGCATTAGAAAAAAGCCCATCTGTTTTAGGTGCGGTGGTAGAAACCTGCCAAACTTGGGAAAGTGATGCCCTATGTAGGTGAATATTTGGTTTTGTGAATACAGATTCCTCAATATTCTTTAGCTAGTTTGAAACTATTAAAGAGTAATCAAGTTACATAGGCTGTAAAGAAAATAACTATATTGTCAGCCACATCATTTTCATTGCACCCATTCTACATCACTGTTTAATCTTGAATCTTGATGTATTTTCTCAGTTTTAATATCTCTTAAATGCAATTCTAACATATTATCTTAATGTGTTGTATGCCCCTGTAAAGCACTTTGAATGGCCATAGATGCTATAGAAATAAACTTGCATTGCCTTGCCTATGTCACACTACAGCAGCCAATCACAGCGTGGGAGTGACTCATCCAGTGACCAACCGGACAACACGTAGAGAGGTGAACTGTTATGTTACGCCTGTTTTTGTGTGAATGCAGCTTTATAGAGCTCATGAGAAAAAAATATACATGAAAGTCACCTTAGGGACCCTTTTTAAAACCCTTTCCTTACTCATTCACTCATTCCATCACCCACATTCATTCAAAACCAACATGATAACAACGCTCCCATCCCAACCCAGCTTACTCAGACAGGCTGGCCTCCAGATGACTAAGAAGGAACTCTGTGGGAACAACGATGTGGTCAAACGCAACAAATTCACTGCAGAGGCCGTAGGTGGAGCAGAGCTCTGTCAGCATCAGATGCAATTTGTCCACACTAGGAGAAGAGGGAGAAAGAGTGTGAGAGAGAGAGAGAGAGAGAGAGAGAGAGAGAGAGAGAGAGAGAGAGAGAGAGAGAGAGAGAGAGAGAGAGAAGGGAGTCATCTTTAGCGGACACATATTTAGACAATGACTCTTGTTGTATGATTGTGCTTTTTTCTCAGTCAAATAAGGCAATGAACATGTTTTAGAATGGTAAAACATCTCCAAAGCGTGTCGGCAGGGAGGAAACTTGAGATCAGGGAGAGACAGGATTCATAAGTGAGCTTTCTAACTGTAACTATGATCAAAAACAAAGAAGACGGCAATGTAAAAAGTGCTGCCAGAATAAAGTGTTGTTTTTAATGGGCCGAGGCGTTTTGATTATTACTTTGAAATAGCTTTCTTCAGCACACGTCAACCCTGACTGATTCAACTTGAAAGTTAATAAAGTTCAAAACAAGGAAGAGCATTTTGATCCGTTCTTGTTTGATAACTAAAGGAAAGAAATGTGTCATGTGGTGAGAGGAAATCATTTGGAAATGTCAGAGGATATTTAAATAATTCTAGTACCGACATGGAACTGCCTTGACCTAATTCATAACTTGAACTGAATTATTATTCAACATTGAATAAGTGCTGCTGATAATGCTGCATGTCTCCAAAAAACAATCAGGGATGTGTAAATTACATTCACTTGTTTGAAACCCAAATCCACAAAATGGATATTTTTCTCTTAGTTTTAGACCAGGATCCATAGGCTTTAAACGTCGGTTTAGTATAACTAATAAAGGGTCAAAGAGAGAGAGAGAGAGAGAGATATATAAGAAGAGACAGTGATGGTACAAGTTAAGGGAAACATATAAAAAACAAGCTGACTTGGTGGTGACGGCCCGGTCTTTCCTCAGACTCTCAGCGCCCGGCTTCTCTTTCTCCACCTCTCTTTTCCTTTGAACGGGCTTCTTCTGCTTCCTGTGGCGAGCTGCACTGATGGCCTCCGCACAGTGCTTGGGCTGCAGCTGAGGGGGTTATCAAGTGGTGAAAGGTGAATGTAGAAAAAGGGGGAAGAAAGAGAGAGAGAGTGACAAAACGGAGGAAGAATTTAGTCCAGCAGATATTGGGTAACATTCTCAAAGCCAAACAATGTATTTTTTTATTTTTTTTGCATTCACGTTGGAGGCACTCGAAAAAGTAAACACGCTCGTCATATTTTCCTCGAGGGATTATGGAAACAACAGCACATTAATCAACTCCAGAGTTTTAGATCTGTCTTATCGTTATGTTAAAAAAAATAATCACAAGTCTGTCCTCTGTTGCCTCCGGTAAAATCCACTGATACCAAGCAAGCTGTGACTGCATGGTTTGATTATATTTGGATATGGACTTTGGGTAGAATTAATCCGCGCTCCACAATTCGCTTAGAAATGTAATAGACTGAATATATATTTTACCTGTTCATGGAGGTTGCACTGCTCAGCACATATCTCTAACACAACACTGCTGGTCATCTTGGCTATCTGCTCCAGGAAGGTCACACACAGGCGCAGACTCCTCTTCTCCATTGCCTCTGTCTGGAGACACAAAGAAGTGTAAAAACACTACCGCGTTTGTCCAAAGGGGATGCAAGAATTAATTCAAACGGAAAGTTCCTCTGAGCACCTTTAATTAACCTGGGATTCCCTTTATTTTCATCGTGACCTTCTTGAAACACAGTAAACTTATTTTTCAAATGTTTTGACACAGTTGCATTGGTTTCACTCAATTTCCAGATTTTTTTTCAAGACAGTGAACAGAGACGCCATTGAAATGCATCAAATTCATTTGGATTAACTATGATGAACAAAAGGAAACTTCTATTTGCAGCTGATTGCATTATCATGAAGCTCTGATGCAACTTTTTGAAACTCCTTTGTACAAATGTTCAATCAGCTATCAAATCTTCTCCCCCTACTCTATATGCCATTCCTGTTCTGCTTTTTGTTTCCAGAAGAGTTTCAATTGCATGTTTTCATTATTTGTCGTTTTTCTTCTATGAACATCAATTCCTGAATGGACAAATGTGTTCAAGCAATTTGAAAATAACTCTTACTGTTATACCTCAGGCAGCAAATAACTGAAGACTGACCTCTTCTGGGCAGAGCGGGTGGCCACACTGGCTGAAGTGAGAGCAGACGAGGGGAAAGGCCATGAGGTATCGCTTCATGGTCTGCTCCTCACTGCTCTGGATGAACATTTTCTCAAAGACGCGTGGGTAGAAACTGGAAAACATATGATAAACAGTTGAGAGACCAGGGAATTCAACCTTGCAGGAGAAGAGAACACAAATCAAGTCATGTCAACTTCATTGTCAATTTCTGCAATATGTGCCAGACGTACAGAGAGGAATCGAAATTACGTTTTTCTCCGACCTACGGTGCAATAAGTACAAAAGAATAAAATAAGATTTAATGAAATAAGTAATATATACCAATAAATAGATTCTAGATGCAAAAGTTCAGGCAAAACCAAACGGTTAAAAAAAAAGTTAATCAACTGAAATGTGCAATATGAGGAACATTTTACAATGTGGAATACACTATGCAGTAAACTGAATAAATTGAAGACAACAGAACACAATAAAACACTGACCAGAAGATGGAAACCTCAGATGTCTCCTGCAGAAGTTCCTCCAGGCTGTCCACCATCCGGGTGTGAAACTGAATCATGGTCATCACCTTGGCTAAGTCGGGGTACTCCTTTATTGGGAGGTTTGCCTTGCTCACACTTGTGTAGGCCTAACAACAGAAGGCATTTACCAAGTTTTACCAAGTGCAACAGAATATTTTGAGATACTATGAGATATTGCAACAAACATATACTGTACCTACCTGTAATCTCAACCAGTCCAGCCTTAGTGCTGTAAAATCAAACTCCTCTTTGTTTTCCACTGCAGAGTGAACAAAATTGAATCCATCCTTTCATTCAAATACATGTTCTCGCTGAGCATTTTAAACATAGATCAGTACTGGGTGCATAGAAGCTGCAGTAGGATAATGGGCCATGCCGTGCTGTGATTACCTTGTTTGACCGACAGAGCAGACAGAGTTGAAACCAATGAACTCATGAGGACCGACTCCTCTTCTGGACACACGTACATGTTCTGAAGAGGATCGAAAATGATGTATAAAGGTGTCTTGATAAGTGAAAAAAATTATGTTTTCAGTAATAAAAATATTGTTAGCTTTCGGCTTTCTGCACCTCGGTTGATGAAAAAAGAATGGACTGAACTGTTGCTTGCAACCTATAGACTGTTTGGTACACATGTTTTTGCACACACACACACACACACACACACACACACACACACACACACACACACACACATTCATGTACTAATCTCAACCGTTACCTGTATGGTGTCATTGAGAACCAAGGCATCAAACTGTGCCAGGTATTGTACGTGGTAGCGCTGGACTACGTGGTTGTGCTTTTTCATCAGACCTCGTAACTTCTCCATGTAGAACAACAGCTCTGCAATCTGACTGAAAACAGAAATAAAGAAAACCCAAAAAGCAAATGAACACCAGCCATATACATTTTCTATTACCTTGAATTGTGTACAAATTAGCCATTGTTAAACATTTTATGCAAACTTTTTTAGGATAGCTGTCTGCTATGCTTAAAAAATTAGCTGATGCACATCATAGGAAGGGAGTTGTGGTGAGGGGGGGGAGAACTTGCCAGCAGCTGCCATACATTTTTTGAACGCTTATACAGTATGACACAGAGTGATTTGCAGGGTTGGTTAACGTCCTCCAGAGCTTATAACGTACTTGTCAACGTAGTCCTCTGGCGTCTTGATCTTTGGCATGTTCTCAGAGTGTCTGACGAGCCACAGGATCTCGTCACGGGAGAATGACAGAGCCATGAACACAAACAAGGCCTGGGGGGAATTTGATCGGCACACGGGACAGAAGAGAGAGATGGTAAGGGAAAAGAGTTTGAACTAAAATCGTTTTTGAAAAAAAAAACAGTCATGATTACTTTGAAACGCATCAGGGTCGTTCAAAGGGAATTCCCCCTCCGCCTGTCAAAATAATCCCCAGAGTCCAAAGATGTATGTGGGATGGAAGCCGGATTGCACATCAAAAGATACCAATTCTTTCCACAAGGCGTGTGCTTATAACCTGCAGTAATGTAATGAAATGATTGAAATTCCTCAAGCACAGCTGTTGTGCTCATTACTGGATACGTCTGTTTACCTTCGGACCCAGAAGTCCAGGTTCATCCTCCAGAACTTTAAACAGTTCCTTCATGGCGCCTCTGAGAAACTGCCTCCTCTCTCTGTGTATAGCTCCACTGGAAATAAACACGTGAAATGGTTTATATGCCGCATTTCAAAGTAAATACACATCAATGAATAATTATGAAGCAAAAGCGGTAAAAAATATTCCTTAGTTGCATGCTATGTGTCTCACCCGTTGAGTATAGCGTGCTCACGGCATTCCTTGATGTCGGCAACTCTCTTGCTATACCTGAAAAACAAGTGCAAAAGGAGGTAATGTACAAAACATAAAGCAGTCATAGATGGCTTAAGTTAAGTTGCTTTATTGGTCAATGGCTATTGAAATGTTGTCTTTTCGCACATCTCCTCTCGACACACCACACTCCAGAGGGAGTAACCGACCAGTAACCGTGAGGTCGCTGGTTCGATTCCCGGCACCGGACAGGAGGGTGTTATTTGTAAAACTAATGGTGGCTGGTATTACATATACGGTGCCCACCATCTCTACCTTTGAGTCCTTGAGCAAGGCACTTAACCCCAAACTGCTCCAGGGGCGCTGTTCTACGGCTGACCCTGCGCTCTGACCCCCTCCTGAAGTGTGGTAACTTGAGATGTGCGAAAAAACAAATTTCAATGTGCCTAGTGTAAATTGACAAATAAAGATAACTTAACACCCTCCTTCACATGAGCATAAAATCTATGTTGTGGCTTGTATTAAATTGATCTCCTCCAACAATCGCATGAAGAAATATGAATAAGTCTTCTGCTGTAATCAATGAGTGCTGTATCTCTGCAGCTAACACAAACCCTTTGATGCTGTCGAACAGGTCCTCAGAGACCTTGTGTATGTTGAGAAGCTCATCTCTGACCAGGTTGATGTAGAGGCCGCTCCGCAGACCCATCTTCCACAGATCAAGAGAAGCCTGGTGGGAGTTCAGGCTGGTGTGGCACAACAGGAAGCCGACTGCGAAGTAGCACAGCCAGCAGCATTTATGATACCGTTGGTGGGAAAAAGGAACCTCACTTCTGCTTGTGTTTATATAGTCATTCATTGGGTTAAAATAATCTGGAGGACTGAGATTTTATTTTTTTATTTTTTAACATTTAAAATTATTCACAGTGAAACCAAAATTGAAACTGTTTGAAATGGAACCTTGAATGGTATGTGGAATATCAATTAGACAACATGGTGCTCCTGTCATGCCAATAGTAATTTATGAACATCGTTAACTGGTAATGTCTCTGAAGACAGATTCTCTCTCACAAGTAGCAATATATTACACCATATGTTCTACTGCTGTGTGTAGTTCAGCTTTTCCGCATATGTACAACTTGTCAGTGTGTCTGAAATGTGCATAAGTCTTAAATCGGGGGAACCAGGAACGAGTAAAACTTACTAATGATCCAGCGCTCCATCACCTCCATAGACAGGTATTCACACGCCATCTGTGGTAGAAAAGCTCATTAACCGATACATTCACTAGAGCCTTACATGTGCATGTACTCAGCTCAGTTTACCATCAGAAGTATGTGGTAGCTATCAGTGTTTTCTATGCTAATTTACTGTTGTTCCACTCCCAAAAATAAAAGACATTGAATAGTTTTTAGAGGATAGTTAGAGACACACAGGGTTTTCAGACAAAGGGTGGTATAAGTGGCCGTTTTTGCTCACAAGACAGTGAAACAAGTCATTTTCTAAATTACACCTCAAAATGGAAAGCAGAGGTGCTAATGTTAAGTGGACTTTTTCTCTGCACAACGCAAATGTTACTGCACATTTCTCACTGTGACACCATCTACCATTGCTAGACCCAACCGTCCTCCCTCTCTCTCTCTCTCTCTCTCTCTCTCTCTCTCTCTCTCTCTCTCTCTCTCTCTGTCTCTCTCTATTTCTCACTCTCTCTGTCTCTTCCTCACTCCCTCTTCCTCACCCTCTCTCTCTCTCCCCTTCTCTCTCTCTCTTCCTCACTCTCTCTCACACACTCTCTCCCTCCCTCTCTCTCTCCCCCTCTCTCACTCTCTCTCTCTCGTTCTCTCCCTCTCTCTCTCTCCATCTGTCAGAGATAAACACAGTGAGTAGAGGTGCTGATGACTCACGGTGTCGCAGCAGGCCGGCTCCAGCATGGTGGCTGGAGCACTGAGCAGGCTGAGGAGCTGGGCGCTGCGCCACTGCTCCGCTGGAAGGTTCCTGCGTGGGTACACCATCTTCAGAGACAGCAAGGCAGCCGTCACTGACTGAGAGAGGGATGGAGAAAGGTGAGAGAGATGGCAACACCAAAATGTACTAAAAGGTGCTACGAGAAACGTTTGAAATATTTCTGAAACAGTCTAATTTTTCCTCTGATGATCATAAATGACATGCAACAGCAAACGAGACAAAGAATGCTATTTTTATATAGTTTTTCTCAATGCCTTTGTCATGGGTCATTCACCCAGGAACAACAGCTGTCGTTTTAACAACACTACCGCTTTTGTCCAAAGGGGGTGCTAGAATTAACACTTCAACCACGGCCAGCCGGGCTTCAACCTCAAGACACTGCAATGACTACAGTTCGAAACAGAGCTTTTATGAAGCATCGCAAGTATAAACTCTTCCAGACACTAAATCACTCTCGTGTACTCTGGGATCCAAAAGCAAAACCGAAGGGTCTGCTTGGTGGACATATAAATATCCGAAGCATTATGCCTAAATGCGACCAAATTCAACATTTACTGAATGACTCAAACCTAGACTTTCTTTGCATAACAGAATCATGGTTGCATGCAAATAGTGCTATGGCAGGTTTAACTGTACCGGGATACAACATTTTCAGAAAAGATAGGCTTGTGGGTAGGGGAGGGGGTGTGATGTTTTACGTCAAAGAAAGTCTCACATGTAAACAAATAGAATGGTCATCCGCCAATAATCTGGAATGTATTGGTCTCAATGTAATACTATCACCACACATGGAAATTACGCTGATTGGAATCTATAGGCCCCCCTCTGCCTCTAACAATTTTTATGATGAACTACAAGCTGTTCTCAAAGAGTGTAATTGGAAGAAGGAGATCATTCTATTTGGGGATTTTAATGTAAATTGGTTGGACAAGTCAAATTGTAAAAAGCTGAAATCATTAACAAGTCGTCATGACCTTACTCAGCTAATCAAAGGGCCTACTAGAATAAGCAACACTACAGAGACATGCATTGACCTGATTTTTAGCAACAAATGTGAACGGATTGGGAAAACATATAATATGATCACAGGGCTGTCCGACCATAATTGTATTCTTTTTTCCAGAAAATTGACAAAGAAAAGGTTTGGTCTCCCCTCTAGTAAAGCCCCGGAACAATTAAAGGTACCAAAGAGTGAGATGAGTAATTTGGAAGCAGTCTTAGCTAAAATAAATTGGTCAAATTATTTGTGTCATGAAAAAGTAACTGAAAACTCCCAAACCTTCATGACAACCATACAAGAAACAATAGGTCAATTCCAAAAAAAGGTACATGTAAAATCACAGAAAAAACACTTGCCCTGGCTGAATAGCACCATCTGGACACTAATGAAACAGCGTGATTTTGCACTTAAGACTGCATACAAAACTAAAACAACACATGATCGGCAGATCTTTACATCACTTAGAAATAGAGTAACAAAAGAAATTAGAAACGCAAAAGCAGGCTTCTTCATTAACATAATAAGTAACGCAAAGGGTAATACCAAAGAAATCTGGACTAGTATAAAGAAACTGATGGGAAACACAGTATCACATAGAGTCATCAGAGAGTTAAAACATAATGATGAGGTAATCAGTGATCCACAGCAAATGGCTGAAGCTTTTAATACTTATTTTATAAATTCTGTAACAAATTTAACAAAGGACGGAAAAGGACAAGCTTTTACCACATCTCCAGTAAACACATGTGCTCCTGTTTTTGAAATACATGCAGCATCACAGGGGGATGTTGATAGGATCATTTGTAGACTGAAAAACTCTAGAGCCAAAGATGCATTTGGTATGGATACGGTCTTTTACAAGGAACATAAACAGTCACTCATTGAACCAATCACCAACATTATAAATCAATCCATAACAGAAGGTGTCTTTCCAAACTCTTGGAAATGCTCTGTAATCACACCGATCTATAAAGCTGGGGAACCCACAGAAACAAGTAACTATAGGCCAATTAGTATTCTTCCAGTTGTCTCCAAAATAATAGAGAAACATATAATAGAGCAACTTGTGGCACATCTTGACAATAGCCCATTTTATCTCCACCCAATGCAGTTTGGCTTTAGAAAACACCACTCAACTGAAACCGCCATTTGTTATTTTGTGGAGAACATAAAATTAAGCATAGATAAAGGGGGGGTCATTGGAGCAGTGTTTCTTGACTTGAGAAAAGCGTTTGACACTGTCAACCATGAGATACTAATGGCAAAATTGTCTGCTTTTAATATTTCTTCACATACTGCACAATGGATGAGATCATATCTTGAGGAGCGAAAGCAGTGTGTCAGATTGCAAAATACAATATCTGATACCTGTGAGAACAACTTAGGTGTGCCTCAAGGATCAATATTAGGGCCACTGTTATTTAGTATTTATATAAATGATATGCCAAACATCTGTCCATCTAATGTGCAATGCCAACTGTATGCTGATGACGCAGTTATCTATGTTCATGCAAAAAATACAGAGCAAGCCGCTCACAAACTGACAGCTGCAATGGACAGTGTTTCAGAATATCTAGAGCGCTCCCAATTGGTTCTTAACCTAACTAAAACAGTCTGCATGTTTTTCTCAAAGAAGGCCTGTGATAAAAATACAGATTCCATGGTATCGATACAGGGCCAAAAACTTACAGTGGTCCAGGAATTCAAGTATTTAGGTGTTGTTATCGATTCACAATTAAATTTTAAGCAACAAGTAAAAAAAACAGTAAACAGAATGAAATTTAATTTATCCAACTTCAGATACATTAGAGAAAATATGCCATTTGATTCAGCAAAACTATATTTTTATTCAATGATTATACCTCATATGACATACTGCATGACAAGCTGGGCATTGGCATGCAAGACCACGTTAACATCTGTGGAAACAGTATACAAACAAGCCATTAAGATTTTAGATAAAAAACCGAAAACCTATCACCACTGCAATATCTTAAAGAAGCACGATTTACTGAGTTGGCAAAACATGATCAAGTATGCAGACTGCACCCTGGTTTTTAAAATTCTCAACAGACTCGCCCCAGCGCCATTGCAAATGTTTATACAAAAAAATGAAAGTAGATCCACCAGGGCAACTTCTCGAGGTGACTGTATTGTTCCTTTTAGAAAAAGTGCCTATGGACAGGCTGTATTTTCATACCGTGCAACTCATACCTGGAACACGCTACCCGCTGCTCTACGTGAGCTTCCCACTCTTGGCTCTTTTAAAAAACGTCTTAAAGTATGGCTGCTGGAATCTCAAAACTGTTCACACAATCTATCATAGATTTTTATTTTATTTTTTTATTTTTTTAATATTTTTTAACATTATTTGAATAATTGTTTTCATTCACTTGTTCTGTCGGTTGCATGTTTTTTTTTTTTTTTTTTTTTTTTTTTTTTTTTTTCTCTTCTTTTAGATTGTCTGTTTTTATTATTATTTTATTGTCTGAGTACACACGTATGTTTGTTTTATGTGATTGGTGTCGACCAATCAAGGGACAAAGGATGCAAATTAGCACTTGCTACAATCCTGTATATTTACATGTAAATGTCTATTAATATGCAATGTCCCTTTTAAATAAATAAACTTAAACTTAACACAAACTGAAAGTTCCTCGGAGAACCTACTTTAAAAAAAAACATGCTAGAGGCTCAAAAGCTCTGGTGCAATTATTTTTAGTTTTATCTTAATATTGTGCCATCCATATTAACTATGACAGATGGAGCTTACCCTTGTGTGAGGGCCAAACTCCTCCGTGAGCTTCTTCCAAGGATGCTCGTACTCCACGAACATCTGTCCAAGCCGTGGGTAGGATGGGTCACTGTAGGATTCATTACAGAGAGCGATTCATCCGCGTGACAAGCAGAAGGAAAAGCATTC
The DNA here is from genome assembly GCF_949987685.1 of Ammodytes marinus. Taxonomy (NCBI): domain Eukaryota; kingdom Metazoa; phylum Chordata; class Actinopteri; order Uranoscopiformes; family Ammodytidae; genus Ammodytes; species Ammodytes marinus. The sequence goes on along the minus strand of NC_137233.1, from coordinate 6,545,859 downwards.
CATTATATACAGTGAGTATGCTGATGATAAAGGATTTATAATAGATTTTGTTTTCGGGTTGTCCATGCTTCTGCCATTCTCGTGCGCGCGATATCTCATGAACGCTTTGAGGGATTTTCTTCAAAATGCACAAATGTCCACCCTGACTCAAGGATGAACTGATTAGATTTGGGAAGTAAAGATCAAAGGTCAAGGTCATTGTGACCTCATGCCTCACAAACGCAACATCTCAAGAACGCTTTGAGGGATTTTAGTCAAATTTTGCACTGACTCACACTTGGACTCGAGGATGAACTGGTGATCAAAAATCAAGTTCACTTTGACCTCAAATCTTATGAGCAACATATTTTAAGAATGCATTGAGGGATTTTTGGCAAATTTAGCGCATACTTACACTTGGATTCATGGGTGAACTGATTAGATTTTGGAGGTCAAAGGTTACCTTACATATTGTGAGGTTGCAGTATTGGAGCTCTTAGGAGCTTTACGTTCTGAAAAGCATTGCCTACCACCAGTGTACTTTCCTAGTTGGTTCTAGTTTATATGATGGCATGTATACATGTTATACTGCCTTGTTTCTAGGTTACCTGAAATCCTGGAGTCCCACTCAAGGGGCTAGCTGTGTGTGTGGTGTGCAAGTCTCAATTTGAGTTAAGCATCTAGGGTTTTTCGATGAGTATAAATAAATCTAATTTTAATTGGGCAGACTTCAAAATGTCAGAATGCCACTTGGCACCTCCGGAAAGGTTAGCGGTGGGCTGTTGATGTCTGTGGCAATTAAAATTCGAATTAATTATGAGGATCCATTAAACTAGCCGTAATGCCGGATGTGGAGTGACAATTGCATTAATTAAAGCACTTAAATTAAGTGTTTGCAGTAGCTTGAAAGCTTCACTCAGCAGTTCTGACCCTTTGTTGACTGGCCGCTGTCATGAAGAGAGCTCGGCTAATGGAAAACACATCCAAACGACTTTGTTCTCAGTTTGTGAAGTCACTTAAGCGTCCGTTAAGCGTTTTTTCTTGTTTGTCTCACCTGCTCCCGTTGGTCATCTCGTGGGCGCAGTTGAACATGCCAACCAGCGCCTTCTTGTCATCGATGCGAGAGAGCATTATGATGATGGACGTGTAGGTGATGATCAGATCCAGGTAGTTCTTGGTGAAGTCAAAGTTGACCGACTGAAATCAAAATTGTCCGTAGTCAGAGGTTTTGAAATGGCAAGAGACCCTTAAAACTGCCACAGTCTCACAATGACATACAGTACTGTAGATACAGTCGATCTCTATGGAGACCTAAAAGAGAGGCTTTCAAATTAAACACGTCAAATGGAGCCGATTGTTCAATGTCACGGTCAATTGGAACAAATCAAAATCAGTTTTTAGAGTTTTTTGTAGAATTTTTTTTTGAATGCATTTTGTATCGTCAGCGTACATGTTTATAAATGTCAGCTAAGATCTTTCATCTATAGAACACTTCCCCTGCAGGCTTTATGAAGTGACAGTAAAAAGTTTGTAGTTCCCTTATTAAAAGGGAAGGATTAACATACAACAGGTATACTGAGGATGGGGTTTGATGGATTTCGTTCTGTTGTTACTTTTTCCTTACAGACCTTAAAACCTGTCTCTTATTGGAATCCAGTGTAACTCACTGAATTCAAATGAATGAGCTCAGCCAATATTCTCCCTCAAT
>NC_137233.1:6394172-6539172 GCF_949987685.1 Ammodytes marinus | reverse complement strand
ACATGCAGGTAATACAATAACCACCTTAAGCCAGTCAACTTTACCAGATGTATTTACAGTAAAGTTAACTGAATATTTATTTACGGACAAAAAAAAAATCAATTAATTTTTAGACCTGTAGAGAAAAAGGTCCCCACAAGATGTCACCCTTCACTAACTTACGCCGTGAATGAATGGGGGATCAATTATGCAGAAAGGATGAGTGTGAGACGCATTCAAACTATATCACAAAAAAATACTGTATAGCCCATAGATTGTTAGTGAATGACAAACCAGAAAGATATAGGATAGGACTAACATGGAAGAGGACAGACAGTGATAATAATTGTTATTTTATATTGTATACAAGTGTTATAGTAACTGAACATTACATATGGTCTGTTCTGTAAGAGTTTTGAGAGTGCCATAAAAGTTGCATTGTGATAGTAATGTGATAATATCATAATGTGTATGAATGTGTCTCATAAATGTGCAATAACTCATCCTGGGCAACTCCATTTCAACAAACTGCTTGATATCCAATTGGATTAGATGCATTGAACCTTAACCACACATCACGTTATAGACACAAACTTGTCATTCTTGTAACAGTCTAGACTCTAGACAATTTGTCTTTTTTTTTAAATCAGCTGAAATGACACTCTTTCTCTCTCTCTCTCTCTCTCTCTCTCTCTCTCTCTCTCTCTCTCTCTCTATCTCTCTCTCTCTCTCTCTTTGTTAAAAGACCCTCTATGACACTGGAAAGCAGCTAGATTGTCACATTATTTACACATCAGGCTATTCTCACCTTCAGCATAATGACTGAGGCTACGACTTTGTCACGTAAACTGTGAGTAAACTAAAAGTGTTGTTTTCTGTTTTTTCCTACAAGACTCCAAATAGCTCTTCTTGGAATTTAGTAACTGGTTTCGTTAAAATGTCAATTGAAGAGTTGAGGGCGTACTGTAGAGCTAAGAGGGTTTATACTTTTCTTAAAGGTGTACTTTGCCGTTTCAGAGGAGGGGGATTTTTTATTTATTTATTTTTTACATTTGCAGAGCCTGAAGTTAGTTTACTAAACATATTTTCTCTACATGTCATTCCTAGTATTGAATAATTCCATCATCATAAATCAAAACTAAATTATGTTGAGGAACCTTTAATAGTCACTAAAGTCAACCACAGCAAGGGCATCGCTAAGCAAAAAGCCAATGATTGATGTTAAGTGGACTCGCGGATTATCAAATAATCTGTTTATTATTTCCCTACTGGCAGCAGCACAGAGAGGCGGTAGACATGTTAACAAGGCCGTCTGGGAAAGCAGACAGGAGGATGTGGATGTGGGAGGAGGACTGGGGCTGCTAGGGGAGGGGGCTCTGTGGACGGAAGTGTGTATATCACATCTCACCCTCTGTGAAACCAAAACCTTTTGGATTCTTACCTGACTCATTATGAGACAGAGAATGTGCATCAAGTATTTTGGCTTCACAACTCCTAGCCGTGGAGTCAGGGATTCTGGAGAATGCTTGTTGTCAAATCACTTTTTTGTCAAAATCAGTAAATATCTCCTCACGATTTGTGCTGTATGTGCGCTGAACACAAATCCAGTGTTAATACACACAGCCTAGGCTCTTTAAACGGGCAATTCTTTACATACCAATTTACAGGTTGCCATAGGCTGTGTATTAAAACAGGATTTTTCTTCATCACACACACAGTACAGACAGGTAGCGGATCGTGAGGAGATATTTACTGATTTTGATTTTTTTTAAAGGGATTTTGACAACAAGAGTTTTCCAGAATCACTGACTGCACCTTTAACTAGTAAGGAGCTGTGGAATACTGTATATGGTGGATTTAAAAAAACAAAAACAACATGAGATCAGAGCTACTGTAAGACGGCGGCCCATGTCGGTTTCGTATGTCTCCTTGAGTTTAAATTATAAGATATGGAGAAAGGAACAGGTGTTGTATCGTATCGTTGTATTGTGAATATAGTAGAATTATCATCTCCAGTATATGTTAAGTATCACCTAATCAATTCAATCATTCCTGACCACTATGAGGATTTACTATAACATTTTCTTTAAAAAGCAACATTAAAACAGTTATCTAGGGAGCATGTTAAAAATGTTGGTAACTGATCATAGAGCAAGGATACAAGAGCCATGGTCATGATGCAACCAAATGAGAGGACTGATCAATAAATTACCTATCAACTATCAGGGAAGATTGCTTTCATTAGGGGAGTCTGACTGGCTTCCCTAAAGGATGTCAGAGATAATGCATAAGGAAAGGGCCAACTGACAAGAGTGATGGTTAAGTAGATTGTGTAAATGCAGGATTAAAGCTACTGACAGTGGACGATTTAAAATGTCCCCAGATTTGAACGCCAACTGTATATCCCTTCCAGTCTGAGCAGGACTTCAGGAGGACTGTAATGACAGAGGAAGGGCTTTGAGGAAGTGCTCACAGCTCCGGCTGCAGCACAGATGTCTAAACAGTGATATGGCAAAACACATGGGCCTGTCTAATGAATGTAAAAGGCAAGTTTATTAACTTGATATATTTGGTTACACAGACATAGCAGACTACGTTTTACATGTGATGATTTTATGGATGATTTAAAGTGTATTTGTTTCAAGTGATTGTAACCATAAATACCTCAGGTTGTTGTTAAACCGAAAAGTGATGACGGTTTTAGAACAATGACCCATACAAAAAGGTTTGTGCTATGCCACAAATTGTGACAAGGTGGAGGGGAAAATATCATGGGTATGGGGTAAATTGAGCCCCTAGTGGTCAATAGTGCCACCTTTGACAAAACTCTTTAATACAGTGGCTCAGAAGCTAGCTGTATGACCTTGTTTAGTAGTTTACACTGACCTAAATGAACAATAAAAAATAAATAATGTACAAATGTTTCTTTTCTAAATAAGATATACAAGACCAGATCAACTGGCGGATGTGAAACTGTCAGTGGAACTGTGCTGGATGGTTGTTACTTTAAGCAACGTAATGTTCATGTAAAACTGCTGGTGGCAAAATACAAACTGTCATAAGTGTTACTTTATCAAATGTAGCGTACAGTTTATGACAGTTTTCATGACCAGCGCCTTCATTGTTTGATATGTAAACACATGTTCTACCGTCGGGGCCTGTAACTATCTTTGAGTTCCTCAGCCTCAGCTCTTTTAACTTATCAAAGCATGCAGCATTTCTCCATTTAAGGAAAATTGGAGTAGATTCGCCCCCTGGCTATGACATCCTGCACAGCGTGTAATTACACATTGAAATGGTTAAACATATAGGGGGGAGTTAAAAGAGACAGCATTCTTCCCTTGGCACGTTGGGACATGGTACAGAGACAGAGGGGAAAACAAGACACTGGGGATAATATACAGCCGTGATGAAAAGAGCAATTGGCAGAGAGCAACAAAGTAACATATTACTGCTTACAGGCAACACAGTGTGTGTGATGAGTGAAGAAACATGGCTTCACCTTCAAATAAACAGGACTAATGATTATCTCTTAAGAATCACATTGTATTCCCTGGGTAGACTATATGAATCAGAAATGAAAACAGGTTGATTCAAATTCACCTCTCTCTTCTGCATGCTGCTGGCTGGATATCTGCCATTGTTCCATTCCCAAGACAACAGAAGTCTGTGCTATTTTAGCTCCAGGGAGTTAAATGGTTTTGTCTACCTGTTGAGACACAAGTGTTTCATAATAGTGTAATCATTTAAAACAAGAGGGACATTCTAATACATCATAGAAAATATGGATCGTTAAGCATCACTTTCAGCAGATCAAAGTAAGGGACTAGTCAGATCCCTTACTTAGGTTATAGATATACTACAATTCTGTTAAGTACGTAAAAGCCTAAAACATAATGAATCCGGCCTTTGGCTATCACGTGGCGTGGAGGCATAAAAAGTTCACATATTCCCTTTGAAGTGAAGTGGGGAAGAAACAGCAAATAAATATTTTCAAGCACTGTAAACATATTGCTGGAAAAGTGTGGTTCCCACCACTCATCAGCAATCATATTTCGTAAGTCATGACATTTATTAAAGGCAAGGTCATTATGAAAGCCAGTCCTGTAACTTGAGATCAATAATTCTTGATGTATAACCTGCATAGAAATTGAAAAAAAATATAACTCTTAACTGCAAACGATTTGTCAGTGGAGGTTCCTGTATGCTGAGTCAGTAGTTTTCTCCACTCAGGTTTTAATGTTAAACTGACAGCGGAATGCAGCAGCTTTACTAACCTCCGGAAACAAGGGGGTTAGCAGTGGCGTGAGAGAGATTCATTTTGAGAGAGGTGAGAGAGAGAGAGAGAGACAGACAGACAGACAGACAGACAGACAGACAGACAGACAGACAGACAGACAGACAGACAGACAGACAGACAGACAGACAGACAGACAGACAGACAGACAGACAGACAGACAGACAGACAGACAGACAGACAGCGAGAGAGAGAGAGCAATGACCCTACAGCTGGAAGAGGGATGAAAGTGACCCAGATAACCTGTGGCTGCTTTTGCCTGAACTCAAGAGGCGTGAACTTGCAAGACACCAGAACTGCCCCTGTACTTCGTCTGCTAATTACGTGTAAACTGTGAGGTAGTTTATCACGAGAAACCCAGAAATAGTTGCACTCACACACACACACACACACACACACACACACACACACACATGCACAGTGGACTCTACAGGGTGTGCCAGTGGGCAGCTCCTGAAAATGCATGGCAGAGTGGTGACATTCATAGACTTGTAAATCCAATAACCTGGCAAGACTTCATACACAAAGGCTTCTAGAGAGAGAGAGAGAGAGAGAGAGAGAGAGAGAGAGAGAGAGAGAGAGAGAGAGAGAGAGAAAGAGAGAGAGAGAGAGAGAGAGAGAGAAAGAGCGTGAGAGAGAGAACTACAGACAGACAGAAAACAGAGAGACATTAAAGGTAGACATTCTGGTGAAAGGATTGAGATGAAGGGAGGGGGGAGGTGTTGGTGTCTTTTGAAGAATGGAGTCAGACAATAATCCCCTCACCTTGCCTTTGGTACAGCAGCAACCAACTGTTTGGGAGAGTGACTATAAAGTCCAGTCAAAGCTTTTAGTCAGAAAGAGAGTTATTGGTCGATTAGTAGACAAGATGTTTATGTACACAGTGAAATAATGACACATCAGGACTTCAACAAAGCTGATGGTTGAAGCATATTCCAAGCAGAGGCTGTGAGATATGTGGAACTTCTGCAGATGGTAGAGCTATCAGCTGATTTTCCAAAATACAGCAGAACTATCATGTGACGGGGCTACATTCTCAAGCATAACAAAATAAGACCACATATTTTGCCCTTTATAATCTTGATGAGAAACATTCAAATCAAACTGTATCTTCTTAGATCCAAACAAAGTATTCAATGCACATTAACACATGACTTTAAAAATGCACCAACATGAGTATATAAGTCTGTACAATGATCTGTATACTGCATGCAAGTGAAATACTTTTTCTCAAGGTTTGTTTTCCATTTCCCATACCAGTCCTTTTCCCCTGGCATCTCTCTGGGAGCCTGTCAGGGCTCATTTAGGCGGGGTGTGTCCCTTCACTGCACACTGCACTTTTTCAAATCCAAATTGGAGCTAGTATATTAATGGGCCAGTTTAGTTTTCTCCCACTGGTACAACCCCCACCTCTCTTTATCCACCACCTACTTTGTCTCAGCTAAGTGACCGAGATAATTTTGTGATTGCCCTAACACAAAAGCATGCAGCAACTCTAATACAAATTTAGGAAAGAGTTGTGCACCCATGGCTTAAAAATAGAACCAAAAGTATTTTACCAAGTGTAAACTGCACATCGAAGTGCAAAGCCTTTTGGACACACTTGACATTGTTATTGTCAATTGTCTTTAAGAGTGATATATCTTCTTTTGATTCTGTTAACAAGGTGGATGGATGAGAAATTCCCCCCAAACCCGAAAGAATGCAAATTGCTCACAGACTTGCTTGGCCCCACATTGGAAACAGGTCAGCTGTCTGCCAGCAGTTCAGCTGGTAGCACAGATTAAATAACAGGTGGTTTCATTTGGCACATTTTTACTGTTTTAACTTTTTAAACAATGCGGTGACCACAAGACTCTGACTCAGTGACGGCTTGAGTATGAAGAGGAAAGGCTTTGTGGCAGATACTTGGAGCAAAAAAGTGCACGGGTCATAACTTATGATTTGTGCATGTGTGTGTGTGTGCGTGCGTGTGTGTGTGTGTGTGTGTGTGTGTGTGTGTGTGTGTGTGTGTGTGTGTGTGTGTGTGTGTGTGTGTGTGTGTGTGTGTGTGTGTGTGTGTGTGTCAAAGAGGAGTTGCTTGGGGTTGCATGGAGTTGCGAGGGTTTATGACACAGTCCCACCGAGACTGTTATCATCAGTAAAATATTATTATCCACACTGACTCTACTTACCACTAACTTGACCTTGGGGAGAATACAAGTAGGCTATGTCTTAAAAGTTGTCTTTTTTTCTATTGCTCATGAAGCAGTAATGACGTATGTGTACAAGTATACTGCCATGGCTTCTGTCCTAAAAGACGGTGCGCTCCTGAAAAATGATAAACGACTCACTGAACATCTGTTATCCCACATTTGGCATGACAGAAAATGATGAGAGTGGATGGACAGTTGACAAGAGAAAAATAAAAGAAAGTGAGAGACGGTTGGGCAGGGGGAGAGGAGAGAGAGAGAGAGGAATGCAAAAGGAGTAGGAGAAGGCGACAGGGGAGATTTCGCTATTCAATATCTACTGTAAATAAATACTACAACCTCGCACACACACACACACACACACAGTATATACTTTACATAATCTATAGCTTATAATATTTATATCACTGATTTCCAAATATTCCAAATATTTGGACGAATTGTGTTTTGATGATTTGGTTACATTTTCATGCCAATAAAACCATTTGACTTGTTTTGACTTGACTTGAATGTAACTGTGTGAGAGGGTGGGAAGAAAGAGGAAAAAACCTGATGACAAACGAGGAGGCTACAGTGAGAATGAGCAGGTGAAATTCTTTCACTGATGTGGGGTTTCCTTTGCTGACAAAATCCTCCAAACATGGAATGTAGCAAGTGACTGAGGGAGTCCTTGCATTGTGCTGTGGCTGTGTGTCTGCCCTCTTATATGTTTAACCACACTTGGCATCTGTTGCATTCTGCACGTGTCTCTACTCTCATCTTCCCCTCTGCCTGCCAGAATGTCTTGTCATGAGAAGGGGGTAAAATAGGCCTATAGTATCTAAACATACTAAGAGCTGCCAATAATCATTAATCAAACAGTGACTGTGCTGTTGTGCTACACTGTAAAACTGTATGTAAAAGGATTGTGTCATTTGTGCGTCTAGGTGCTTATTCATTATTGTTTTTTTCCTTTTTTATAGACATTTCTTCCTTTGTTCATACTGCACATACAAATGTATTGTAAAAGAATATACAACAACAAACCTGTCTTCTTATGACCTATTGTAATGACAAATACTGACTTTCTTCCCATTTTTTATTTGCATAAACTTAACAGGCAAGGCTATCCATAAACTAATAAACAAGTAGCCTCAGGTATGGATCTCCTTTACTTCACAGCTCATAGTGACGAGTAAACTTTTATACCAACAAATAATTTGAACTCTACATTAACACCTGTAGGTGGCGCACTCTTCCTGGCAGTCGCTGTATGGCTGTGTGTTGAGCGCTCGGTGTGGAGACCTGTGGCTCTGTCGCACTGTCTGCTGTCTATGAAGCCATTGTACCATCGAGGTAAAGATAGCATCACTCAGTAGACACCACCTCCACGGACACAGAGCGCCCAGTGTTCACGTCCAACCACCCATGAATGAGAGCTCAGCGGCCGGCCGAAAACTCTGCTCGGCTCCCCCCTGACAAGACTCTCCTCTATTTAGTATCGTTCTTCTCCCTCTCCACACCCCCTGTCTCCCTCTCTGTCTCTCTCTCTCTCTGTCTCTCTCTCTCTCTCTCTCTCTCTCTCTCTCTCTCTCTCTCTCTCTAACCCTGACCTCAACACACTTATAGGCCCATTATCTCTCCATTGATGCGCTATCGTTGTGATCTAAGCTCTCGTTGCAAATAGTTACAAGTTACTGTATGACACTTGCAATAATGCAAAATAATCAAACCAGAAAAAAGGCCATCAACGTGATTATTTCATCACACATGATTTGAATCAAGGTGAGTGGAGAGGCCTCGCTCAATCATTATATTGGTCCAGGTGGAAATACCTCCTTTCATCCCGAGAGATGACAACATGAAGTGACTTGGTCTTGGGCCACAGTGTTTTATGAACAGCTGACATGGGTATCCATCTGTTTCCATGGCAACTTGCTCCTCACTGACATTAGCCGGGGCAGGTAGCGAGCTGAAGGTCAGGCCAGGTGTGTATTAACCTGTCATCAGCTGATGAGGCTTCTGCTGCAGGAGGAGGAGGAGAGGTGAAGAACGACATGGTAATGGAGTCTGTCAGAGCGGGAGATTAACTCCTCAGCTTCTCGGGGGCCTCTACTCAGTTAGGCTACGCCCAGGAGAGCACATTAGACAGGCAGTTATATCCACATGAGCACTGGCATACCATGTGTAATAAGAACGTTAGCTGTCGAATATAGGGGACATCTTCGTGTGTTTATTAAGTGTATATTTTTCAACAGATCTTGGGTTCAATTCTTATGGTCGTTTTTGGGCACGGAAAGCATGTAAGGTTTGATGTTGATTTTGGAAACAAAAATGTAAAAATTGGACTACCAAAATGTATTTCTAAAACAATGTTTCAATATTTGAACTATAACCTTCCTAGAGAGCCTTTGTAGCTTTAACCTGAGTCCTGTATTTCGGTCACTGACACCCTGCTAACTTCTTCTGACTTTCTGTGGAACAACAAAGTTATACTTCATTTACAGAGAAAATGTAGCCAATATATAAACACATTTTATAGTTCATTTCTGCAGTGTATTTAGTAATCCTGTACTATTTGTTTTCCTATCCAAGAAATGCAGTCAGAGATTTCTATAATTATAGTAATACAACATGTTAGACTGCTGCTTCTTTAACACTGTACCACTCTATGTTGAATAACCTCTGTCTGTCAGAGCAAGAGAGTACAGCGATGTTCTGTCATTCCTCAGGTAATTCCTGAGTCCCACCCCAGCTGCCCTCTCCCCCTCCCCCCTCCATCTCCATCCCCACCGCCAACAACTCAAATTACCACATTCCTTCCCCCCTAACCTGCTCTTTAGAGTCTAAAAGTGAAAGAAAACGTTTGCCCGAGGAGACATATTTTAGAAAGGGGCACATACTCCGCACAGAACATACCTGCACAGTGGAGAGAGAGAGACAGCACTGTGTATTGTAAAGGAGGTTGAGAGGACAGTTCAAAGCTGCAGCACACTGTAAAGCGCGGATGCTACATAGGTTCAAGGGGTCACTTCATTTGCAGTGGTGTGCTCAGGCGGGTAGAGGGGGGGCCAATTGCCCCAGCCCTATTATGTTCTGTGTGACACAAGTGCCCTTTTTAAGGCCTTTATTCAAACCAGTGTATTTAACCTAAATGGGACTATTATGATTTCCTTGAGGTCGTCCAAGGGGCATTGGAACAGCTCAGGTGCCCCTCTGGTGTGACCTTAAGACAAATAGTCACATCATGACTTCACTTTTTAGTCTGTATACATTTCCGCTCTCCCAGCTAATGCTAGCGCCACCTAAAAGCGCTAGCATTACTAATAATATTCGGTTACTTTGCTGTGAAAACTAATAAACCTTTTTTCTTTCTTTTTCAATCCCTTGTTCAAAATCAATTATGAAAAATATACTGTAGATGGAAGCATTGATGAGATATGAGAACACATCAAACTAATGCTTAAGTTGATTCAACCTGGCAAGAAACATATGGTTTCAAATTATTACAAAAAAATCAGGAAAAAGAACTGACACAAACTATGACATTTATTTTGTTTGTTTGTTGTATGAAACACTATTGAAATCATCCCATCATCGTTATGATCCCAGGCCTTCACACACTGACAGCAACTCTGAGATATAATGGTCTAATTAGTTCCTCTGCGCCGAGCACTTTGATCTCACATCCAAAAACAACACGCAAACCTTTTTTTCTTTCTTTTTTCTTTAAATGAAAACATCAACAGCCGTGGCCTTCAAGTGTCTCCAGCGCTGTAGGCATCGCCCCAGGACAGACCAGGAAAGAGAGAAACATCTTCCCCTTCAAGGAAACAGGATGTCCCAACTCAGACTAGTGCCCTCAGCAAAACTCAGACCCTTAAACAAAATAACTTTTTTTATCCAAAACATAATATGGGGCAATCGGAAGCTTGGGGGGGGGGGGGCACCCAAAGCAGTTTCAACCTTTTGATCATCCCTTTATCCACGGATTTATATTTTTTTTCAGAAGCAAGGCTGATTCCAAGATAAACAGGCATTCTGCAAACTCATTCATGAGATGAAGAGGGATTACCCTTTGATATAAAATAACATGCAAATTCTAAACATCTTGCAATCAGTCTGGTGAGCAGACTCGGCCTGTTACTCATTCTTGCCTGTGTCTATCTTTCTTTAAATGTATTTACAAGACAGAGAAGTAATTGTGGTGCAGCAGGGTTAATATCAAAATATATGTTAATTACTGTTTGTGAATAAATTATGTCTTTCACACACAGTTAAGTTCCCCCAAAATGCTTATTCATGTAAACCTACTCTATCCATTGGATGCTACTCAGGAGTGTTTAGACATACACAAAATTTAAAGTAGCTGTAAGGAACTTAAACATTTTGTTGATTCTAGTGACACCACTGGAAAAAAAAGTGGAAGTTTTTATTACAATACCAGTGCCCTAGCGCATGCCGGCAGCCCGGCCAATTGTTCAGGAAGCGATTGTGTATGTCGGAATAGACGGAAGATGCGTTCATGAACAAAAGATGGTCGGTCTCCCTTTCCAGCAAGTTCCCAGCAAAAAATCTCACACGTGCAAAGCATTAACTATAACTAACTATAACTATATGAAATTAGAGTTCTATTCACTGATCGTCTGTTTTGCTGTTTCAGGTCATTTATGATCATTAGATGGAAAATGAGACTGTTTCATAAAAATTTCAAGAATCGTGGTAGGAGGTTTAGAGGTGGATAAGGTGGATGAAACTGTTGTTCAGTAATACCTGACAGCATCATTCCCCCTGGCCTCCTCAGCCATACGATCCATGTGCCCATGGAGGAATACCATCAGGCCATTCATTTCCTCCGTGCTGGAGATCTGAGTGTGGCTCTCAGCGAGCAGGAGGGACCTCTCCCTGTCTGTTGTCTTTGCAGATTTGCCCCTTACTCTGTTTTCAGCGTCAGGGGGGAAAAGTGTTTTTCATTTCTGTGGAAAGATCATGAATGGTGGCTTTGTTGGTTTGGTCTTCATGTTGGTTTGGTTTGGGTCTATTAGTCCGACCCAGGACCAGCGACCACCACTGCATAGTGCACACACCCAAAACACACTACCAGTATAGCTATCCCTCTTTTAACAGGTCTCCATAATGCAATATTTGTGAAAATATGTAATTTCTTTTTCTTTCAACCCATCTCTGTCTGTTCGCCATTTTTTTAATAACAGGAAGTAAAAAGTTCAGGGCGGGACCTAGTGGAGCTTTCATTTTCCTTTATTTAACCTCGAAAGATCAATTGAGGGGTGACCCTCTTTTACAATGACGTCGAGTTTGTACATATACACAATATACAATGAGAATACATAACAAGTTTACACACACACACACACACACACAGACAACAACAATTTAAAACATTCAGATCAATTGAATGAGAGACATAATAGCCTAATTAAAACAGTTACAAGTGTAGAGGGGCTGATTCAAAATAATAATTTTAAATTGGTTAACAGTTATGAGTGTATTTATTTTAATTGTATGTTGTAGGCTGTTCCAGGAGTCAGGGGCACTATGGCTAAAAGCGGTTTTACCAAGCTCAGACCGGGCATAGGGGACATATAACATGAGCATGTCAGTTGAGCGGGTTTGATAAAGCCCATCTGAAATAAGCAGCATTTCTGTCAAATATAGTGGTAGCTTTGATCCAGATGAGGCCGTATGAGACCGTGAGCTAACTCAAGAGCCACAGAGCTCAACAAAGGATGCTCAGTGCTGCAGGCCTGGCCAACTTCATCTGATGGAGAGAAGGAAATAGTCTCTGTTTTCGTCTCCCGAAACTGTCAACTTCAGTACATTCCTAACCAAGAAACCCCCCATTGGACTGCACACAGCTCAGGCGTGTATATATCTGATCACATTTTTACTGGATTCAAAGATAAATGGTGAAAATATATAGGGGAGAACGGGGTAATCTGAGCCACTTTTTACATTTGCTCCCCTCTAAGCGAGCTAAAATTATTTATCACTCAAATTTACACATTTCCCATTCATTCAGGATGTTTCCTAGAAATGGGCATTAGCAGAATTTTTTCAAGACAAAGGGCAATGAAAATATGATTTTTTTTTTAAGTTGTCATGTGGCTCACTTTACCCCAGGTGTGGGGTAAACTGATCCACTTACTTTTTCCACTCTGAAACTACCATAACAACAAATATTGTAACAGTAAGAATCCTGAAAGCTAGCCACACATTCCAGAACTAATGTCGGACTAGTAAAAGAATAATGGGGTTTGGTCAATTAAGCAAAGCAAATTTTCTAAACACTTGAAAGTAACTCTGAACAAAATCAAATACAACATAGTATAAGATTCAAATGAAAGATAGAACCAGTTAGATTAGAACACTGTCTGGGGGTCAGAACACAGGACCCTTAGAGCCAGCTAGTGTCTGGGGATCAAAGCATAGGAAAATCAGAACCAGCGAGAACAGCCTGGAACTCAGAACACAGGACAAGACCCAACTGGATTATAACATCAGCCTGTCATACTCTACAACTAGGACTGCTCTACATTTCAGCCCTGAAGGTTACAGGGAAAGATGAGAAGGTGCTCTTTCCGTGTGGTTGCCCCAGGTCATCTTCCTGGTGTATTTCCTTGGCATGATGGCTTTTCTACAATGTGTATGACATTAAAATAAAACATATGTCATGTAATATTACATTAAAATATGTTTAAGACTAAACTTAACTTGTGCCTCATGGTGGGGGAAAGTGAGACAGTGGCTCACTTTCCCCCACAGCATTTGGCTCACTTTCCCCCACCACCACAACTTGAGAAAATACTACCTCTCTTAGCATTTCAGGCTAATCTTCAGTTATCAGCATCACATGGTTTCATATGTTGGTAGTTCATCAACACGTATGATAGAGGTTTTTCTACATGAATACATTTGCTTTGGCACAACAGTTGATTAAGTTGACAGCAAGAAAATTTACTTTTACATGCAAAATACCTATTTTGGTGAAAAAAACATGCTTACCACAGCACCATGAGGTCCTCTCTTTCAGGGCCATGCGGAAATGAGAGGGGCTTGAAAACATATATCTCACATGACCACAAATGTTTTCCGTTGCCTAGATACAGGGGGTGGCTCACATTACCCGATGCCTCAGATTCCCCCGTTCTCCCCAACATATACAGACTCTCCCACAGATCCCAAACCTCTCAATAGTCACATCTTTTTTCTAAGATATGAATAAAATGTACCTATTTATTTCAAGCCACTATGCCAGTCAATTTTGGAGAAGGATTATAGACTTGTATTTAAACAAAGACTTTCAAGCAACATACCCGTTTACAGAGCCTATAGACTGTGAATAAACACAGGACTTTTTTTCAGTGCGCTCACAGTACGGACAGGGTAGCGAATGGTGAGGAGATATTCACTGATTGTATAAAAAAGTGATTTTGACAACAAGCCTTCTCCAGAATAGCTGACTGGCTGGAATTGTAATGACATCATTGGTCAGTGGGGTCACTAAGGCTGACCCTGTGTGTGTGAGGGCCGCTGGTATCCAGGGATAATGCTTGGAGAGGCACCATGGATGTGCAGCGAGGTTAGAGGCAGACAAACAGAGCCCAGGGTCAGTTTGTTTGGGATTCTTGAGAGGAGATAGCAGTTCACAAAGCCTTTCTAATGGGAACCAGCTGACCGCTAATAAAGCTATAGCCAGGCTGGGGCTATTTGCTTTTGTTGTGGACCTTAAGAAGGGGGGGGGCTTCTGTTTATTGTGCTTTATTCTCCCTAGCAGCTCAAAAGGAGGCAAGAAAAATGTATACAGGGTTAAGTTTGCTTTATCGGCCTACCCCATGAGTTTTCCCAGAGGGAGATTTGCTGACACACTATAAAGTGGGATCAGACAAATCCACTGGATTGTGTTGACCTTGTTCTACACTTTGAGTTTAAGCTTTTTTCTTCGGCTGATGTTTTTCGAGACGTATTTTTACAGCGTTTGGTATTTGTTTTTTCAGTATCTTTTGCATATAGCATTTGGTCCCTTTACTTATGAAGCTTTTATAAAAAGATAAGAGCTTGATGTGCAGTATGGGGTTTCCTGTATGAAGAATGTTGTTCTATTCTTCGGCACTTGGCCTGCAGTCTCGTGCCTATACGACCGAATCACAGCCATGTTGTTATAGAGTACAACATCACTCCCTTTTGTGTGATATTGCTTCAAAAATATTATTAGGTAGATAAACAATTACTGACTAACATTTAAAGGGTTAATGCTAATCATTTGTACGCGTCATTAGCTGTGTAATCTATTGAGAAATGCTAGCTAGGTAGACTTGACCTGATTTCCTTGAGTGTCTCATGCCTGTTACATTTATGTACCACTTGGTCAAAATATTGGGTCAAATCTACCTAAGTGAATTGAATGCAAATTGTTACCTCACATTTATTGAGTAGATTCTACAGGTTGTTCGTTACAGTGTGGGTTGTTAAGGACTGAAAAGCTTGATTACAGCATTGCTGTTTCCTGTAAGCTGCGGTCCCCTCCTTTACTGACTTATGGGATATGTCTGGTTTCCTGTGTGAGAACTGTTGGGCTGTTCATCCAAAAACCCACACGAAGACTGTGCTGGGTTTATGCAGATAGGCGACAGATTAAAGGAGAATCTGTTTCCTCTCTCTCTCATTTTGTTTGACTGTTTTGTTTCGAAGTCCTGAGCTTCTGTTGTGCTTGTGTACAGCATGATGGTATTTTCCTGTCAGAAGACGCATGATTAAGTTTTGGAAATGATCCAAAAACGATGAAGGCGTTGAAACTGGAATGGGGGGAAAGTGTTTTGTCCAAATAAAAAACATCATCTGTTAGACTTTGAAATGGCTTCTTATCTCTGCCTGGCAACACAGAGGACAGACATGATTCAATTATTTCATTCTTTGATCTCTCATGAACACTAGAACACAATAGAGGTCAACCATGGATTTGGGTCAGTTACATTTCATCACCTAGATGTCTGTTTTTGAACTTAAATGTAAAGGAGGGTTGCGTAGTGATGTAGAAATACTTATTTCTCTCCATGAGAGGCGTGGTAACCAAGTGGGCTTCAGATCTAAACAGTTTTAAAGGTGCTACACGGAACTTTTAAATATTTCTACCAGTCTAATGTTTCCTCTGATGATCATAAATAACATAACAGCAAACGAGACCATGAGTGCAAGGAATATTTTTATATAGTTCTTCTTAATGCCTTTGTCATGGGTATGCTCACCCAGGAACTATAGCTTGCGTAGTAAAAACACTACCGTTTTCCCCCACAGGGGCCGCTAGAATTAAAACAAACTGAAAGTTCCTCGAAGCACCTTTAACCTGTGATTGTTTTGGCGGCAAGTACGGCTATATTTCCACTGTTCAGATGTTTTTAAAGTGAGGTAGTTTTGGAAGTAGTTAGCCTAGCTGTTTGGAGGTCTCTCGCCTGTGAGACGAGGAACTGTTCTGTTCTGTTTTTCTTTCCAATTCAGCTGTTTGCAAACACATATATTTCCGTCTGCTGATTACAACTGCCGTCAGGAACGTTTGAACGACTCCCTCACCCCTTAATTGCCTTTTACTTTACAGAAAGGCTTTTTCATCAAGAGAGTAAACATATTTCAATCTGACCTGTGATATTCTATGGTGAAAATGAGAAAATGCAGCTCATTTCTGTTTAACTTTTCTATATACTACTTCTACTTTAATGAAAAGGATATCAGAAGAGAGTCAGAGGAGAAAGACAGGTCGTAAAATTTGATTGGCAAATTTTGAGGCAAAGACTCAAGAAATGTTTTCTGCTTTTCTGTTGCAATCATGCTTGCAATGAAAAGTCAAATGTCCATAAGTATTCACTATTAGTATACAGTGTGTACAATATTGGGGAAACATTCACTTGCTACTGTGCTGGATGAGGATTGTGAGAGTTTGTACATGTGACAAAAATTCACTGGCTGCCAGGAAACCAGAATGCACTGATGGCTACAGATGATGGGCCGCGTAAAACTGGTCTCCAATACAACACATTGATGCTTAGCACTGAAGGGTAATTTCTCATAAATCTTTCTGTCCAGCCAATCTGAGGTTATTCTTTGGCAGGCTGATAATTAGAATTTTTGTTAGCCAAGAAGGGTTGGGTGTGTGTGTGGGGGAGGAGAAAACAAAGTTTGGAATCGAACAAGCAAATTAATTTAATCGTTTCGGCAAATGTGTGCTGAGGGATTTGAGTATGAATGTTTTATTGTTGTACTGTGGTGGCAGCACAAAGACTCCCTCACTGCAGCACACTGCACAAGCGCGGAAAAGGATCTCTGCTTTCCCATTTCCTGTGGGAGCCTTTCAAGGAAAAACTCTCATCAGTGCTGGAAAAATCAAAACAGAGAGCCATTGCTTCACATACTTCGGTCTGATTGATGTTGCAGTTATCATAAGTTGAGCCCCGTGAGAAACACACACCCATACTATGTATTAAACCTGAGATCTGAGCTCTAAGCCACCGTCCTCTGTTCCAAAACACCTAAGGAAGGTTTTTTTTCTGCATTAGCTGCCTCTTCTGTTGTCTCACTGTAATTCATTCTTGGAAACGGAGGCCTTTCAGACTAACTCTAGCCCCGTCAGACCCTTTGGTAAATCAGGACCTTGTGTTGCCCAGTATTGACACAGGGCTGTTCTCTGCCACTTGAAAAGCGTTCACTGTCTGTACAAGCTGAACACTTCATAATCCAAACCTTTAGCTACCTGGGCACTGCGTAGTTCCACCTCCACCAGCAAAGGATTCCACAAGCAGAACACATAGAGGGCTCTCTGTGGAGTGGGGCAGCAAAATGTACACAAGGATGAAAAGCTTGTTTTCATAAGGAAATATATTTATATTAAATATTCAATAAGCCAAACTAATTTGGTTAAGATGGAAAGGTATATAGGCTGGGTAAAAAGACTAAACATTTAGCGATTCAGAGTAATTTAGTGTGTTATTTAAAGGCGCTCCGAGGAACTTTCAGTTTGTGTTAATTCATTCATCCCCTTTGGACAAAAGCAGTAGTGTTTATACTGCTATAGTTCTAGGGTAAATGTACCAATGGCAAAGGTATTAAGAAAGACTATATAAAAATAGAATTATTTGCACTGGTGGTCTCGTTTGCTGTTGCATGTAAGTTATCATCATCAGAAGAAAAATGAGACTGGCCACTAAAAAGCAGAACTATATCCGACCAGAGTTTCTTGGTTTCGTAAATCAGACAATTGACAACATAAGAAAAAAATCCTTCCATACATTGATTATGGTTTAGTTGATGCTTAAGAAGTTGATAATTTAGCTTCAGATGGCCATTAAAGATGGTAGTATAGGAGACATTTACAGATGCAAACAGACAGGGTTTAGTAAAATAAACCCCTAACATTATATTTTAGAACATTTATTTAAGAACCTCAAAATGTACCAATGTTTGAAAAAAACACTGTTTTTGCCTGCTGTGTCACGCCTAGGGATGCAAAGGGGTGGAAAGTTTCCGGTAAATTACCGGAAAGTTTCCAGAAACTTTCCACGGGAACTTTCGCTCGGGAATTTTGGGAATATTCAAAATTGGAAATTATAGGAATTAACAAAATGGCGGTAATTTAAATTTTTTTTTTTCATAACCAACCATAAATCTAAACTTTTAAACACTATGTTTGGTCATAGGCAGACATCCATGCAAAATAATACAATCAAAAAACATTACATTTGAACAGATTTATTTGTAAGAAGAACTTTATCAAGTTGATTATTTTATGAACAATCAATAATTTCACTGAACAACAAAAAGATGAATGTTGAGTAAATTATTACTCATCTGTCTGACCCCATCCATTCAATAAATAAAGTCAAATGTCCCCCCACCATGTGATGGAGGAATGCACAGAGCATGTAGGGGACGTGGCCTCAGTACCCCTGCAGTAGGATGTGTGCTATGTGCAATTTGCCAAGTGTACTTGCATAAAATCTGGTTGTTTTAGTCAAGATTATGCTAAAATGTATTGTCCCCAACTATATTTAAAATCAAAGCTTAAGCCTCTGTAAACCTGGTCTAGTAAAAATCAATTTATGATATCAAGTTGGGTATCTCAATAAACTTTAAAAAAAAATCAGATTTGAAATTAAATGTTCATAAATATATTAAAACTTAGTTGAAAAAACTGCTTTTTACAGTCTAGAACGTTTGCCTGGACTGAAATAACATAGTTAGGAGAATTTAGTGCATTTGGGCTGCTTTAAATTTAGTAAATTCCCGTTTATTCCCGTTAATTCCCATAAATTCCCGTTAATTCCCATGGAAAGTTTCCAACTTTGAAAATTCCCGGAATTTTGCAACCCTAGTCACGCCCTAAATGTGTTATTATGAAAGCCAGCTTAATCTAAACAGAAGAAAGTAATTGTCCAAAAGTGGAGAGTACAGTGGGAGAGAGAGAGACAGAGAGACAGAGAGACAGAGAGAGAGAGAGAGAGAGCTAATAGTCCAATGGGCAGAACAACCCTCTGCCAGTCCCAGAAAAATTCTGCTTATTGTGTGCAGACCACCAAAGTCACTGATGTATTTTTGCGTTTTCCTGGCAGCCACATCACTGCTCCAATTAAGACGTCGTTCCTTGGAGCTGCATATTGCAAACTTTGTTTGAGTGAGTGCCGCACACTGTATCTGTAATCTGTGTAAAATTCCTGTGCAGACCGTTTTTCACCACACCTTAAATAGACAAACGTCACTCTCTCCCTAAAAGCAGGGAAATGATACCTAACATAACCCTAACTCTTGCCCACCTCTTATTTCTACTCTAATGTAGCTGGATATAACCGGCTCCAGATATTAACATATTACTTTAATAGAGCATAATCTGGAACGAAACAAGTCAAACTAAGAAAAAAGCATGTTAAGATCATTTGCAATTGAATTTCACAGATACGAGATATTCTTGGTATCGTAATTTCTGAAGCAGCTGTACATAATAGTACCTATCAAATACCTTCCTCCTGTTTCCATAGAGACCATTGCCTTAACAAAATTACCTTAAATGTACTTTTAATTCATTCAAATGTCAATTTAAATAAACAGGATGTCTTGCTAATGGAGCAAAACCAAATAAAAAAAGTTGTACATTTATATGCGAGAGAAAGCCAAATTATGAAGGCAGCACATGGATGGTTTATTTCCTTGGCTGGAACTGAGGCTCTCGTCGTCAAACATTTGCCGTACTGAACTCATCTGTGTTGGTAGAGCAAACAGAGCAAATCTGGGGCGAGGCCACATTTCAAACCCAGCCGCCAAGAGTTTTTGTGCAGTGTCAGAAAATACCTAGTGCTGAGTTTTACCTGTAGAAACATCATACACACAGAGGCACTTTTTAAACCCCTGGAATCCTGGAACGCTCAAAGAAAATAGAAACTGCCCGAGAGAGGGGATATTTGACTTTCTGCTCTCACAATAAACCAGCAGTTGTCTAAAGTTTCCAGAGTGGGGGGTAAAATCATCACCACTGGCACCCAAACAAACCTCATCAGCTTCTTTACTTTCACTCGCTGTTTGAAACCAAAACATGGGGGAGGATGTGTGTGTCGTCTTCTCCCCACTCGAGCATTCCCCTACCTCCCCCCTGCCCGCCCTCTGAGGACACATGATAATTAAACCAATTGAAACCCGATATGGGTCCGGCAGCACTGGCGTGACATTTTCTGAGATGAAAATTGTGTATTGTTATTACAGGAGCCTCAGGAAAATAGTACGGAAAAGCAAAAAAATTCAACTCAACTGAAGTGGACAAAACCATACTTGTATCCGTCAACATAAGTTATCATTATTAATCTCTCAGTCAAAAATTCAAATTAGTTTGCTAATAAGCCACTTACATAGCCAGCCAATATGTTGTGTCTATCAGCGCACACACAGTGCAGACAGGTAGCGGTGAGGAGATATCACTGATTTTGACATACAGTGATTATGAAAACAAGTATCTCCAGAATCACTGACCCCATCTTTAATTGACACTTCTGTCCTCTGATTTTTTCACTCCAGCGCTGCATCAAAACTAATAAACCCATTTAGACTGATCACTGGATGCTTTCACTCTGATCTCCTCTGCCTCTTTTTATCAAAGCTACTGGAAAATGCCTGACTCACCACAGGTGAACAGAGCAGCCCTTCAAACTCATGTCTGAAGTTATTTACTGGACCTCTGCCACTAGCCAATTAGAGCTGGCTAGTCTACCAGCCTAATCCACTGAGGGGGGTCCATGCTGGGGCTCAGAGGCATACTCTACCTGCACAGGAGGGTGCTTAACAGGTGTGGATGGATCACTACATTTTAAGGTACAATAATGGTTTATCTATGGCATACAATAAAAGTTTCATTAAGATTGTGTCTTTATGTAAAAGGATTAAAAATGTTAAAACAAAGTGAATAATTTACTTAATGTGGTGATACAGTGGTAGATAAATATATGCCGTGCCATCTATATAATAATCTATTGCTGAATAATTACCTTTCTTGACACTTAATTCAATACAAGAGCACTATCCATCAGAAACCTCACCTCAGTTTCTTTTAAAGGAAAAGAGGGAAATAAAAACAGCTGATCTCTCCACTGAGACTTAAACCCCTTTTGTGTGACTAAATCCATTATTCTGGACTAAGCCCATTAAAAACAGATGATTATGCCAGCACGGTGGTTCTGGATACCTCTGGTTTGTTTGGTAAGAATGTTTCATTCCTGATTCATTTTGTTTAATGGTGCACTATAATCAGCTTAGAGGATTGCTGCACTCCTTTCTGGAAAGGGTTAGCATGCATATCTTCCACAAGGGGGCCTTTTAATCCGAGGCTTTGCAAACGTTACACTGTACAGTAGACTGAATGATGGTCCCGTTTACGAAGGCTTGTGTCCTTTTTGTACCCACACAGCCACACAAACACGCACACACACACACACACACACACACACACACACACACACACACACACACACACACACAGAGCATTCACTGTGATGCACAGTCTCTCATAGGTGGCTATGAATTGCACTCTCACGTACAAACAGCACAATCTTTCCCTACGGTTTACCTAAATATCTTCCACTATACCCCGCCTTCACACACACACACACACACACACACACACACACACACACACACACACACACAAACACACACACACACACACACACACACACACACACACACACACACACACACACAACTCTCTGTGTAAAAGATTCATATTCACTAACACACACATCGCAAATAACTTCAACCACAAGACAAATATGCCAAGACTTCTTTTTATCTATTTATAAGTTATCTCCACCATATGTCAAGCTTATTAACTCTGTCCTGTCCAGAACACTATTCTTTTGTCCACCCAGGCAGGTAGGCCTCTCCATTGGCCCAGTGACCTGCTTCCTGTCATGACCATGGGGCCTCAAGTCTTTCTCTTCTCAGCTGGAGACGGGCTGGATTACAGATACCTGCAGAGCCCCATCAAGTTGGCTGTCAATACTGTCTGGTGGAAGGAGTACAAATATAAGCACTATTAAACTAAATCAGTTTCTATAAGGACAAAGAGAAACACATTATATACTGTACACTGTATATATAAGAAAAACATACAAACATAAAACACTAGCAAATAAACATAGATCTACACATAGCATGATTTACATTTTTAAAAAATTCGGTTTTGCAAATGTTTGTTCGATACAGCAAGAAATATTTTCACATTCGATTGATGTTTGTATCAGAATTATTTCTCAACAGATCTGTAAAGTGACCGTTTGTGTTGGTACCTGCTTGCAATCATTTTATCTTTCTCTCTTTCTCTCTTCTCTTAGTATCTGCATGTCCTTTGTCAAGACGAGTTCAATAAAAACAGACTTAATAGAGAGACAAAAAATAAAATGGATGAGAAAATAATGCCATAAGTATATGTGGGTTGAATCAATTCATGAATTGTTTTCAGAGAAGACACCCAAGTGATGTGCAGAAGTAATGTGCTACCTCTGCCGCACTGCCTCAACTCATTAGGACTATTTGATACATGATTCAAAACATATCCTGTGGTCTTGTTTTTTTCATCTGTCTTTTGAACAAAGCTAAATGTGACACAGCCTGGAATCGCTCATACTAGGTTTCAAGGATGAGTTTGCCCTCCCCTAAATAAATCAAAGCATCCAATGCAACAGTGTAGTCTGGTGAACATGTGGCAAAACTGAAGTCTCAAATCTCAACTGTTGTTCAAATTGTCAAATGGATTTTAAATCCAATCCCAAAGTAAAGATAAGGCAGATATTAAAGTGAAGAACAGATAACCAAGACAGCAACACTTCTTGTCACCAATCAGGCCAGGGTTTTCTGTCATACATTTTAATGTGAGATTTGTCAATGGAGTGGTGGACTTTACCTACTATTCTGGCAACATGTCTGGCAACATGTAAACCATTTATATCGTCCTCCTATCAATTCTGAAACAGATCTGGTTGCAGGTCGTAGGGCTGGGGATCTCATCACTGCTTTTTGAAAATTATGTGGTGGCATCATTGGTCTGTGACCCTTCGCCGGCGAGGGTGAAGCGGTTGGGATGAAGATCGGCAACTCTAAAGCGAAGAAGTTCAAGTCTTGTTCGCGAGAGAGGGAACAATGGAGAGTGAGATTGGGAGAGACTCAAAGTGGAGCTGCTGCTCCTTTGTGTAGAAAGGAGCCAGTTGAGGTGGTTCAGGTATCTGGGAAGGATGTCCCCTGGGCGCCTTTCTAGGGAGGTTTTCCAAGCACTTCCACCTGGGAGTCCTTGGGGAAGACCCAGGACTAGGTGGAGAGATAATATCTCCTCACTGGCCTGGGGACACCTCGGGATCCCCCAGTCAGAGCTGGTTGATGGCCCGGGAAAAGGGATGTTTGGGGTCCCCTGCTTGAGCTGCTGCCCCTGCGACCTGATCGTTGATAAGCGATTGAAGATGAGTGATGATGAGTGAGTAAACTTGCACAAAAGCTCAATCAAAATGCTCTGCCATCTGAGCCAATCAAAAACCACCTCTTAACTGCCCTCAGCAGTCAGCCAAGTGCAGAATCCCGGTCTCCTTTTAGTCCCCTGGAGCCTGCCCAGTGTGGGGGAGTCTGTAAACAAATCTGCCATCACCTCTCTCTCTCCCTCTTTCACTCTATGTCTCTCTAGGTTTCTCTCTTCACCATCACTTAGCTGTCATTCTTGCTCCTCCTTCCTTCACCCATTGCTTACCCAGATTACACATCTCTTCCCTGGATTATCACACTTACTCATGTGTAGTAATCAGCTCCTCCCTTCCTCAATGTCACCGCAGACATCACACAATACAGTTGCCTCCTACATCTTGTCTCACTCGCTTGTCCAGTCCACCTTGAATCCTTTCTGTGATCTGTTTGTCTGTGTCTTCTTTCTCTGCCCTCTGTATTAGTTGTATTTATTTAACCTTTATTTTTTACTCAAGTGATCGATTGAGGGGTACCCGTTTTTGCAATGATGTTGAGTCAAACAAATGCAAAGCAAAAACAACAATACACTTATACTGTGCCCTTTATATACAGTATACTGTTCAGTATTTTAATGTTTTACATTGCATTTTATTGTATGCTGATTCATACATTTCCATATGTTGACTAAAGAAATCGTTATATCCCAGTTAAACACAGCATAGAATGGTAACATTGAAGAAATGTCAAAAATACCGATGTACAAATAGCCTACCTAATAAGGGAAGTGCAGTAGCTAAGTAAATTTACTTAGTCACTTTTTTATATTTTTTTCTGTTTGTCTTTCTCCCACGTCTTACCCCTCACTCGTCACCTCCTGCCTTACGGACCCCTTCCAAACTTTCTCTTTCTTCACTTCCCTCCCCACGCTTCTTATCCTCCCAAGATCTGATACCCACTCTCTCTCTCTCTCTCTCTCTCTCTCTCTCTCTCTCTCTCTCTCTCTCTTTACTTTAGATCAGGGGTGTCCAAACTTTTTTCACTGAGGGCCACATACAGAAAAATCTACGAAGGGCCGGGCCACTTTGCAAAAATAATACATTTATCAGGACATGTAGCTGCTCTGATGTTTAGTTTCATAGTGTTTTCGTAAATTGTAATCCTTCTTCACGGCAACACTTTACTTGCACATTAAACAGATACATTCCCCCTCTTGTTAAATGCCATTGATACACCCAGTGTTTTCTGCTTTTGCGTCCAATGTCCAGCTGGGTGAATATAGTAGCCAGCCGAGATCCCACCCCTCCAAGGGGAGTCCGGGGGTATGCCCCCCCGGGAGATTTTTTTTAAGTTTTTAAAGTGAAATACATGAATCTGGTGCACTTTGAGAGGGAAATTAAGAGGCTAAAGCTGAAGAATTTTGTATGAAAAAAAATGGAGACACTGTGCCAGATGCATTAGAAGCTATTGGAGAAGGACACATGGATTTTCCATAATAATATTAATTTAAAATAAAATATTATGCAGGGTCCTCTGGGATGGGCTTGGTGCTCTTTTTCTTTTATGGGACATATTTCTCTGTAATATAATGAGTGCATTTAAATTATTTAAAAATTAAAAGGACCATATTACATTATATTTTTAAAATGTGCCACGGGCCAATCAATCAGTTTTGACACCCCTGCACTAGTGGGTTAACTAAGAAAAAATTTTTTTTTTTTTTTTTTTTTTTTTTTTTCAAAGGGCCATATTACATTATATCTTTAAAATCGGCCGCGGGCCAATAAAAAGCGGGCCGCGGGCCGCAGTTGGCCCGCGGGCCGTAGTTTGGACACCCCTGCTTTAGATCCTCAGGCTATTTGTCTGTGCCTGAATAAGCTTCCTGCCCTAACCGAAAACAACCTCCATATTTATTGAAACTATAGAGATGGGACCGATCCGATCCAATATTGGTATCGGCTCTGATATGGCTGAAATCCAAACATTTGGAAACCAACGCCACGGATCCAAGTTCCATAATCGGTGTGTTTTTTTTATTTTATCCAAGCTTCCATCGTCTGTTTTTTTAAATGTTATTATTTGAACTGTAAAAGAACATTCTATTTTAAGACTATAGCTTCATTCACCTTTTTGCATTTGTGTGTATCGTTTGCTGTTTTAAATTAGAATAGCTGTGTTACTTAAGCCTTCATAACCTTACACATAATATCAACACCAATTAAAATTTAAATGATTATGATATCCGACAGTATCAATCAGTGCTTTTAAATGGATGTGGGGCAGTTGATCAGATGTTAAACCAAACAGTTAGTCTTCATCCTTAAAGTCTTGAGCAAGTAAGTTTTCTGATGCCTTGTCTTCTTCGTTTGATCGTTGTCCTTCAAGCTGTAATGTCCTGTGTCCTGCCCCCTGACACTGGAGAGCCGCAAACATCTCAAGGTATCTGACGACCATTGAGAGTCATCCGGGAAATAATAAGCCCATTCCGCACTTGAAAACAAACTTCAAATGACAAGCAACACAATGGTATCAGTTATGCTTTATTGAAAGAAAAAAAAATCAAGATAATGTTTCTAGTTTTATACCTGTCAATACTTGAAGGATGAAAACGAACTGCTTGGTTTGTTGAATGTACATCTGCCCAACTGACTCACCTCTGTTAAAGAGCAGTGCACACAGAGGCTCTCCTGATCTTCTGGGGACCGTCCAAACTGGGCAAGAACAACAAGCTAAAAAGAGCTAAAACATGTAGCCAGCTATAATATGTAGGCTATGGACAATTAGGCGAAAGAAAGTTACATATGTACATACAGGTCAGACTTGTATACTGTAAACTCTTCTTACCCTGGTCTTACCCTGGACTACTACAACCAGTGCTGGTATAAATACCTTTTGATAATTACCAATACCCAACCCTTCTCTCCCCAAAAACCCCCTCTTCCCTCCTCTTCCCCAAAGTCCTGCCATCTCTCAGCATTCCTCAGGTCCACCACACAGAGTCCCATTGTGTCAGTGGGTTAGGGAGGGAGCGCACAGTCCAACCTCTCACCATGTGCTGACGCTGGACTCACCTTAGGAGACCACAAACAACTGTAGAGCCTTTTCACACACACACACACACACACACACACACACACACACACCTTGACTCTTTCTGTCTCCGTTTCCTCCCTCGTTCCATCACCCTCCTCCATCTCCCCTTTCATTAGTTCATTTTTTCTTCCGCTCACACTTCCACTGCTTTTTGGAAATCAGCCACCATCAACAGGCTTCACCCTCCTTTTTTTTAACCAGTGCCTATAGCCAAACAACCCTGCTCAAAAAGGGCCATTGATATGACTCTGAGGTTTCAAAGCAAGAGAGAAAGACCCCAAACAGGAGGCGGAGGAGGGATGTAAGGATGGAGGGATGAAGGGGAGGTATATAGTTTCGAGGGGCCACGTTTCATCTGCATAAAAATACCTGAGGTCCCAAAGTAGAGACCTCCACCCTGTCCTGTCACTCTAACTGGCTCAGTCAAAGTGAACCAGGTTGATTGAGTTGAAATATGTATTGTGAAGAACCACAGTACATCTGTTGTCATTTGTCACATATTGGCTACCAGATGAATGAAAGTCAAACACCACTGTCCCTTTAGCTCTGTTTCAGTCTCCCCATACTCCTGAGGAGAATAAATCTATTTACCTGCTAAATGCTATAGCTTCTGTCATCTATAAATCTTGTTCAATTATAAGTATCTTCTAATTTTATCCCTTTAATTAACAGAATATAACGCATATTTAAATCCCTTTAGAGTGACTACAAGAGGAAGCCTGTGCAAACCTTGTGTGGTGCAAGGATTGACCCACTTCACCAGCCTCAAGGTTAATGAGTTCAATTGGACCCGTTTGAGAGATTATCACGTGTGACTCAGAAAACATAATGCTGTGAAACTCAGAGGGTCCAGAAAGGGCCAGCATTCTGAACAACAAGGCTGTTTATCTTGCTTATAAAAAACGTATACTCTGAGCTACTTGTTTCTGTGTTGATTTTAAAAAAAGTAGGTCTTATCCGGTGCTATTTCGGTCATTAAAGGTGCTCCGAGGAACATTCAGTTTGTGTTCATTCTTTGCTGTAGTTCCTGGGTGAGCGTACCCATGACAAAGGCATTAAGAAAAACGATATCAAAATAGCATTCTTTGCACTGATGGTCTCGTTTGCTGTTACATGTAATGTATGATCATCAGAGGAAAAATGAGAAAAGTTTCTCGTAGCACTTTTAATTCAATGAAGAAAAGGACTGTAATCTATAGTATACTGTATGTACTGTAAACAAAAAAAAAATGGCTCGCGAACATCATATGAGCAAAAGAAAAATGCCACTGGCACACAAACAAGCTGGGGCACAATGTCTATAACTCCGCACACATGCAGACTTTGCACACTCAGTCCGCGTCTGAGCGTTCAGCATTCCTGAGAGGCTTAGATGCCGGGCTGAAAAGAATGAGCAGCCACACACACACACGCACACACACACACACACACACACACACACACACAGAGGGATCTCCTCACGAGATACAGAGCCATGTGGCCTGCCTGCCTTCAGCCAGATTATAGAGCACTCGACATGACCCGAAAGAGAGCAGAGAGAGGGAAACACACACAAGTATCACTTTTCAAAACAGGCAGATTAGTGTGTGCTATTACAGTATGTTGCTATGATCATGTACGTATGTAAAGCTTACTGGATTGTGTACTGAGGGTTTGAGATATAGAGGGAGAGATGTATTGGTATGTACTGACACTCAAAGCGTGGCCATTTGAATAGTGAAATATCTTTTGCATGTACAGTAGTTTTGATTTTTCTTTAATTCGATGACTACTAAAGGTGCAGTGTGTAATATCCTCCGCTCCTATGTAGATATAAAAGGCTCATTCTAAGGAAATAAAGAAAAAAATACTTTTATTTTCAAGGGATTATACACTTATTTAAACATAAGGAGGAAATGTGCTGTATGTTGGACCAGGACAGCAGCAGGAAGTTTAACAATCGACCCGTTGGTGATTCTATTTTTACAGCCTGCTCCGTGGGGCTCGGATTGACTCTTGGTCAATTAGTAACCGTGGACGACGCGTAACAACCGTAACACCACAACCTAAATCTACTGATGATACAGCGGCCGGGGGGGTCAAATAATTCAATTTCAAAATACTGAACAATATACTGTATGTTAAATCTTACAATGGAGGGGGGGGGGGAATTAAACATGACATTAATTCCAAAGATGGACAGACTCAAAGAGTTATCACCGCTAGTTTGATGTTCAGTCTCTTTAACTGTATTTCCAGCTTGCTACAAAATCTTAAATAGAACCAAATCCATTTGAGGAAGAATTTAAATTCTGAGTTGTAAATGTAATTTTTGCTCTAGTGCGGAAGGTGCTGTATAGAGCCGAACATCCATCAGTAGGGTTTGACAACACGGTGTCAGCACTTCTCTGCAGTAGAAACATACAGTGTATCAGAAACCTGCACGTCCGGGTTCACCTAACAAGACTTCTGGTCCAAGAGGGCATGAAGCCGAGGAAAGAGCGGAGGATCTCATCGGAGTGTGAGGAATGTACATATTTGGGAATGGTCTGGTGTCTTGTATGTGTGAGAGTGTCTTTGTCTGTGTGCCACTGCCTTCCTTTTATGACTAAGCATATGTTTGAGTGTGTCTATGTCTGTGTGTGTGTGAGTGAATGTGCACGTGGATGGATGCGTTTGAGTGGGCGGGGGTCAGTAGTGCACCATTGTGACAGTGCGGCCTTTTATTGATTCAGCTGGGGCGGGAGAGTTGAAAATGTCAGAACTGGGACAGCAAAGTGTCCGAAGAACTTCCACCACCAAAATTTACGGCAAGTCTCCATCCTGCACAAATACTCTCTTGGGCAGAACTGGCCATTGGTGTGAAATATTCATAAGTTTCAACAATATCATGCTCCAGTGCGAACCACAGTGAAATGAGGACAAAGCCCATTTGCGTCTAGGTGTGATTTCCATGCTGTCTACTGTAGCATCCATGAGGCAGGTGGATAAGTCAAGTACTGTATTATATTTTGACATCTGTAACGAGCATTAAACAATCAGGTAAGTGGACTGAAGTGGACGTCAGTGTTCATGGCGGTGTGTGAGAAAGAACACAGTGAACACACTTTGGGTCCCATAACCAGGAAGTACAGTATGTGCTTCAAGCTTCTCCATGCGCCGCTGAGTAACTCTCCACTTTGAATGAATAGGACGGCATTTTTCGATTTCCATGGTCTTTGCTCAACTGATCTACACACTTGTAAATATCTGACTCATTGATCCCTTTTTCTTTGTCACTTTTTCACAGACCTGCGGCAGTGCAGCAGCTGTGCAGACAACAGCCCACTGTTCACTGTTCGCAGTTTTTTGACAGAGTGATTCCAGATGGGAGCCGGGATGAGACGGGGAGATCCTTCACAGCTTTGCGAGGGACCTGACAGCTCAGACTGGGAGGGCGGGAAGCTCTGCTGCCCAATCAGTGTAGGTGTGTCTGTAGAAAGTGTGTACCTAAAGAAAGAAGGAGGAAAACAAATTGAAAGACAGGCAGAGAAGAAGACTGTAAGAAAAAAAAGTGCCCAGGGGAATAAACTAGAGTTTGTTTACTGATCCCAGAACCCTCTCAGCCAATCCAGTGCAGCGACACTGAGGATGTCCCACAAAAAAGAGAAAACCCACAACTCTTCTGTTTTTAATTAACACTGGAGGTTACCTTTTTTCTGTCTCTCTAACACAGTCCAGCTTTTGAGGCACCGGGAATCAGTTCATCTTTCCAGCACACAGTCCCAGGACTCAATGTGTCTTTGTTTTGCAGAGGAGAAAAACGGTCCTTCTTTTTTGAAAATGGGGTTCTGTTTCATTTTGACAAATTCCCTATCAAATCCAAACTCAAAGTCAAAGCATGCGTATAACTGTGCAAGTAGTTTATATTTTCCATAACACCTTAAACAGGGTGGAGAAATAGCTACTATATATAGCCTATACACTCTCTCTCTCTCTTTCTATATATATTTATTTATTTATTTTCTCTCTCTCTCTCCCACTTCTCTTCTTTTTCTCTCCTTTCCTCCTGGATGTATGTTGATCCTGTCATTCAGCGTTTTTGGCGAGGAGCTGAACGCGTGCACTTAGATGTGGAACATTCCACTTACAGCAGCCGATACTATATGCCAGGCCATTATGCAACACCATCATACTCCACTTCACAACACAGCAGTGGGGTTCAAATAATGATTATTCTCTTTGGCTTATCAGCATTTCTGATTATTTTACACTGTATGTGATCATTCATATCATATGTAATGTCAGAAAATACATAAAAACACATTAACTATTTTTGGAGAAAATTTGAGCTACTGAGTTGGGTAATAGGTTGATACCACTCTTACAGTCAGTGGTGTAGTGGGGGGTATACGCAGGTATACGGCGTATACCCACTTATTTTTCAGGCGACATTGCGTATACCCACTTCTAACGGCCGCGACTGCGGGACTTGTTGCCACCCGTCCCGTTTTCCCCGAAATTGTTCTCTTTTTTTCACCAGCTGTCCCGGGAAAAGAAAAATCTCTCCCGGGACACAATTTGTCCCGTTTTTTGGGGAAAATGCCAGAACCTCATTTGATTTCCTTCGTTCAGCAGTTCAGGCCGTTTCACACGGGCCGAGGCGTTTGTTTCGCCCACTAATGCATTCTCAATAGAGAGGCGAGCGGGCAGAGAGAAGGCGGCAAGCGTGCAGGGGCGGTCTTAACGATCTCGGGGCCCGTTTCAAGACCCTGTGGGGGGCCCCCACATTTTTTTTTCTATGAATAATGCTTGTGCATGCTCCCCGCAAAAATAAAAAAGATTGTGGAAACCAGTTGGTTCATAGACGGATTATGAGATTTAAAGTAAAATGCATCAATCTGATGCACTTTCAGAGGAAAATTTAGATTTAAATCAAATCTTGAGCTGCAGAAGGAATATTATTTTTCTTAAACAGGCAGCACTCTTTACTCTGCAACTGTAAAAACATTTCAGTAGATTGGTCTGCAGATCCATGTTATATGATGGAGGGGCCCATTGCAACAGATACAGGATGGAAAGCTACTTTTTATGAACAGTATATAATTTACACGTATAAAGCTTATTCCTGTATGTGTGTGGGGGCCTTAGAGGCCCCTTATGAAGCCCATAAGACATAGCTAATAATGCTTTTGTTTTGCACTTGCTTTTCTATTTTTCACCTGCTAGGGGCCATGATGATTTATTTCCTATTCCTTTTTGGACCCTAGGCTGTTATTGACATGAGTGACTGAGCTCTTTGACAATGCGACATGTAAAGTTACTATCAGTATCTCTGGCTTAGGGCCCCCCTGAGCCCTTGGGCCCCTGGGCCTGGTTGCATGCAGTTTTCTTCTCAAAGTGCACCAGATTGATGAATTTTACTTTAAAAGGTTGCATTTTTTTCTTCCGGGGGAGCATTCCCCCGGACCCCCCTAGAAGGTCCAGGGTCCCCACCTCAGTCTCCCTATTTAGCCTACTGTGCAAACAGTGATGGTCCGGCAGACCGTAGCGGCAGTCAGCTGTCAGGACAGTGAACTCCCCCCCCCCCCCCCCCCACTCGCACTAATGGCTGTAAATGGAGCGGACACGGAGGCTAAACATATAGCCGTTCTGCCAGCTACGCTCTCTATATCTTATAGGCTATTCATGCATTAGGCCTGTGTTGGACCACTACTCGTGAGTGGCTGTGTGAGGCAGCGCAATTATGGGAAATATAGGACCGGCAAAAGCGGATGCGCGCGCAGTACAACTTAGAGTATACCCACTTCTCCAGGCACCACTACACCACTGCTTACAGTATGTCTGTACTATGAATATGAAGCAATAGCCAGAAAGCAAGCACCTATAAAGCTATTAAATAATTAACACACTGTCACAGAGAATTTGCCATGCAAACAATGGAGACCGAAAGTTACTGTGCGTGATCAATAAACTCCCTGTGTGTAACTTATGTGAAACATCAACTTATAGCTTTTACACAATGTTTTTTGCAATGATTAAACAAACTAGATTTAACAGATTGTCATATCCTTTGTTGTGCTAAGCTAAGCTAAATTGTTATTGCCAGACGATTTATATTCAATGGCCACATATTTCAGTCTTTATTTTAGCTTGTTCTTTACGCTTCACAAATTATTTCAGAATTTCCTTTTCTTCCCAAAACCAATATTTTTTGTGTAAAAATCACATACACGTTGCACCACGAGCCGGAGACCGAGTTGTCTTCACAATCGTCCCATTTACTGTAACAGGGCACTGAAGGACTGGCATCGGCTTAATATAAACTCCCCCCTAAACCATGAGGATCAAAAACAGGCTCTCTTTGACTTAATGGCATGTTTACGGTCAAGTGTCTGTCATCTGAAGCGCAGGCGAACTCAAACCCGACTATTAACCCAATAAAAAAGGGGACTCTGCCATTGGTGGATTACCCGACCTACTCTAGGCTCTGCCACACAGTCAATTATCAAAATATACAAGAATACTTGCTTCATTCAAAGGCTGCTTCACCAGTGGCTGTTGAGCCTTTTATAGGTCCCCCCTGTTCAAATAAAGTTTGATGAACACTGAAAAGAAAGTAGCCATTTATATTTATATGTATACTGTGTGTGTGTGTGTGTGTGTGTGTGTGTGTGTGTGTGTGTGTGTGTGTGTGTGTGTGTGTGTGTGTGTGTGTGTGTGTGTGTGTGTGTGTGTGTGTGTGTGTGTGCGTGTGTGCGTGCGTGCTTGCGTGCGAGCGAGAAGAGAAAGGAGGTACAGTATAGGATGTACGGGATTATCCTTCTTCAGCTCTTGTACTCCACTGTGTTGCATTGACGTGTTTACCTGATCTGATAGATGGATGTAGAGGTGTGAGAGTAGGCCAGGTTTGAACTTTGAACTCTCAAGGTCATGGCTGGTGCCCCCTAGGCAAGATTAAGATTTTTCCGAAAAACACTAGGAGTCGCCAAAGTCCAAAATGTTCAAATCCTACATACAGTTAAGGGGACTTACATGTATTTTCTTTTCACCAAATCTAATGAAAAACATATGATGCTCCCAGAATGTCACACTTTGCCTCGCTCTGCACAATGAACAACACAAACCGCTTCTTCTAAAAATCTCTCTTCTCACCACCTTCAGGACTTGACCACCTGGTTGTATCCCTAAAGACTTCTGGGCTCCTAAATAGGACCATTCATGTGCCCAACCTACGCTGATCTAGTGCAGGAAATGAGCCCCATACGTGCAAGAGTACAGAGACCTTATGATACAGTGCCCCCTCACAAACGTGGCCTCCAGTGTTTTGACTGTGTCATAACCATCAATTATGAGATGCATATCAGGCAGGACAGGCTTTTGATGTGCTTAACTGTGTTTCTTGTGAGGCTACCATGGTAGACTATCATCTGAGCAATGCATTATGGGGAAAGAAGGTTGGATTCACTTCTGACATGTTCCAACTGTGTTCAAAATCACATACTCTTTCTCTTTTCTATTCTACATACTACATCTGACAATAAAAATAATCTAGTTAGCATTCAGTAGGCATACTATTGGGACATACTTTTGCTTCTTTATTTCATCATAACATTGCAAAAAATTTAATAGCACTGACAAGGATTTTTTTTTTTTTAATTTTTCCCATTGACGGGTGAAAAGTATTAGTTTCCCTAAAGAACACACATCCAAGAGGACAATAAATACTCTGCCAGCATCTCTTTGAATCAGAGTAATCACTCCCAGATGGATCTCCATTGTTCACAATGAGGCAGTCTGTCGCTCGCTCCTCCTCGCTGCCTGTCGGGGCCCTGACTGTTTGTTTGGCCTTTCATACCGGGAAACAAACAACTACGGACAGCTGACGTTGATTAGCCTCTAAGCATATACCTTCATCATGGCACCGTCAGTCACTGAGAACTCCAAGGAGAGTCGATTTCCAATAACAAAGGCCAACGTTTTCTGCAAGAAGGAAATCTGCGCTGTTTAAATTATAAAAATCCTAAAGTTTGCTAATTTGTACTTATTGTAAAAGCAGTGCCTGATTCATAGGTTTAGTTAAGTGAGGGTATTTACTCTACGGGGGTATAAATGCATCTAAAAAAGAAATAAAGAAAAGTAACCTTCTCAAACAATGCTTCAAAGGTGGATTCTATTTGTGTGCGTTGCATGCCAGAGGGTTGCTCAAATGTTCACTAGTTCATTTGATGTATTTGATATTATTTCTGTTTTCTATTGCACCTGAATTGTGGACACCAGTATGACCTAGGTGTTGATTGTTAGTCATCTTTTATGGTTAATAAATACAGCAAATTCTTGGGGTGCTGTTGGTGCAGTGGTTATTACCAATACATTCGCAAAAAGGAAACACATCATTTGCATGTCCATTATGCGCATATTGAGGCTTGGACACATTGCAATATTGAAACAAGCTTCCAGTCTGTTTCCATTGAACTTTGGTTTTGATTTTGCTGTTATGATACACAAACGTTTCCATCTTCAGTCAAGTGTAAAACATGTTTATTTTTCAACTTTTATTTTCTTTTCGTCATATTTCCCGGTGCTTCCACTGACTGTGCAAGTTGAAATAATGCATAATATGGGGGATGCTCGTGGTGTAATGGTTAGAGCGCCCGCCCATAGAAGCTCAGTCCTCAGAAGCAAAAGACCACTGGTTTGAATCCGGCCTGTGGTGGTTCTCTGCATGTCATTCCCCTCTCTCATGCCCCATTTCATCTGTGTCTCTCCAAATTACCTGATAAAAACTACTTCATAATACCAGGTTGAAGGAAATGCACTTTTAGACATTTACTTGGTCACCACCATGTTGTTTGATCAACTACATTCAAAGTAAAACAAATGTACATCCAGGTCTAACCACAGACAGCGAGAGAGAGGTAGCTGGTAGCTGGCAGCAGGCAGCTTACAGTTCAGCTGAATGCCATGCTCCTTATGATGGATGCGTTTGGAAAGCTCAAGAGGCCATGAAGAGCAGATGTGAGAGGTTGGAGCATGTGTGAGACCTTGGGTTTTCACGGACAGTTTAAACAGTGAAGTGGTCATGCAGCGAGTATCTTAAACACCATTCACCACAATGATGGTTCCTCAACTCAGCATCCCAGAAGCTGTAGTCACCTGTTAACCTCAATAGAACAATGCATAACTTTATTCGCCTGCATTGTTTCAAATGCTGTACCCTAAAAATAAACCATTAGAGATCATCCAAGTGAAAAAATCTCTTGAAAATATAAGAATTATCTAGAAAGATTTTTTATTTCTTACACACCAGCCATCTTTGGCCCTGCATGCTTTCAGTGTTGGGACAGGATACAATGTTTTTGAGAACTTGAAGGTGAAAAATAATTGACTTTTTGGATTTGTTTAAAGTATTGCTAACAGCTCGCAGGATACCTGACAGCCTCGAGAGAGACAGAGAGAGAGAGAGAGAGAGAGAGAGAGAGAGAGAGAGAGAGAGAGAAACCTTCCAAAAATCCCAAAGCTGGGCCCGATACTCTGAACAGTTGGGAACATTGATCAGGCTGATAGACAAACCAGACACATTCAGAGAAGAGGGAGGACGGAAAATGAGTGGAACTTCAGGCAAATACACTCAGAGAGAGTAACTAATATTAAATCAAAGCTTCATGTTTCTCCTTCTGTTAAAAGTGTATTTTTCCTCATACCTGTGGTGTTTGCAATGTCTTCAATATTTCAAAAATACTTTTCTTTTTAGAAATATGTGAAGCAGTTCAATAATGTATACGTCAGCATTCGTAAATGCTCCTGAAGTTTCCATTTCTTCCCCCCACCCATTTCTCCCTCATCATCACCACTCCTCTCCTTCTCACTCTCTTCTCTCTCTCTCTCTCTCTCTCTCTCTTTCTCTCTCTCTCTCTCTCCATGACTCTCAAAAACACATGCCCGGACCACTAAAGCCAAGCTCTTCCAGAGATTTGGACTATTTCAGAGCGCCCCCTCCCCTCCTCATCCCACCCCCGACTCCTTGAAGAGATTTCCACAGATGCTGCCACATTCAACTGCTTTCCTCTATTTTCCCCTTCAACACTCTGCCTCTGAGTCTTTCTAACCCATCTGTGCTGATAATGTGGTCGATATCAGGAAATCAGTCTAATATTTACTTTTGCATCGGTTGAGTTTTTGTATAGGCTACCTTAAATTAAATAAAGTCACTTTTTTTTGTCTTTCCATGGTGTGACTGTGTGTGCCTCTATTTTTAACTCAACCTCACACCTTGGTGTCGACTGCTCCTAATTCAAATAGTGAGAGTTGTGTGCGAGGCCATCATTGACTTACGCAAACAGAAATTGGCCTGCGCTGTTGACTGATGTGCGCCAAAGCCAGACTGAGGGGTTACTGTGACTCATGAAATTTACAGAGGTAGCCATTCAAACATACACACACACACACACACACACACACACACACACACACGTGCACATACTGTATATTTGAACGTCACATCTCAATCATTCATTTCATGTGCAAGTAGGACAGGTGACAAACAAAGAAAATTTGTTGAGAAAAAGCAAGGAGAAATGTAAGTCCTGCATCTCAATCTAAGCCAGAGGTAGTATTTTTAAGCATACTAAATCTGACCACAAGAATTGAGACACAAGAATAAATCTTTTCTCTCCCATACTAAATAGCAGAAAGTATGGGGATCAGAATGCAGCCCAATATTTATATCAAAACACAAAAAAATTATTTGAACATCCGGTGCTAAACATGAAAACAACTACGAAACACAGATCAAAAGCATGGCTGCTTACAAACAGAATTAACCCATTTGCTTGTATGTCCATAATAACTCTCATAAAGGCCACGTTTGATATCATTCAACCACAGTTTGTTTAGTGAATACGAGTGGATTATTTAGCCAAGCTTGGAAAGGCCTTTAGACTAGCTAGTTCCCAGCGCTTTCTTTAACGCTCCATCAATAAACATCTCAGTTCATAAGACAAGAAGACTACAGATTGTGTTGCAGAAAAATCAAGAATTGTTCAATGATTTAGAAGAGATGTTATTTGTGATGCCTAAACCAAAAAGGTTGTCAGAGGTCAGTCCAAAGTAAGGTTTTTCTTATTTCCAAAAGAATCCCATAACGAGACCAAACCAATCAAAGAAGTCCTCCTACTCAGTATTTTCTGTGTAGCTTAAGTGTGATCTTTATATTTTCTCATACGTCTGTGCAATAGAGCCAAACTGTTGCACTGGTTGATTCTGTATGTTGCATGGGCGCTGTAAGTTGAGTACAATGCACTGCCTTGCTGCTGTAAATACTCAAGAGCACTGAAAATAGTAGTAATAAATATTCCCAACAATAAGACGAATGACTCCTGTTTCAGCAATGTTTAAATCTACAGAGGCCAGCAGTTTCTAAGGGAAAAAAAAGATTCCTACAGTAAAAAATACTCCAAGTTTTTGATAGACTAATCATTTAATTGACTTATAATTTCTGCTCTGAATTAAACATTGTATTCCACAGTTTTGATCAACATTTAACTGTATTCCCAGCCTGAACATTTAACTGTTTTCATATTTTGGAATTTGAGGGATCTGCAAGAAATTTTGGGAGAAATTTATGGGAGAACTTAACAATGGGAGTAATGTGGGTTGTAAATTCTGGGCTGTCCCCGTTTGGCCCTGTGCTAAAAAAAACTTAAAAAAAAAAAAAAAAAAAAAGACTGTGAGAGTGATATTACTATGTGGCTATAGGCGGCCTGGCAGTGCGTTCTTTCACATCCAACCCAGCTGCTGACGTCACAGCTTTTGTTATTTCAGTGGCGATGTCACATGGCCTCATTAGAGCACACAAACACACACATATATACTCCCACACACACACACACACACACACACACACACACACAGACACACACAGACTCTCTCTCTCACACACACACACACACGCACGCATGCACGCACGCACGCACGCACGCAGTGCCACGCACACACACACACACACACACACACACACTCTCTCTCTCTCTCTCTCTCTCTGTCTTCATCATCACTCTTTCAGTCCCACCCTCTCCTCCTCTTTCAGCCGTCCCCTTCCTCACTCCTGCATTCCATCCCTTCCACCCACCTTACCTCTCACTCTCTCTCTCTTTCATTTCTCACTTTTCTTATGCAATTCCTTTCTCCATCTTCACCCCCACCTCTCTCTCTCGCTCTCTCTCTCTCTTTCTCTTTCTCTGCCTCTCTCTCTCTCTCTCTAATTTTTCTTCCCATACTCTCTGATTATCTTTCCAGACAGACTTCATTCCTAAACAACTGCAGACCTATACTCACAAACTTCTTCCCATCATTTTCTGCCACTTTAAAGCAGCAGGTCTACAGTGTGAATAGAATGCAGGCATGCAGGCAAAACTGAAATTTTGAAACAGCTGTATTTTGTCAGCTCATCTTAAATGAATAGCGGTTTTGCATTTTACTGGCAAAACTTTGATTGTAATTTATGCAATGTGTGCCTGCTACAAGAAAATGCCAAAACTTGGAAACACATGGGGTATGGTTGTTTTTCTCCTGTCCTTGTGTGTGTCAATCTTTCGGCACATTTGATACCTTAAACCGTCAGTGTTTGTTTTCTCGTCCCCATTCTGCAGCATTGGGGATTCAGTCAACCCCTAACCTTTCACACTGTTGGTTTGAGAATGTGTCTGTCAGCTCGGCACACAGACACTTTGAAAAAGAAATGAAAACCCAGCCACAGGAAGCGCCAGGCCCCTTCTCTTTTACAGATATAATTGAGGTTTTGCAGGTCTCGAAACAAAGCAAAGTCTTGTCTGGATTCATTGGTGTAAAAACCTCAATACTCAATACCAGACGTGCACACTAACAGATGTGTGAGGACATGACAAGAACAAAAAATACATCAAAAATTCTCATGAACACAGGGTGTCATTTCCAAAGGGAATCGTCTTCAAAGAGTTTGCTTCAGAGATGTGTGTGGGCTGCTTACTGAAAGAGCTTACAAAACACACACACACACACACACAGACACACACACACACAGACACACACACACAAACACAGACACACACACACACACACACAGCATAGCGCCACTGCTTCTCACACACCTCCCTGTATCGCTATATAGCATGAGGCAGCATATGCACTCACTATTTCAATTGGTTCCACAACTGATGACACATTTTCAGCCCGCAAAGCGCTGGTCAACACAGCCAGACTGCCAGTTACTACCAGCAATAAGAAAATAAGAAACTACAGCTGATTTGAGGTTCTCCGGCCTATGAATAGATAATTGGTGGTTAAGACATCCAAATGCTTTGATCCCTGGGTTGTGCAAGGCATATGGGCGAGCCACAAAATCACAAATGGAAAACAATTATAATTTTCTTGGAGCTCTGCTGTACATAATACACTGTTGTGTATACAACTGGAATGAAACTATGAAAAATTACAAGTTTGGGCTTAATTATGTAAGAAAAAATACATTTACGTGCTTTTTATAATTGAACGAAAAAGTAAAAGACTAAAATTATACATGACTCAACTTCACTTTTGACCACATTTGACTCATAAAGTTGAACTAGTGC
The DNA here is from genome assembly GCF_949987685.1 of Ammodytes marinus. Lineage (NCBI taxonomy): Eukaryota > Metazoa > Chordata > Actinopteri > Uranoscopiformes > Ammodytidae > Ammodytes > Ammodytes marinus. Next base: position 6,499,081 of record NC_137233.1, on the reverse strand, counting down.
TGTATTTATATCTAAATAAACATATATTTAAACACTTATATGTTCATATGTTGAGACTTGGAGATGTCTACTTGTCTACATGTTTCAATGATAAGCAGACAATCAGTAATGTCATTGCCTAATTGTTTGGCTTTGTATGTAGTATATGTCCTATCTAAATGGGATTTCTTGGACATATTTTCCTTGGTTTAGCACACTATGAATTTTTTTTTTATTAAAGTTAGTTAGTTAGTTAGTTAGTTAGTTAGTTAAAGGTGAAGTAAGCGGTTTATTTATGTCAATATAAGTGTTAAATCGCTCTTTATTCATACAGTGATCACTTACATAATGTGCGCGTTCCATAAAGCCGATCTCTCAGTCAGCTGCTCACAAGAGAGAACGCTACAAACCGACACCCGTCTCACTCATGGTCTCACTGCCGGTGCACGCCAGAGCAACAGATGGGTGAATGTTTATGCGCCTACAATGGCGGAGCAGGTAAAAATCCTTCCCAATGTCTGTTTTGATGGTTTTTATCATGTTTTATCACACTTATGGATCTGAGATGATGCTAGATAACTCGCTGCTTGAAGACCGCAGTGCATTAATGTGGTGACGTAGGGACGAGCGAGGGGACTGCTAACTGCAGTAACTGACAGGAAGTTAGCTAAAAGAACCATTCCGCTTACAGCACCTTTAATTCAATTGTAGTCTATTGTACGCATGGCACATTGAGATGTGTCTTTTCGCATACCCCCTCTCAAGTTTTCCACTTTGGCGGTGGCCAGAGCACAGGGTCAGCCATAGTACAGCGCCCCTGGAGCAGTTCAGGGTTGAGTGTCTTGCTCAAGGACACAATGGTAGAGATGGTGGGCAGCGTAGATGTAACAGCCACCACTAGTTACCCTCCTGTATGGTGCCAAGGATCGAACCAGCGACCTCATGGTTACTGGTATGTCCCTCTTTAGGTCATCCTACCACCCCTACAAAAAGTAATGAGTTGTCATATTAACTTGAACCTGGACTCATAACCAAACTAAATTGCAGTGTCATTATCTGACCAGCTACACAACCACAGTAGTTCTCCTTAGACGGCGGAGCGGCAGAGAATAGCACCAATGCTGCACACTTAGGACACACCAGCTGCTCCTGCTTCACATAAAGTGTGGAGAGGTCGAAGGTCAGAGCCCTGAGGTCATAACCTGTACAGGGGTGAACAGAGCGAGCACCCTGCAGAAATGATGCCACCTCACTGTCCCACTGTGCCATTTAAATATAGCTAAGAGTTGTAACTGTGTTGCTCTTGTCATCTCTATCCCTGCGTTCCAAATCACATACTCTTTCTTTTTTCTATTCTACATACTACATCTGACCATAAAAATAATGTAACATGCAGTATTGATTGATTGATTTTGCCTCTTGCTTTTATATCCGTCACATTTCCCTGGTTGTTTTCATACGGAGGCTCTGTCGATGTGACGTCACTTCCGGTGCGCAATGGATTGTGGGTCAGAATCGCCCCAAATAGCATGCTGATTTCAACACTAAAAATCTTGGCCGGATATAGTAGACAGCAGGGTATTTTTAAGCCTACTAAATCTGACCACAAGAATTGGGACATCCTAAATCTTTTTTCTACCATACTAAATAGCAGAAAGTGTGGGGATTGGAACACAGCCAAATAATCTGTATTACTTATTCCACTACATGTATTAGACATCTTTAGCTACTGCAGTTAACAGTTTTACAATACATATGATGAGCTTCTAAAACACTACATCGCATTTAACCACCAATGTCAATCCAATAAAGCTTTAACAGTTCATGTTTTGTGGTGAGAGTGCAAACCCACTCCAAAGCTGACCTATTATAGGATCGGCCATTTGCACACACTTTATACAGCCAAAGTCTGTCAGCCCAGGGTTTGGAAAAACAATATGTATAACCCACAGAATATATATTTTTCGTACTTCAACAACTTCATGCAATCTTTCCACTTGTACTTGTGGATATAATGACATTGTACACTCATTTAAAAATAACTTGGGAAAGAGATACGTAAATAGTTCTATCAAGTTTCACAGAGCTGTTACTGTCAATTAATGCATCACAGAAAGCTTTTGAGAAGAAACCCTTAGTTTTTATGCACCACATATCTGGAACAAACTTGAGGTCTGCTGCAACTCTCAGCTTTTTTAAATCAAATCTGAAGACTTTCTGTCTGACTTTTCAGTAAAATGTTTCTGCCAATTTGTCTGCCTGTATTTCTTCTTTATTTTTACTATCTCTTAAATGCAATTTCTAATGTCTAACCTTGATGTATTGTATGCCCCTGAAAAGCACTTTGAATGGCCTTGTGTCTGAATTGTGCTTTATATATAAACGTGCCTTGCCTTGAAATGTCAAGCTTCCTTGTGTCACAGCAGCTATGCACAGTGTCCTGCAGCTCTACAGAAGTATTTCAAATGAGTGCCGAACTACCAGTTTAACAATCTAACACTAACAAAAACTCCTCCCTCTAATTTGCCACACTGCCAATTAATGATGATATTTTATTCCACTGAGTGAAACACAATGCATGGGGATGACCCCGCAGAAAGTTTGAAAAAATGATCCGATGTAACAAGAGACCACGGTTATTATTGTTGTGGTGAAATAAAGATTATGAGGAGCAAATAAAGCATCCCTCCCTGAAACTAGGATGACCCTCAAACACTGTGTGGCAGACAGTCCTGGAAGGTCCCATATAAATGCTCTGGGAAGCGCATGTGCACTTTAAACCTACCAGTAAGTTTAAAAGTATTTTCGCTTGTAAAACTTGAAAAATACTGTTTAAAAAACAGGTCTGCAAATGGCCACTTCCGCAAGCGTTTCCATGGGACCACCTGCCCCATGTATGACCTCCTATTAGTGGGTAAGGGTGAATCAAACAGAGATATTACAATTAATCTTTATCCTCACAACATTAAAGGTGGAGTCAAAATCCCTTTTTGCCAAAATCAGTGAATATCTCCTTATGATCCGCCACAAAAAGCAGAAATGTCCAATTCTCAGAGCCCAAAAGTGACTCTTCAGTGACTTTTGGACTTTTCAGTCCAAGACTTAAATATATTCAATGGACTTTCAGGCATGACAACTAAAAAATTAATCGGGTTATTTTTGGCATTTGATTTTGAGAAATGTCTTTGAAAGTCAAATCAATTATCATAACAACTGGCTGTTTGTGTCTGTTATATTGGAAAGGTGGCTCTATTTTACATTTTGATATTGTTGTGTATATTTGATTGCCTATTGCTTATCTTACTTGTGTCTTTGTCATGATTGTATTTGTACATCCCTAGAAAAGTCACAGTGCACCATCGCCACTTGTTACACAAACTTTTCTGGTACTTTTCAGGCCATTTAAAAATAAATCAAATACGATAATTTTTTTTTTCTTACTCAGCTCTTCTTAGGCTTTCTACAGGGAAAATAAAGAAGCTCAATTAGCGTAACGAAGTGATTCTGACATCGCTATGCTTTCGATGAACGAGGCGGGAGGAGGAGATGAGGGTAGGTGGTGGGAGGGGGGGCGTTGAAGTTTGAGTTTTTTCGGGTTCAGTAGCAGCACGTGTGGAAAGGAGTGGTCTGGGATAATGGAACCTGGGAGCCGGAATGGGAGGGAAGCGGGGCTCAGATTACTGCCTGAAGGGGGGTAAGGGGGCCGGGCTGATATTTGGGAATATACGAAGATTCATTGAAGGCAACGGGTACATAAAACTACAGCGTCTGGCCCGAAGCGGTCGGTGCTGAGTTCTTACTGCAGGTCCCGGGTCCTGCCACTGGATTTTTTTTTCTTTTTTTTTCTTTTTTTTGGGGGGAAAGGGTGAATTTCGAATGATTCGACTTTTGTAACTTGGAACACACATTAATCAACGAGAGAAGCCTCCCGAAGCAACCTACCTTTTCCCTTCAGGGCCCCTGTTGCATGTCTAATATTTAGACATGTTCAACATTATGGATTCGAGGACTGTACTGCTACTTGTAGCAACCCAAGCCTGTCTATTAGCCGTTGTGAGATGTCAAGAGAGCGACCGTAAGTGACAGCATTATTTCTATCAAAGTGATATAATGAAGGAAAGCTGCGGTGCATATAGAGAGCAGGTGTTCCTCCAGGCAAGATGGCTCTGACAAAGCTGTATCTTTATTATTAGCAACTCAACTTTGACAAGTTAAACAGTTGACTCGGTGCTTGGAGTGATTTGGATAATCCCCTCGCAACTTTTACGCACAGAAAGTTCATGATTGTTTGGATTCTCTGTTGCATAATAGTTGTGCGGCTTCAGCGTCTACCAGAAGCGCTGATCTTACTGTAACTGCAAACTGGAGGTGTGATAATATTCAATATACAGTATTACAGTTACGGACGTGCGTAAAAGTGATGTAGGCTACTTGATGGAGAGATGTGGCAAGTTTGCGCAAAAGAACGCGCGCAGTGCATTGGGTTGTCCGTCCGTCTTCTTGCTGAGGAGATTTTTAGTTTAAGCCAATTTATCGACTCTGGATTATTGATTCATTCTGTTAAAGTTTGTAAAGCGAAAATAACAAAGTTCAGATTTGTATCCCCTATTAAAACCCAATGCCTTATATACCATACGTCCACCTTCTCTCTCAGGGTAAGCTGCTGGACACCTGTGGGCGCTTTAGGAGCCTTTGACAGCCTCTCCTTTTAGCTGCAGATTCACTTAATATGGAGGGGGAGGGGACGGGCAAAAAGTGAAGGTGGTCAGGCTCAGGGGCCTTTGGTGAAAAGTGCTCACATTCCATTGTTGTCAGAGGGCATCCGGGCGAATCATGGCTTGTTGAATGGATAGGTGAAAACTAAAAACCCAATATGTCCATAATAATGTTGCTTTAAGTGATTACTTTCAATATTGACTCCATTAAGACTCAGATGGCCCTTATGTAATGTTGATACCTGTGGACTGTCTATGCAGGAATATATCTGAGAGAGGGATTATTCATCATCAGTGATCTTTAGTATCCACAGGAGACATTTGATAGGGAAGGTACGCCAGCAGATTTGGGGCCAGGAATAACGTTCCATATGTTTCCATCTGCTCCAAAGATTAGCCATAAGATGTGACAGTCAGCCCAGAGAGAGGGACAGAGCCAAGGTGCAAGAGAGAGAGAGAGAGAGAGAGAGAGAGAGAGAGAGAGAGAGAGAGAGAGAGAGGTGACTGGAAAAATACATATTTTTTTAACCGAGGGATTTTATTATTGAGAGGTGTAGTTTTTCTCAGCATACAGTCAAGTCAAGCTTACCAAGCTTTTAAAGAAATAGAAAAAGAAGGTGTATTTCCCAAGGAGAAAGAGAGGGAAAAAAGGGGGGACAAAATGCTCATGAGAAAAGCAATAGCAAAAGTCTCAGGTTACCCCCTTTTCAGAGGAATAGGCCCCTGGATATAATGCAAGTCCTTATTTCCAGCATTTTTTTTTCTGGGAGACGCCGAAGTGGCAAAGAGGTCCGATTGTGACCCTGACACAGCAGGCTGAAAGGCCCCAAGTCACTTAGAGGGGACGGGGGGTCAGTGCCTTAACTCTCACTGACTGACCGCTCATCTACAAGGAATAGTATCGAATCAAAAAGGGGGTACAGGAGATCAAAGTCTAAAAAGATACTAAATACAGTGAAAACTCAGTTGACTCCACTGTCCCATACCAAGGACACCTGGGTCCACTTTAAAATCTTCACTGTTCAATTTTCTGCCCTGGAAAACAGTATGGCTGCCAACACAAGGGAGAGGACGCTTCCCAATTACCCTGAATGATGATGAAAAACACCATCTTTCTATCAGCTCTCTAGTAGACAGAGGAGCCCTTGTCAAGTTATATCCTCCTATCAGGAGAATCTTTGACATTTTGAGCCCATGAAAGGACAGGTGCAGTCTCTTTAGACAGTCTCTATCAAAGCCTGTAAAAACTCAATTAAAAAAAAAAAGAAAATCAAAAATATGTGCATGAATGCTGACCATTTTCTCTCTTTTTTTCTTCCAATGTGTTTGAATTGGCATCTGACACAGCTATGGCTTCCAGATGGGTTTTTTTTTTAAATGTGCCCCCGTGTTTATACAAGGCAACAGTTTGTGAATTGCCCACTCTGTCCCCTTTCCAGAAAGAACCTCATTCATTGCTGGGCCGAGGTCCGTGAGGTTACCTAGACTTAAGCAGTAAATATAGCTACTGTACTTGCTCCTTGTCCCCTCTCAACGGGGCGGTCTGCCCCCTGAGGGGATTGGTACAGGTTCACCGACTCCTAATCACAGCCTCTTTCTTCCAGCAACTATTTGCCCTTCTGTTGACTTTTCAAGTACGTGTGCCAGACTGGAAAAATGAGCAGGAATATGGCTAATTAGTAAGTTCATTGTTGAAAATCCTTCTTAAAAGGTTTTCGACCAAGTACAGTACCTGTATTGAAACATGTCCCACCTCCATCACTCTCTTTGCCAAGCTGTGGCTCTGATGATATTTCATTTACTGAATGCAAAGTTGACCTCCTTTTGCAGTAAACCAGGGTGTCTCCCGCAATGTAAACTCGCCCTATATTTAACTTGTCGAGGAATTTCAGGCACATGGTCTCTGGCTCCTGTGAAGTTATTCGAGGTTTTTTGTCCTGCAGGTGTTACTCAGCTTGACTTGTGATGCTGCGATGTTACAGCGCCATCCTGTGGCCACTGCAGAGGTTGCATGCTTTGGTGTTCATTGGATAACTGGACTCAGTGTTTGTTATTGATTCATGGAATGATGGCACACTGTTTTATTTGTTTTTTAAGATTACTTTTGGAACATTTCATCCTTTATTTGATAGTGTATAGTCATGAGACGGACTAGAAGTGTTGTTGGGAAGAGGGAGAGAGGTGACAACAAAGGTGCTATAATCGAATTCGGACAGGGGGGAGTTGCAGTTCAACTGGCCTCATGGTTTATTATTTTGATCAATTGTTATGTTAAAATTTTCAAGCAAAAATACCAAACACTTGTTTGGTTCCATATTGTCAAATAAGTGGATTTGATGGTTTTCTTTGACGTATAAGATTGTAGACTCTTAAGGGTTTGCTTCATTGCTGAATAAAGCAAGAGATCTGAATACATCCCATCGTGCAATGGGTTATGATAGCAGGCTTATATATTTGAAAATTCTGCTCATAAAATGATTGTTATTTTCAGTTCTGACATAGATGTGCCATAGGTGCTAGGCTACTGTGACTCCCTGGATGTTATTTGGGTTTAACAAGATGAAATGTGTCACTGAACAAGACAGTTAATCCTACCTCACTCAATACACTATCACACTAATAATATATAATTGGGAGGAATGTATTTTTGTGGGTTATTTTAAAATGTAAGTCTATGCTTCTGGCATGTTTGTTATGCATTATCACATTGGAGGACCTGTATGTGTTGCATATGTATTTTCCCCATAAACAAAACATTGCTCAGTTTGCATTATATCTCAAAGACATTTACAGAGAAAAGAGCAGTTGTTGTTTATGAGTGGCACAGTGCAATAACTGTTATTCATACCTGATGTCTAATCTACTTTTTCCTCCCACCATCTCCCACAAACACACACACACCCACACCTACACACACACACAGAGGAGGATGTTTTAAGCTGTTTACAAGATGACCAGCGCTATAGCGACAAGGACGTATGGAAACCCGAGCCTTGTCGCATCTGTGTGTGTGACACCGGGACCGTCCTGTGTGATGTAATTGTCTGCGAGGATCTTAAAGACTGCCCCAACCCTGAAATCCCATTCGGAGAGTGTTGCCCCATCTGCACAGCCGACCCGTCTCCACCCATTGGTTGTAATTTATTTATCTCACACCCTCTCATAAATAAATTACCTATACCTTCATGTTGTTTATTTTGGGGGAGAGAAAATGGTTCAGTTTAGTACAAAACAAAGGTTGGCCCAGGTTGCAGTATAACCTATTTCACCTGCTGAAGGTATGAAATCAGGCGTATATGCAATATGTGCCAACCCTTTGATTTGAATACAATTCTCTATCCCCCAAAGCAAACAAATGATGAGAAATAAACAGCAACAGTGACACAACTGAGCAGAAATTTCAGTGATTTCAATGCTCCCTCTCAACGTCATTTACTTTTCCATAGCTGGCTCACCTTGGCCCCATCTTGTTTGAATACTCTCTTATTCTTCTTCTTCTTCTTCTTCTTCTACCCTGAGTATCATGAAAACATGTGGGAGCCATTAAGGAAATACCTCAGTCAGGCAGACACACGGCTTCACATTTCTACTCTATATCCTCTCTGTGGATTTCTGCAGAGATCTGATGGCGAGAGAAAGTGTAATGCTCTGAGGAGACTTTGTCAAAGGAGCTATTTATTCAGCACGTTTAGGAACTGCCATCCGGATAAACAGGAACCTTGTTTGGTCCTGCTATGGAAAATGTAAACAAAGTCGGGTTGAGGAGCATATAACTGAAATCAGAGGTGTCACTGTTTGCGATGCATGCTTGTGGATTCCAATGCTTTATTGAAATCTTATCTTCCATAAAAGGCAAAATCAAAGTGCTAAGTTAGTAAGATGTATAGGCAACATGTACAGCATCATTTTAGATTTTCAACCAGGGCTGGCTATCGAGACCGAGAGTACTTTTTGTATTGACCCAAATGTGTCCAGACCACCGTCAATCGAAAACTATTGAAAGTATAGGCCCTGAACAGCTGTTGTGTACTTCTACTGTTGTGTACTTGTTTTTTGACCTGATAGTTCATGATTTTAATTTAAATGAAGATGATTTTAGACTAGATTGTATGCAGGCAAATGCATTTCACAACTACTTGTACACTTTTTCTTTCAAGTAAAACCTTTTTTGGGGAATTCTTTTAAATTCTCGACGATAACCAGCCCTTCCTGAAAACCTATGCAAAGTCCTAATTTATCAATATTGCTATAAAGCTACTTAACAATGCTTATTAGATTGCTTTGAAATACAACGTTGTGTAAAGATACACATGCTATTCCAATTATTTTTCTTTCTGCCATTCACTTAAACCTGCAGCCGCTTTGCTCCTTGCTTTGAGCTCTTACTGTAAGATGGTGATTCCACCGACACTTGTCTTATCCTGATGGGCTCTTTGGGTGCCACACATATGATCTGGTGGTGGTCTTTATAGTTAGGTTAAATTTAGAGTACAATTGGCCATGAACGCGTGTATAGACTTTGTGGTCTTCTGGGAAATACTATGTGACCCTCGCGGACTGTTTGTGTGTGTTATCCATTGGCTAACTGTGATCTGTTCTTTCCTCTCGAAATCCCACTTGACCACATAACAGGAGCAACTGGAGCTAAGGTGAGACACAGTAGGATACTAAGATGTGTGTGTGTGTGTGTGTGTGTGTGTGTGTGTGTGTGTGTGTGTGTGTGTGTGTGTGTGTGTGTGTGTGTGTGTGTGCGCGCTTGTGTGCAAGTGTTTGTGTGTGCGTGTGCGTGGGCGTGATTGCATGAGCATGTGTGTGTGTGTGTGCGTGTGTGTGTGTGTGAGAGCCTCTCCAACACCTGTAATTAATTCTGCACCTATCCCAGATATCAATTCTGCAGAGCCTGTAGTTTATGGATTTAGTTGAGACTTTGATGTGAAAGAGCTTTGCCATATGGATAACAGTTATTTCCTTCTCAACACCGTGTGCCATATTTATGTGTCTGTTAGGTATCATTATATTCAGCAAGTTTTGCTCTTGACCATGGTCTTTCAGGAGTAGAGTTACAATGATGTGTGATGACCATAGACTGTATAAAAGAAGTGTGAGGGTGCTGAAATGTTTAGTATATCTTTCTGTTTTTCTCATCCCATCTTATTTTTTCCACATCAGGGTCAGAAAGGCGAACCCGGAGATATTACCGATGTAAGTCGAAATCACACAATACTTAAACTTCACCTTATACAACTATAAGCTTATTATATTTTCTAAAAGTTATGGGAGGCTGCGGCAGAGCGGGCAGGCAGTCGTCCACTAGATCACAGGGTCGGTGGTTCGATCTCCCGCCACATGTCAAAGTTTCCCTGGGCAAAACATTGAACCCCAAATTGCTTGACCATAGTTAGCTGCTATCAGTGTATGAATGGAAACAGAATGTGTGTGAACAGGTCTCATGAAAACCCTGTCTCAAGAGATTACCTGTAAAAAATGTTTAAAAGAAGTTAAGTAAAAAGTACAACATTTTCCGGTTTGAATCCGACCCGTAGTGGGTTCTCTGTATGTCCTCCCCTCTTTGCCTCATTTCAACTCTGTCTCTCCAAAATAGTAAAAGTACAACATTTCCCCCTGAAATGTGGTGAGGTAAAAGTACCAAATGAGTATGAATTGGAATTTTTCAAGTACCTCAAATGTACTTTACTTGGGTAAATGGACTTGGTTACCATCCACCACTGGCAGTCCCATAATATCCCTGGCTACGGATTAATATTTAGAGAAATAACTTGCATAACTCAGCAATTTTGCCACAAGTCCAGGATAGAAAGAAAGGAGTGAGCCATAGAGTGAGGAGGCAGCCGTGTCAGGAGGACAGCCAAGCACAATAAGGCCTCCATACAATCCTCCATAAAGATTCTCAAAGGATCATGGAGAGAGAGAGAGACAGAGAGAGAGAGAGATTGAGAGAGACAGAGAGAGACAGACAAAGAGACAGAGAGAGAGAGAGAGAGAGAGAGAGAGAGAACTGCCTGCCTGCCTGCTGCACCTGGAAATGCTTTACCCGTGCGAGGGAATACGAGTTCATGACAGGAAATAAGAAGGCATTGTTTATTGTATGTTTCTTATAATGCTGTGCCCGAAGAGATTAGCAATTAACAGGCCCTGCTCTGATGGGAGTCAGATAATGTTTCCACACTCAGACCTAAACATCCAATGTGCAAAATACATCTGGTAAATATAAAGTGTTGTCGTGTGTGGGTCTAGGCTAAAAGAGCGTTCAGTTTGCACACACCAACATGACTTCAAACGCCATGGCTTCAAATGCTACATTAACAGGACTTCAAAGACATTTTATAAAAGATCATTGACACCTTATTTTTTTAATTTTCTTCCTTTCCTTTGACTTCCCTAGGTTGTAGGACCAAGAGGATCATCTGGACCAATGGTATGTGAGCAACCCATTTCTTTGCATTTATACATATATCCTTTAATACAGTTCTTTGAAAGCCTTTACCATTTTCTTTACATAAAATATAAAGAATGATAGTAACAGGTTGCATCTTTAAACCTTATATAGCCATTAAATTGAATTGCCAGTTGAAGATACCGCAGGATAATGGAAACCCAATGTGACATAACAGTAGCAGAGTTCACGAGTAACAGCTGTTTTCTCCGGGCTCACGTGTTGCTGCCGAGTCAAAAAAACACCTGAAGTTACTGACTGACTCTAACCTCTCTGTCTCTCTCCTTCACCAGGGCCCGCCAGGAGAGCAGGGAAACCGAGGATCAAGAGGAGATAAGGGAGAGAAGGTGAGTTTTTTAAGGAAAAAAATCGCCCAAAAAAATCACTCCTTTTCACCCCCTCCTTCTTGACATTTTCACACCAAAAAAACTAGACTAAAAAACTGCTCACCCTCTGAGGTACAGTATGTGCTTTTGAATGTGATAGCTTTAGGTCTATAGGAGGTGGGGGTGGGTTAGTGGGTGGGTGGATGCCAGTGTATCTGCTATAGCTTGCAGCAGGCTTTAGCAGAATGGTAGCCTTTCATTCGGCGACCCTAGTCAATGTGCCGTTTCCATTATAGGCCTGTGCTGTCTGCACAGGTCTGGGTTGTTTAACAGATGTGGGACTGTGGGAGACCCCTTAATGTAAACCTCTGCTTCTCTCTCGTGAGGCATTCAGGCGCTGTGGGGGAAATGGGTGTCGCCGCCGCACTCGCCTATAGGGGCTTTGATCACTGCTGTTAATGTAACAACACTTGTGATGTGATGACAGGATGCTGCAGGCTAGGGGTTTAAATGTCGTGTAGTTGTCTTGTTTATGCAGATTTAAAAGCCAAAAAAGTATTGACATTTTGGCTAGCAGAAGGTAAATGCAGCATGCTAAAGTGTTCAGTACATTCTTTCTTCCCGATCCCCTTGCAGGGTTATTTGTCACTACATGCACAGGAGGTATGCAGGGTAGACTAATTTGGTTTGATAAATCATCTCCCACAACCGCCCAGGAAAAGAAAATCTGTATTTTTGTATTGAACTGTAACTTTGTCAATGGTGTACCGTACGAGTAATTTTTGTATTACCTCTTAAAGGAATACTTCACCCATACGCAGCCGGCGTTCTATCATTAGAAAATTGCTATTGTAATATAATGAATGAGGTGTTTCTTCCCTCAGTCTTCCCTCAGTCTTCCCTTTGCCCAGCTGTCCTGTTAATCCTAACACGTAGGGAAATGTAGGGTTAGACAGTGAGACCATAAAACACTCTTTCTGCCTTTTCTCAGGCTAGGATGAACCGATTTCTAAAAATGTCGCACATTTATACTACATGCAATCACAGAGTTCAATACACCTTCATATTAATGTTATCTTTGGTTCAGTTCAAAAAGACAAACTTCAGCAGGTGTAGTGGAGGTGCCTCATGCAGACCATCAGTGCAGTTTGGAGAAGGTTCAACCGAGCATTAAAGGCTTCTGTCAAAGGTTTCTGACTAATGTTGTCTAGTGGGGCTTCGTCTGCCAGCAACTGTGTAATGATTTATGCAAAGTAGGCTGCCTGCTACCGAGTTCAAATATTGGCACGCGAGACCTGAGATAAATCAGTGGTGACTTCTTGCAACAAATACTTTTTAACACTTTCCTGTATACAGTATGTGCTTAGAAAGTACAGTACACAGTGTTTTGTTAAAAGATAAGTCATCATATCTTGTTGCATTTCATGGTGAAGATGGTGGTTTGGTCTGAAATACATGTTAGCATAGCTGAGTAGTGCAACAAGGAAAAGTAAATGAATGGATAAGTTGATCAACAGAAAATAAATCCACAACTCCAGTTGATAAGTGATATGTGGGCAGGTTAAATTGAACTGGTTTCCAGCTTCTCAAATATGAATATTTGCTGTTTTTTTGTTGTTGTTTTCCTTGAACTGAACTGAATACCTTTTGTTTTTTGGAATGTTGGTCACCCTAAACCACACAATGAACTTTTAATTAAAAAACAAAAAATAATCTTACATTTTATGGATTTTATGGTTTGACACTCATTGGGAAGTCCTCCCTTTGACCTATATACCTTTGAGCCATATTCTTGTTCCTTCAATAGATATAGGTAATAGTATATTATATTAACTTTTAACATCATACTCATCTATTCTTCAGGGAACTCTCGGTCCCCGTGGCAGAGATGGTGAGCCCGGCACCCCCGGAAACCCCGGCCCCCCTGGACCTCCTGGACCTAACGGACCCCCTGGCCTCGGCGGGGTGAGTATCTGTCCCATGATAGGCATGCTTGTGGGGGGTGAGCATGGTGGTGGTGGTGGGGGTAGGTTAGCATTCACACTGCAGACACAGGAGCTGACAGGTTCTGATACCTGATATCAGTGGCCAAGAATGGGCTCACTCTGACTGGGCGGAATTTAAAAAAAGGCAAGAATCCCAGAGCACAAAAGATGTGGGAAATCGCTTGCGTTGGGAGGAGGACGAAAAGACAACGGTGAGGGAGAGAGAATGGATCAAATGCTTCTCATTCTTTGTGGGAGAAAAGGAGAGTGAATGAGGGGGTGGGGGGGGGGTAGTGGGAGAGACTTGGAGAAGGAGCTCTTTTTTGGGGGGCGTTGGGATGGGGGAAAACAAGGAGACTCTTTGTGAAGGCGAGAGAGATGAAGACTGTTCACATGCCCTCTGTCTCTCCTCTGTCTGCATCAGGACTCACACAATGAGTCTCTACTGCTGGCAATCTGTAAAGAGCTGATCCTCTTTCTCCAGCCAAAAATGACTCTGCACCCCTCCACACTCAATTAAAAACATGTTTGGCTAAAATGTTGATTAAAGGTGCTACGAGGAACTTTTAAGTGTTACTAAAACAGTCTCATTTTTCCTCTGATGATCATAAATTACATGTCACAGCAAACGAGACCATCAGTGCAAAGGATGCTATTTTTATATAGTTTTCGTAATGCCTTTGTCATGGGTACGCTCACCCAGGAACAACAGTTGGCGTTGTAAAAACACTACCGCTTTTGTCCAAAGGGGGTGCATGAATGAACAAAAACTGAAAGTTCCTTGGACCACCTTTAATTGACACGAAACCATAGCTAACGCTCACTTTAAAAGTTGATGCAGTTTGAAGTGTTTCCTCCATATTCATTATGTAGCTGTTACTCTTTTTACCTTTTAGTTCAACCCAACCAGATGCTCCACCCTGGTGTCGACGTGACATCTTGAACTTAAAAGCTGCATTTCACTGCATTATTAAAAACGCAAAAACAAAAGACAACCAATAACTTTTGTATATCTTAATGACAATTCTAATGCTCTCTTTCTGTTTGCCTTGGCAGAACTTTGCTGCTCAGATGGCCGGTGGTTTCGACGAGAAGTCTGGCGGCGCGCAGATGGGTGTGATGCAAGGACCAATGGTGAGCGAGCGATGATGAATCCTGCTGCTACCGACCATGTTTTTTTGTTTTTTTGGTTATTGATTTTTTACAGTCGGCTGCTTGTGAATTTTGCCCTGGATGCTACGGGCCTTGTAAAGGGTCAGGATGGGTCTTTCCACATGAAGGACCTATGGTAAAAGATCTGGCAGGCTGCTCTGAAAGATCTTCTGAACTGTCCTTGAACAAATCTCTAAGGCCCCCACCAGTTTGAGTGGTGTCTTTTTTGGGACTGATGCTGCATTTTTACCTTTTTTTTCTACTGGAGGGGGCACAAACAACAAGGAACAAGAGAAGCATCACATGGGTTATCCAAAATGAAAACTACAAAAATGGACGTATCAACATAATCGTTTTCACCAAGAACCCCTGTGTAGGATTTAAGATCATCAATCATGGCAAGAAACCAGGAAGAATATCGATTCAAATCTATTCCCTTTTTAGCATCACCTTTGTTTTCTTCCCCTCCTTTGTTTGGGAATGAAATTAGGGAATGAAAAAGTCAGCCTCCCTTCGCCTGTGATGGAAAATAAAAAACCCTTCCACGGAGTATAGAGGGGTCGTTTTCATGAATTGAGGAAACAGCCATTGATCGTCACATACTGTATATATTTCAAGCCCACGAAAACGCTCGGTTAGCTGGGATGGCAGCTTGCCTGAAGGATGGATCGAGGAGCACACTGCATGGGAGATATTTTGGTTTCGGAGAGCCACAGAGCAGCTTGGCAGTGACTCGGGCCCAGCAGAGGTTTGAGATGCCAGGAGAAAGAGGGAGGGGAGGGAGGGGAGAGGGGGGGGGGGTATTTGGACTCAGTTAGGTCCCCACAGCTAAAGCAGCAGTCTGTGCGGCTTCATCCCAACTGACTGTCCTTCCATGTGTGTGTGTGTGTGTGTGTGTTTGTGTGTTTGTGTGTGTGTGTGTGTGTGTGTGTGTGTGTGTGTGTGTGTGTGTGTGTGTGTGTGTGTGTGTGTGTGTGTGTGTGTGTGTCTGAGCGCTCACCACAATAAGAGCTCCTTTTCACAGCCAGACCACGTTTACTTTGGCCTTTTCCAGCCTGCAGTGAAAGAACAGTCTGAACTGATGTGTTTGGAGCCTATATCCCTTCATTCCCCTTCCTACTCAGAACCCCCCCTCTCTCCCCCAACTCATATCCCTACACCTATACCAATCTTTCAAACAAGGCTTTGACTGAAATCTAAAATGTATGCAAACACACACACAGGCACACACGTATATGCATGTCCCCAGTCAAACGCACATTCAAAAAGTCCAGAAGATATATAGAGCCCCATTGATAGGTGCCTACCCGCTGTGGTGAAGGGTCTTCCACACACCCACTGAAAGGTGACTTTCATTCCCCTTCTGAAGACCACTGTACACTCTGAAGAAGTGACGTTTTCTTTGGCTGGCGGCCCGGATTTTTTAAAGGCCCTTTACCGTGATGCTGAAATGTGTGTTTACAAAAGCAGGCCCACTGAAAGGAATATGTTTTTAGCCAAGAGGAAATCTGTCCCAAGTCATTTGAATCAGAGCGGGGTGTTTTTTCACTGAAGACTTTTTTGTGATACCTACTCGAAAACCAACTCTTTCAGACCCGTCTTTACCTCGCACAGCCAACTTTCTTTGCTTATGTGTGTTTTGCGTATGTGTGTGCTAGTTTTCTTGTGTGTGTGTGTGTGTGTGTGCGTGTGTGTGCGTGTGTGTGTGCGTGCGTGGGTGTGTGTGTGTATGTGTGTGCGTGCGTGCTTGCATGCGTGCGTGTATGTGTGGGACATAGAGAGAAAGAAGCAAGCAAAAGGGGATTTGGCTCATCACCTCCACAGAATGTGATTCTCTCTTGTTAGATCAGTGATGCGTGAAGTTGAAAGTAATAATTACTTTGGCGTGTGACTTCAACCAGAAGCCCTCGCAGAGCAGATTAAGGTTCAAGTCAGAGACAATCTAATTGACAGAAATCTCACCTGCTGTTTTCACGGCTGTGTTGATAACCGAAAATCCAACATTGACAAAAAAAAAATGGCTTCTCTTAAAACCCAAACAGTTCAGTTATGTTGTGTTTTCCCCCCACATGTCAAAGTGTACAGTCATGTCGAGTTCAAGCACTTATCTTAAGAGTACAGCACCCCCGCTGGTGACCTTTGAACTGTCAAAATACAGAGTGGCTGGGAGAGAGAGAGAGAGAGAGAGAGGTTGACAGTGAAAAAGAAGGATATAGAGTCAAAATGATGTGGAGGAATTTCCAAGCGATTTATGGATTTGACAAGTGCAGCCGTTGAGTTTATGTAGCTTTAGGGCAGAGCAAGTGATATGTCTTCTTTTTCTGTTTTTTTTTTTACAGCTTCTGACATAATTCAAGTGGACAAAAATGTGTCAGAACTGCAAAAATATGAAAACCTAATTGTGCGCTGTTGTTCTGTGTGTTTGTGTGTCGTTTAAAACTGTGTGTGCAATGATGAATGATTTGACTTCATGCCCTTAAGTCTGATCTTGTGCATTTTCTCTTGTTTTTCCAGGGCCCTATGGGTCCCAGAGGACCACCTGGCCCGTCCGGAGCACCTGTAAGTACCTGCCGTAACGTCCCAAACAACACCCAGGCCAGGTGCACATACAGCCCATGTCATGCGTTCACTCACAGACAGACAGGATACTTAGGGCTACAAAATCTCATAATTGTAATGTGTTTGATGGAGTGGAAGATGATACCACATTATCTCCTTCCCCCTTGATTTATTTTATAACAACAGAGGCTACAAAAAATACCAGTGACCTACATAGAAAACTCTTAACAGATAATGTAGCACACATGACAGAGGTAAATGTTTATACACACAGCCCTGTTTTTAACTGTGGGTGTCTGTGGCTGCTTTCCGGGGGAAGGTGTCATGGCAGCTGCGGGCTTCAGGGCTTTTGTCCTAGGTCACAACCTGGACTTACTGCAGAACACCTGTCAATCCACTTCTAAAACACACACACACACACACACACACACACCCACACACACACACACACACACACGCACACACACACACACACACACACACACACACACACACACACACACACACACAGACACACATACACTCTTTAAGTAAAGCTATTAAGTCGTAGGCAATGCCAGCTGACTTGCCTCAACTTGATGGTTTAATCACCCTGAGCCCTCATAGGAGACATGTTCTCCCTGTTGACACCTTTGACTATACTGTTAGATGGGACAAAGGCAGGGTTATCTTACTCAAAAGAGACCTGTAGCGTGCTGAAAATTCGTATTGTAGTTTATTCAGTACTTTTGCTGAAAGAGTATATAGAATTCATTGCAGTTCAAACAGAGTTAAACTGTAAATCAACTGGTAATGCAACAGATTTACTCCATATAGACAAGGGCTTTAACTGTCACCACTCCATTACGGTTTGTCATTACAAGTCCAAGCTGACACATTTAAATGACTGTCTTCGTCTAACATACAGTACAACACTAAAAGCTATTTAATGTATTATCATAAAAGATGAAGAAAAAAATGCAACAACAAAAGAAAAAAGAAAAGAAACCGACACCAATGATTTAGGTGATTTTTGCTTCAAATAATAACTGCATTGGTCATTTAACTTTCAAAATAGTTGACGTCCAGTTTTGTACACACCGACCCTTGGTCCCTGTGTGTGTTTGCATAAAAAGTCTTCCTCACATTAAAGCCTCTCTCTTCTTTCTACATCCCAGGGCCCACAAGGTTTCCAGGGCAACCCAGGAGAGGCAGGAGAGCCCGGACAATCTGTAAGTACCTGACACAGTCCCCCCAGTGCACGCCACACAGCTTATTATAAATACTTGCACTTTCTCTCTCTCTCTCTCTCTCTCTCTCTCTATCTCTGTCTGTCTCTCTCTCTCTCTCTCTCTCTCTCTCTCTCTCTCTCTCTCTCCCCCTGTAAAGGTGCAAACACACTGCACACCGCCGTGCGGCGAGTTTACATACAAAGTCAATGTATTTCCGCGCCGCGGAGTGCAGTGTGTTCGTACCTTAAAACTCACCCCATTTTTTTTATCTCCTTCTCCTCTTTTTCACCCAGATACTTTTCAATGTGTTTTTTAAAGAATGTCAACAACAGCGACACACACAAAACTACACTGGATAACAGCCATATTGTATTTATTCTTCACTTGTGGAAACTTCAGCAGCTGCTGCTACCTTAACATAATGACATTCCCATAACGTTTCCTTTACACTTTCTTACATTTCATTGGTGGCTACTACGTTCCTTTCAACAGCTACTTCCATTTCGACATTTTACAACCGTCTTCACTCAACGCTCACAAACTTCCCACGTTTCATTTTTTTCCCCTCCATGCTGGCCCAGCTTTACCCCCTCTATCTTACTCACCCCGACTTACCCCATGACAAAGCTTCCAGAACCCCCCCAAAGACACACACACACACACACACACACACACACACTCTCTCACAAACTCACTCACACACACACACACACACACACACACACACACACACACACCCTCCCCTGTCCTTCCCGTCCCCTCAGCAGGTAGAGAAAGGCAGGGTCTCCCCACCGCTGTGTTAATCTGATCCTGTGGAGTTCAGTTATGCAGCCTCCGAGGAGCTTTCTCCTTTAAAAGGGTTCCAGAACATCATTATGTGAGATTAGAATCAAGTTTCTGTTCGACAGTGGCATAAAGGGTCATCACTGTTGGCCAAGAAGTGTTTGTGATGGACCAGAAATAAGTTTGGCTTGTTGTGTGCTTGCTTGCCATCAGAGCTGGAAATTACCAACACCATGAGTTTAATAAACTATTTCGGATTATCATATAACATCCCTTTAAAATGCTGCAGGTCAATGTTGTATTCAGCATTAGCGATTAGCATTTCAAATGTTGTTTTTTAGTTGTAGTTCCACCTGCTAAGTCAAGGCAGAGAGAGATAGATGGATAATTTAGAATATCATGTATAATATAGAAAAATACTGACATAACATCAGCACACAGGAAGTGAAAAAGCTGAGAAATAAACTGTCCGCCTAGTATTTGTTCCATATTCTTTGGCCTAATCTTTCCCTGTAAATCCTGTTGGTTATGATCTCATTAAGCATTGGTCTTATGTGTAGGAATGTAGACCCTTGTATGTGTTTTATTCAACAGATTCTCACACTAACTAGACAGCAAAGTCACCCAATTTGTTTCACAATAGAAAGATAGCATCATTTTGAATAATGTGAGTCATAACGGTTATTGATTAATGTAGTTATAAACACACACTTAATTCATCTATCAATTAAAAAGTTAAAAACCATCGATCAAAGTCATGTTCTGAAGTCAATCTGTAATAGAGCATCTGTCTGTTTGTTGTCAGAGCTAGCTGTGAAGTGAAAGAGAGAAGGAGTTGTTGTCACCACATGTCAAGAGTTATGACCCAAAAGCTGCATTCCAAATCGCATACTCGTTCTTTTTTTTCTTCTATATAATACATCTGATCATAAAAATAATCTAGTTAGCATGCAGTAGGCATAAAATAGGGACATACTTTTACTTATTTATTTCATCATAACATTGCGCCTTGATCTTGACTCTTGCTGGATTGTAGGTCAGAAACTAGCATGCTGATTTCAACCCTAAAAATCTCAGACGGATGTAGTAGTAGTAGACATCCGGGTCTTTTTAAGCATACTAAATCTGACCACACGAATCGGTACATCCTAAATAATTTTTCTACCTTATATTACTCAATTGCATTGAGTATGGGGGATTGGAACACAGGGATAGTCTAACTGTGTGACGTTGCCCTCTGTTGGTCATGGATGGAAGCTTAATCTCACCTTTGCTGTTTTTCTCTTCTCTTTCATAGGGCCCAGGGGGTCCCCGTGGCCCACCCGGACCTTCTGGAAAACCTGGAGATGATGTAAGTGTGTCCGTCGCAACTTTATAAACCTGTAAAAACAAAACATTTAAATAAGGATATATATAGAGAGAATTTCAACAAACAGGAACTCTGACTGGTAGGCTGATTTGTAGTGAAGATGTGTAAATGTCCTCATGTGTGTCACATATTCTGGACATACTGTATTCTCTAAATTTTACCTAAAACCAGCAGAAAGAAATCTATGAAAATCATTCAAATCAATGCACTCCCAATTTATTTTTGTTTGTTATGTCTTAACTGCCATAGACAATACAGGATTTTAAAAATGTACAAATGTATGTAGCATTGTACCGTCTATACTGTCCAAAGTCCATGAACTATTCTGAGTTAGTCTAATACGGCAACAGTAATATGAAACATATATGCAGCATGTATGCAATGACTTCCACACATGTAAGGTTTTACAATATTCATTCATTTATATCACTCAATTTATTAAAAGTGTACTATGTCATTGTTTATGATGAGTACACCCAGCACTCAGGATGGTGCATGAATCATTTATAGCTTTCATTGGAGCGTCAGCAGGCGCTATGCATTATGGGTAACAGCTGAACATGAAATATGTGTCTCCTTTCATCAACCTATAATTCTACCACAAATTGACACAACTAGTACACTATATCTGTTCAAAGACATCAAAGTGCAGTTCTTACTTTCAGCCACACGATGGCAGCATTCGTGTTTTATCACAATGTGTCCACTAGGGAGTGCTCAGTGTCACATTAACTACATTAAATATATACACTGTACACCAATTTCTTTCTTACAGTTTTTTTTTCTTTTTATAACTTAACTATTATTGTGTTTCAGGGTGAAGCCGGCAAATCTGGCAAATCAGGCGAGCGTGGACCTTCTGGACCTCAGGTGAGATTCTCTAAATACTCACACTCACACCAAGACACAGACAGAAGCAGTTCTTTAGCTATAAATACATTGAAAGTATGTGAAGTGAACTTAAGTATAAAAGTTTCAATTATAATGATGCCTTCACTTCAGAATAACTTCTTCAATCTGAAATTTGACCATGTGTACTATTGTTAACCTCTGGCTCATCGTCTCTCCTCTTGCCCTTTAGGGATCTCGTGGATTCCCAGGAACTCCTGGCCTGCCCGGGATCAAGGGACACAGAGTGAGTGTGTTTACAGTCTAATTAACCTCATGATTTTTATTTATTTATATATAAAAAAAAAAATTCATTTTTTAATTCGCTTGTTTTTCTTGTCTGTTACATTAAATGCAATCAGTACATGAGATATATAAAGATTGCTGGCAATTTGTCTACCTGTATTTGTTCTTTGTTTTTATGATCTCTTAAATGCAATTTCTAATGTCTAAACTTAATGTATTGTATGCCCCTGTAAAGCACTTTGAATGGCCTTGTCCCTGAATTGTGCTATATAAATAAACTTGCCTAACTTTGACTTGCCTGTATTTAAAATTATCATTATTATCATTGTGCTAATGGTGTCCTGTCTGTTTGATCGTTCCTTCAGGGTTACTCCGGTCTTGATGGCGCAAAGGGAGAGACTGGATCTGTTGGCTCTAAGGTAGAGTTTGATCTACAGTGTGTGTGTTGATGACCTAAGTACAAGTATAAGACTGAATATAGACTCCAACTTTGTTGGTATTATGCCTCGTTTCCACCGAGTAGAGCGGGTCGGATCGGAGCGGCTCAGAGCGGGACAGCTCACTTTTAAGAATCTCGGTGTTGTTTCCACCGCCGACCCTACCCTTACTGGTAGGGCGGGGTTTAGGCTGGACTGCGATAGCCGCCGCCAGAAAGTGGGTCAAACTATCGGACTGTAGAACTGTGGTCAAGCCAGCGGTCTCTTGTTTTTGCTTGGTCAAACCAGCCGCTTCTTTATTTATTCCCCCCGTGTTGAGAGCACAGAGACGGCTCGGTGCAACTGATAGAGACAGTGAGCGAGCAGCGCTGGCAGCTACGTGACATCGTAGCAGTGGGACACAGTGTAGCCAACTGATTCATTTAATGACGAGGAAAAACACCACACAATAAACAGTGCCGCGCTCACATTTTCGCCAAAACTCTCTTCACTCTAGCCGAGGTGACTACAAACGGCGGAAATGATTCAAACCAGCCGCTTCTTTATTTATTCCCCCCGTGTTGTTGTGAGCGTGTATTTTACTACTATCTATGGCGTAAACACACAGAGACCGCTCGGCGCAACTCATAGACACAGTGAGCGAACAAACAGTGCTGGCTGCGGCAGCTACGTGACTATGGGACACAGTGTAACCAACTGATTAATTTATTGACGAGGAAAAACACCACACAATAAACAGAGCTGTGCTCACATTTTCGCCAAAACACAAGACTCTCTTCACTCTTGCCGAGATCTACACATGGCGGAAATGATTCTTTCGACCAATCAAATGACGGCAGTGTGTAGCTCCGCCTTCTCATGCATTTTCGGCCCGCTTTCAGGCGGCCAGTACCCCTACGGAGGAGTACTGAGATCGGGAGCGGCTCAGAGCGGTTAGGTGCGCTTAAACCGTACCCTACCCAACTTTTGGCAAATGAAAAGCCAAACTACCCGGACCGAACCGCTCCGATCCGACCCGCTCTACTCGGTGGAAACGAGGCATTAGATAGATAGATAGATAGATAGATAGATAGATAGATAGATAGATAGATAGATAGATAGATAGATAGATAGATAGATAGATAGATAGATAGATAGATAGATAGATAGATAGATAGATAGATAGATAGATAGATAGATAGATAGTAGGTCACAAAGTCAGTCAACAGACAGTACAATTGACAAACAACAAAATGGAACCAAAAGTCAATCAAATAAGTCAATAGAAAGTGAGCAGTATTGCACATCATTAAAATTGCATATGATTAAATTATTATTCAGATTCAGATGAACCCCAGTCTTCATTATGGTTGCTTTAAATGCTCAAACAGCTAAATATTTTTTCCTGTCTTTAGGGTGAGTCTGGTGCTGGTGGAGAGAACGGCGCTCCCGGACCCATGGTGAGTAACCCTGGACATCACAGACACACACACACACACACACACACACACACACACACACACACACACACACACACACACACACACACACACACACACAGTAGTTAGATGATAAGAATCCTCCAGTCTGGTATATGATGGTAAACTGACTGTGTTGTCTTCTCCTGTGCCTCCCCCACACAGGGACCCCGCGGGCTGCCCGGTGAGAGAGGACGTCCCGGAGCCAGTGGATCAGCTGTGAGTGTCAACTTTCAACTAACTAAACATCCATATAAAAAGAAAATGAATGCAGTAGTTGATTCTCTTTGTTTAGTGTCTAATATAGAGTGACTACAGGTATCGGTAGAATATATGTGCGTATGTCTGTCAGTGAGCCATATTTCTGTCAATCATACAAATCGGAATTGTAGTTTAACACTTCATTAATAACAGCGGACTTATTAAAATGTTGGGTTTTAATCTAGCTCGTGCCCACAAATACAGTTAAAGGTGGAGTGAGCAATTCTGGAGAAAATGTTGTCGAAATCCCTTTTTGTCAAAATCAGTGAATATCTCCTCACGATCCGCTACCTGTCTGTACTGTGTGTGTGTTAATACACAGCCTAGGCTCTAAAAAAAGGGCATGTTGCTAGCTACGGTGGGTTGGTCCAAGCCCTTTGCATAATCCTTTGTTTCCATACTTGTTTACAGAGCCTAGGCTGTGTACTAACACCAGCTACATACAGGCTGATTCAGGAGATATTCACAAAAAGTGATTTTGACGACAAGTCTTGCTGGATTTTTTGGGCAGGATCTGAGCTCTAGTGGTGGATAGATTTGAGGGTCAGAAGACTGTGGTGTGTGTTTAATGAGAGAAACCTAAAAGGCCAATCACGGGCGGTTTATTTTCAGTAGAGCTTCAGGTTTCACCCCCAACACAGATCAGACCCACAGTGAGGTTAAAACCGTAGGAAGATATTATGGGATAGGCAGAAATACCCTTATCATGGTTAATAAAGGCTGGTGCTGTGTCTGTGTGAGGCTCTGAATGGCTTCAGTAACAATTAGGGTTAGGGTTAGGGGGTTAGGGTGTTAGGGTGTTAGGGTTAGGGGTTACAGGGGATCATGTAATTTCTATGTTGAAAAGCACTTTCAGATGCATTTCTTATGTGCTATACAAATAAAGTGTATTATTATTTTTTTATTCTTATTATTATTATATTATAATCAGAATCAGAAACAGGTTCATTGCCAAGTAGGTTTTTACGTAGAAGGAATGTGCCTCTGTTGTGAGGTGCATGATTAATTTCAATATGTCAGCCATAATCTATTGGTCCTCTGTAGCATTTTTCTGATTGGAATAGTTTGTATAAAAGTAGTTCTGTCACTTTATTTATATCAAGAATTATAACCAATAGTGTTGATGGCATGTGCTGATGATACTGTATTTTTTCTTTTCAGGGAGCACGTGGTAATGATGGTTTGTCCGGCCCCGCTGGTCCCCCAGTAAGTTAACCTTTTTCTCCAATTCAATTCAATTCAATTCAGTTTAGTCTCATTCCACTGCAGTATGATAGTATTGTCTTGACCAGACTCCACCTGGGTGTGTCAGTGAATACCGGCCCAGCTGACAGACTGTCTTTCCCCCATATAGGGCCCCGTCGGTCCCTCTGGAGCTCCCGGCTTCCCTGGCTCTCCTGGCACAAAGGTAGTTCACAAGTTCCCTCCTCTTTCATCTTCCTCTTTGTTTTTGTTTATTTCGGTGAATGAGAGTGATTGACTTTGTATGCATCTGTCCGTTTTTAATTTTTTTTATCTGACAATATAGCCAGTGGAATTGAATATTACACCCGCTAACCTTGGTAGTAGTTTTCTCTTTAAAAAAAAGGGCGAAATAAACTTAAGTTATGTGTATAAAAGGTGTACGATTTTTGTGAAGTTGAAATAAGACTTACTTGATTCCAAATGCCCAAATGATTATGTAAGAAAATGGCTGCACACATCGCTATGGGAGGATTTTTGTGGGGACGAGTTGAAATGCTTTGGTGTAATGGGAGAAAGCTGCTCCGTATCCATCTGTGTGGAAAATTGTGGAGGAGGGGGATTGAAAAGTGTTATTCTCTCCCTCCCTCTCTTACTGTCTTTCCTTTTATTTTTCTCTCTCTCTCTCTCTCTGCTTTGCATCTGATTTATTCCCCCTGTATATGGCAGACAGGCTCTGCTTAGCGCTGCAGGGCCCTGTGCTGGCCGTTTGCTTTTCTTATTCGATCCCCTTGATAATCTGGCAAATGTTTTAGAAATCAGAAATGGAGTATCTTCTTACAAAAGCCAGGAGTTTTTTCTTGAAGGAATCAAAGCATACTCTAGGCCTTGAGATGCGAAAGTGTACGTGTGTGTGTGTGTGTGTGTGTGTGTGTGTGTGTGTGTGTGTGTGTGTGTGTGTGTGTGTGTGTGTGTGTGTGTGTATGTGTGTGCGTGTGTGTGTGTGTGTGTATGTGTTTATGTATAGTATCAACTTCCATCCATATACACTTAACGTTTGTCTGAAGGGGAGTCTGTGAATATGTGACTTTATACTATTCTAGGAAGTGTCCCACATTGAGGAATGTTAAAAATCTCATATTACGTTACTGTGCTGCTGTAGCTTCAGGAGCCTGCCAAAGAGAGCTCATGAAATGCAGACCCATTACAGTCCTTCCCCTCTCTGACCCTTATGAGTAAAAAAGACTTCGCAGTTAAAAAAGGACCCAAGAATAACACTATAAAAAGCTAGCTAGACAGAAACAACGCAATTATCTGAACCTCGACTAAATAAGCCATACAGTATGCTCCTGTAATAATAAGTAATAAGATCAAACTTTTTAACAGCTTCTAACCAAGTCCAAATGAGTCGTTTGCATTGTATCATTAAGCAACAGCCAAGGTAATATCCTTGAAGATGATCTCATGGAAAATCCTCCCCATAACTTTCATTTAAAACGAAAATTGGGACAGATTTTGTCCTTCTGTCTCCACTTATCATCCTAGTTTCAGAGCCAGGAAAAAAATACTGGCCTTGAAAGTGAGTGCGCATAGGGGAGAAGAAAAATTCACAACACACTACTTTGGTAAACACTTACAAACTGAATGATGTCATACTATTGAGTCTGCAAAGTCAACATCACTGCAGCAGCAAAGGAATTCCATTCACCAATTGCTGAAGAGCTGCATAGTGCATTCCACCAGTGTGGTAAAAATATCTGGCTAGTGTCCACAGTTCCTCTGGATGACGGGACGTGTTCTATTTTTAAACCAAACCAAGAGGTCTGCAAAACGTTATGCAACCGGCTCTGGATAGCACACATTGAAACACCAATCATTAGATAGTTTTTTTCATTTAAATACTACTTTTTTTTTATAAGCATTAAGCTCTAGTTTCAGGGGTTGGCCTATACCACAAAATGTGTCTCTGAGCTATGTGGTTTGTTTTTCTGTGTTAAGCCACCCAGACAATATGCAATTTATTCGTCCATTTCAGACAGATTTATTTAGTGTATAGTCTATTTATAGAGTTAATATTTGGTGTCTGGTGTCTATTCTCTGACCTGAGCTGCATACCACTTGAGATTGACCGGCTCAGACAGCTGATCAGTTCTCAGCCAACTCGGTTAAGAAGCAGACTCACGTAGCCTATGGGCCTACATGTTAAAATCATCAAGCACAACCCAGTCCCTTATTGAGAAATGCATCACATAACAAGACATAGACTTTTAAGGTTGGCAATGAATGAGTGCAGCAGCAGCATAAACAGAACAACACAATTATGAGTAAATGTTTTCACTGCTTGTATGAAAAATAAGACAGCAAACAAGATAAGTTCATTTGAGAGAGAATGCGTCTCTGAATATGAAGAGTGTGATGAATATTCAAGTGACTGATCAAATAATGTGTGACAAAAAGCCATGTTGTTTTTGATTAAGATTAATAAAGGGAAATCATTTGGTCATTAAACAGGCCTTGTGCAAGTTGTCAAATGCAGTATGCCAAAATTACCAAGATGCCACTAGTACATCCAATTGTATTTTGCAGTATGCAAACCTGCATACTTTAGCATGTAGTATAGTACTAAAAAGAAAAAAAAATGATTTGGAACACATGGACAGTGATGGTGACATGCCGCAAAACCAACATGTTTCCTTACTATGTAAAGGCATGGCAGTTTAACCATACACATAGTCTACCAAACAACAACCTGCAGTACAAATCACGATTCAGGGGGGCGCTAGTGGTGTAATGGTTAGAGCCCCACCTCCCTTTCTTATTTTTGTCATTCACGTGTGTTTATGAAGCTGATGTGTCTGGCTGATTTGGACTTAACTTCCCAAGATCGTTGCTTACATTTCAATGCCATGTCTCTTCTCTAACCAGGGAGAAGCTGGTCCTACCGGAGCCCGCGGACCTGAGGGTGCTCAGGGACCTCGTGGAGAGTCTGGCACTCCTGGATCATCTGGACCTTCAGGAGCTTCTGTAAGTGACGCTGTGTGTTGTACTTAAAGGTGCAGTGTGTAATATCTGAATATTGAGTTGCCTCTAGTGGGGAAAGTTCTAGAATGCAACGCTCCCTGGGCAACTTTTATTTTCAAGCGATTATACATTACTTATGAATATTAAATTCCATTTCTACCAAGTCTGTTCTGAAAAATGCCAATAAATTCTACTCACTGCACCTTTAAATGCACAGAGGGGAACTGAACTGTAGAAAGCCTATTAATGATATAATGTTTCCACATTGTACATTAGACCGATCCCTCCCAGTATAATAACAGTGATTATTGCTTTGTGTCTTCTCCTCTGCAGGGAAACCCTGGAACTGATGGTATCGGCGGATCCAAAGGATCAGCTGTAAGTTAAAAACCTTTATTTGTGGTTATTTCAAGCTGCCACCCACTCACTGTGTATCTTCCCTGTTTAACTATTGAACAGTAGAAGTGCAGGTGAATGTATTCTCTCACACTGAACTGATCTAGTCAGCATCAATTGCTTGTCTAATACAGTAGTTTGCTTAGTAAATACAGAAGTACAGCACTGTTTCATTGCAAATAACTGAAAACACCCTTTGAGTTTTGCTATTAATTATTAATTTTACAAGTTGTCCCAAAGTGGGCCAGAATCTTCTAATAAATTTATATTAAAATGTGAATTATAAACTATAAAAGTTTCTCTGACATGTTATCCGCTAACAGTTAGATCAGTGGTAACTCATTCTGACTGCAACCATTGAGATGTTTTGTGTCTCTCTCTCTGTCTGTCGTCTGTCTATCTATGTCTCTCTGTCTCTCTCTATGTCTCTCTCTGTCTCTCTCTCTGTCTCTCTCTCTCTCTCCATAGGGTGCCCCTGGTATCGCTGGTGCTCCTGGTTTCCCTGGCCCTCGTGGACCTCCCGGGCCTCAGGGCGCTACTGGACCTCTCGGGCCCAAAGGAACATCTGTACGTCCACACCCAACCACACAATCATTTATTATTTAGAGACAGCTGTGTTGCTTGAAAAACATTAATGTCAAAGTTTATCTCTCTCTCTCTTCCTCTCTCTCTCTCTCCCTCTCTCTCTCTCTCTCTCTCTCTCTCTCTCTCTCTCTCTAGGGAGACCCCGGTCTCGCAGGGTTCAAGGGTGATGCTGGACCCAAAGGAGAACTTGTGAGTTTCGATTTATTTATTTGATCGGTGCCTGTACTCCCTGTTTGTTCAGCTAAATACGACCATTGAACTCTAATACTAAGTGTGGATAATAATCACTTCTGAGATGAAGTCCAACGTGTGCTGTCGTAACAAAGCTAAATGTATATCTATGCTACCTCTAGCTAGCTTTTACGATGAACTTTGAAATATTTCTGAAACAGTCTAATTTTCCCTCTGATGATCGGAAATGGCAAGTAACAGCTAACAAGACCATCAGTGCAAAGAATGCTATTTTGATATAGTTTACTTAATGCCTTTGTCATGGCTCACCCAGGAACTACAGTTGGCGTAGTAAAAGAAAACTAGCACTTTTGTCCAAAGGGGGGGGGGGGCAATAATTCACAAAAACTGAAAGTTCCTCGAAGCACCTTTAAGTCTTTCCTTCTTCTTGTATTAACGTGTGGTGTTGTGGATGTGTGTTTCTCCAGGGCCCCGCTGGTCTGCAGGGAGCCCTGGGCCCGACAGGAGAAGAGGGAAAGAGAGGACCCAGAGGTGAGCCTGGTGCTGCCGGACCACTCGGACCTCCCGGAGAGAGAGTGAGTGTCTTCAGATGGCTTGAAAACAACTTATTTCATCGCTTAAGTAAATGTTATTATGCTTGGAAACACGATGTTGTATAGCACCACAATGATATCAGAATTAAATTTTTTTTTTTACTGTTTTTATTTGAATGTTATTGGTCTTCTGAAATATACACACATAATGGTTCAATTTGATCAAGTTTTGTTCCTCAAAATGCGTATACGAAAGTGTTTGTTGCTGTCCACATTTTGAGATAATGTTGGCAAAAGTTTCTACATTTTTATCATCATACCCTTAACCCTGTTTTGTGTTCTCCGTGCAGGGATCCCCCGGTAACCGCGGTTTCCCTGGTCAAGATGGTCTGGCTGGTCCCAAGGTGAGTTATCATCATTAACATAGGAACAGAAAAATCTGCCCTGAAAGATTCAATAAACATGGATGCTTTTTAAAGGATACAGAACTGGCAAAAGAGAAAAAAATATATAAGGTAGACGTATGCAGCTGAAAGTCATTGTTTTTTAATCTGTGAAACTGAAAATGTATTTATCCCATTTGCCGCATATTATATTTGGAAATTGCTGTTTGTCAATACTGGCTGCTGCTGTGAGAAAATAACATTTCTGAATCACCTAATCACAACGTTGACACACACTATAGAACTAATGCTTCTTACAGATTAAATCATCATGAATTGTTGCAGTTCAATTTGACTCAGTAGCCTTTAAAATTTAAATCAATCCAGAGAAAATGACAAATCTCTTATTATAGACGCTAGTGTGTCACCAGAATTTTATCTGTAGGCTACTGCAGCAATCTTTGGAGGGCAGAGAGTCATATAAG
Source organism: Ammodytes marinus (assembly GCF_949987685.1). Classification (NCBI taxonomy): domain Eukaryota; kingdom Metazoa; phylum Chordata; class Actinopteri; order Uranoscopiformes; family Ammodytidae; genus Ammodytes; species Ammodytes marinus. Next base: position 6,468,482 of record NC_137233.1, on the reverse strand, counting down.
AGACCATATGAATGGCCATATTCCCAATATGTTAGGATTAGGAATAGTTGGGTGAACTGAATAGAGGAAAAAGCTGGTGTGACAACAAGTTGACGAAACGTTGCAAATTTGTGTGCATATTTGATTTACATTTACTTTTCATACAAGTATTTCTAAAAGGGCTAGAGGTCTAGAAAAGAAAGACCTCTAAAAACATTTTCCAAAAATGAAAAAAAACATGATTGTAAAGAGATTAATTAAAAAAAAATTCAGAAGCATTTGCATTTACGAAGAAAATACCAACGTAGGAACATTTTCAGAGCTGTAACTTTATCAACCCATGTAAATAGTTAGCATTTAAAGGCATATAACTGAGATCGAGATCTACCTCAGCAGTGATACATGTAATTCTACCATGTGGCCACAAGATGGCAGCATAGCTCAGACACCGTTCATGCTCCAATGACCTACGGTACATGTCCCATATCGACAAGGGCAGCGCCAGCATTATCTCACTGGAGGCACAATTTCATTTATAGGAAAATGAATCTGTCAGAATGTAATCATCTCATCTGCAGCAGGTCAATGAAGGGAAACGTATTACAGCTGGGCCTGTGTCGCCTCCTTAATGACTGACTGAGTGAGCACAACCCCTTGTTTAATCTCTCTCTCTCCCTCTTCCTCTCTGTCTCTTCCTCTCTGTCTCTGTTTCTCTCTTCCTCTCTGTCTCTCTCTCTCTCTCTCTTACTCTCTCTCTCTCTATCACTCTATCTGTCTCTCTCTCACAGGGCGCCCCTGGTGAGCGTGGGCCTTCCGGTGCCGGTGGACCCAAAGGTGCCGGTGGTGACCCTGGCCGTCCCGGAGAGCCTGGTCTGCCTGGTGCCAGAGTAAGCACTTCACCTTAACCTATTACATTACATTTTATCAAGCTGACACTTGTATCCAATGCGACTTCCAATAAGTGAATTCAACCATGTAGGTACAAACTCAGAACAGCTAGAATCACACACTTGAGACTAAGCTTCAAATAAACCAAACGGCAAAGGGCCACATGTTAGTGCTGAATGTAGGTAACAAGTGCAATATAATGTTTTTTATATCACCTATAATACCCCAGATATGAGTGTTGGAGACCTGCAGAAATGCGCTGTAGCCTAAAACGTAAAGAAATAAGGATATAGTCCATTATTTTTTTGTTGGATTCAAGTAAATATTTTTTGATTTTAGATACACAATATGGCTTTGTCGCCTGTTTGTGTTATATTTACAAGATAACTGGGCTTTGTCAGTACAATAGACACACTGTCAGCTTTCACCGATTCCATTGAAGATTGTTTCACTGTAATTGAAGATAACATGTGTTGACAATTCAAAAGAAAAAATTATAATCTATCTGAAGATCTGGGCCAGTCCTAATTTGTCACAGTATTTTAATTCTCAGGCTGCTTCGATATATAAACATCCCCATTTTCTGCTTTATGATCCATAAGTCTTTTACATAAGCAGTATGTTTTTAAATGGGTTAATTAAACCACTTACGAGGAACTTTAAAATGTTTATGAAACAGTCTCATGTTTCCTCTGATGATCAATAATTACATGTAACAGCAAACGATACAATCATTGAAAAGAACACTTAACTTAATAATATTAATGCCTTTTGCACGGGTAGTACAATCTCCAGGTCATTAAGACAAGGTGTGTAGTGCTCCCCCATAAGAAATAGGCTGACCTTTTACGTGTGAAATCGGCGGAATTACCCTTTAACCCTTCAGTTTATCTGGCAAATTCCCAGTCATCAATTCTAGAGTCTTCCCTTTCCATCAGAAGGTGTTGAACTGTGATTGGTCCAGTCTGCCTGTGTCACGATAAACCAATCAGAGGTGTAGAACCCATTTCCTGATGTCCGATGATATGTCCCACCTGTCTTTCTTCAGCCCGTGTTTGATTTCAATGACTCATCTAGATGTCTGTTGTATTCTCTTCTGACAGGGCCTGACCGGTCGCCCTGGTGATGCCGGTGCTCAAGGCAAAGTTGGACCTTCCGTAAGTTCACTCTTATATTGTGTTGTAAATGTGACGCATGTGTCTTTGTTAAACAATATACAACTATCGGGCGCTCCGTGGCGTAGTGGATATATATCTATATATATAGAGCGCGTATCATATATGCTCAATCCTTGTCGCAGCGGTCGCGAGTTCGAATCCGACCCATGGTCCTTTTCTGCATGTCATTCCCCTCTCCCTCCTCATTTCAACTCTGCTCTTCAACTATCAATAAAGCAGTTAAAACACCTAAATAATGATCAAAAAGAAGAATAAAAACTATCAAGCATTGTGTATCTTAAGGGGCTGTGTTTCAATATTTCAGGGAGAAACTTGTGAATTCACATAATGACTCACATAATAAGTGCTTTCATCAAATTGAATTACAGCCATTATCCACCACGCGCTCATCCACTGTGCTGTTTGTGTTTCATATAGGCTTTCTAGGGAGACAAAGTATCACACACACACACTGTAGCAGCTTGTTTCAACATTCAGTTGAGAGCACTGGTGTGTTCTCAACTTCCCTCACTTGGGTTTAGAGCTCGTTTATGATAGCTCTTAATCCATCATTTTTTTCAGTTTAGACCTTTTCCTAACAAAGTGAAAAGTCCTATAATACATTTCTTCACAAAACCCACATCACGTTTGCTCCTTCATGAACTGCTCTGTTATTACAATTTACATGTTCATCTATTGCCTTGCATTTACATTTATTTCGCTTTACCTTTATTTTGCCCCAGAATTTACTTCTTTTTTTTTCGTTACTGTTCAGACCCATCCCTTTAGCACGACTCTTCTCAGATGTTAACATTACTAGATGGTAGATTATCTGTAACACACATTGTTCATCATTTGTCATTAACAATCTTTCCTGCATGTCTCTGTAGGGAGGTTCAGGAGAGGACGGTCGCCCCGGACCCCCCGGCCCTCAGGGAGCCAGAGGTCAGCCTGGAGTCATGGGATTCCCCGGACCTAAGGGAGCAACTGTGAGTCATTCTGTTTTAATAAAATGTAGTCTTTTTTTATTGTTTTAATACAATTCACAGGACAAACATAACACATACATGCATACATAAGAGTACATAATCTTTGAGAAATCATATATTTACCCAAATTCAATATAAATAATTAATCGTATTGCAGGACAGAAAACACATACAAAAGGAAGTCAGTCTTTACTCATGGAGTCAAAGACGATCACAAGTTTCCATGGTTCCCCATTTGTTTATATCACATTTTGTAGCTTTACCTTTCAAAATGATTCTTTCTTGTAAACAATATTTGTCTAAGATAAGAAATAAATGAAGTCAGAAACAATGTCTACGAATTGTTAAAAAACAAAAACAGTATTAGGTATGGGTTGTGATCTTGAAAGCCCCAACAATCGAAAAATAAAGTATTATCAATATACCGTTTTCTCAATGGTTTTATATAAAGTCTCTGAATCAAGAACAGTAATTACACGTGCTCAACAACACCTGTAGAACTGAGTACTGCCAAATAATGGTAAACCGTTTGATTTGATTGTGAAACATCAGATTGAAAAAGTGATTGAGTCAATCAATCACAATGAGCAGTGGCTCCCTCTGTGACTAACCGCCTGCTTGTTGTCTCTGTGGTGATCAGGGAGATGGCGGCAAGCCTGGAGAGAAAGGACTGGGAGGAGCTAACGGACTGAGAGTGAGTTATCTGTGCCATTTTCTGCTTTTAAGTCATTTGAATTGCTCTTACATGTTCTGTAAATTCAAAATACCCCAAAAATTGTTTCGCTGATATATCACCATGTTTCCACTTCAATCCACTTTAAAGTCAACATCCTCAAATCGTATTTATACATTGATTAGAAATATACGTTTAAAAAAAATCTGTTTAGGAATGTACACACGAAAGGAAACACGATTTAAAATTGAGGAAAATACAATTAGCTTCCTGAAGTAGCTTACACTGTTTCCGATTGGTTATTACTATAACCTATAAATTGACATTCCATTTGACCTTTTTATTCTGTAGCTTCTCTGGCTACTGTGACTCACACCACTGACGTACTGTTATATATCTGTAGCTCAGTTTCCACATGAGAAGCCTGTTGAAAAAAAGCTCAATTATTATAGCTATCCGATGTCTATCTGGTTAATAGCATCACCTTTGGCGTCACTGTTGATATCAATCTATTTGTCCCTCTCTCTCTCCCTCCCCCTCTCTCTCTCTCTCTCTACCTCCCTCCTACTCTCCCTCTCTTTAGGGTCTGCCTGGCAAAGATGGAGAGACCGGCTCAGCTGGACCCCCCGGCCCTGCTGTACGTACCTTTATCTCACTATATATATAGCTTCAACACTGATGCTTATCTTTTTCCCTTTTCTCAATCTGCTCTCAGAAGCAACCTCTCTTGCTATCTCACTTTCTCAGACATGCCTCTACAGTAGCTTTGTCTGGCGGGGGGAAATAAATAAAGTCCTTGATAACTAACTGAATAGTTTAAAGTTTTTTTTTTCCAGCGCAAAAAATATTAAAAAAATTAGCCATGTGTTGTTAACTGATATCAGAGAATCACAAATGGAAAACAAATAATGCGTAACTTTTTTTAGGCATCTTTAAATGTCAAAGTATTGTGTACCTTTCCTGACTGATTGACTTTATGATGGAAGTGGATTGTGATTGTGATTGACCTGTTTGTAGGGCCCCGCCGGAGAGAGAGGAGAGCAAGGACAGCCCGGGCCCTCAGGATTCCAAGTGAGTCTCAAACTATTGGATTTAAATAGCTTGTTATATATTTAATGTATGAATTCAGACACTTCTATTATTATTAAGGCTTAGAGTGTACTCACAACTGTTGTTTTCACAATGTAAACCGTGTGCAAAGATCAGTGCAAGACTGACCGGATTGAAAATATGACGTCACTTCCGGCTGTACACTGGATTGTGGGTCAGAATCGGCCAAATAGCATGCTGATTTCAACACAAAAAATCTCGGCAGGGTGTAGTAGACATCTGCGTATTTTTAAGCATACTAAATCTGACCACGAGAAATGTGACGTCCTAAATCTTTTTTTCTACCATACTGAATAGCAGAAGGTATGGGAATGTAACCTTATTATTCTTTGAACCAAAAATGTGCTTTGATTGCTGTGCATGAATTTGCCAAGGTTCTTGTTTTGTGTTTGTTTACATCTGTTGTGTCCTGTTCTCAGGGTCTACCTGGACCTCCTGGGCCCCCGGGTGAGGGAGGCAAGCCCGGAGACATGGTGAGTGCATCTGATTGGTGAAATATACAGTAGTTAAGTTAGGTTAAGTTATCTTTAATAGTCATTTTACACGAGGTACGTTGCAATTTGTCTTTCCGAAATGTGTCTCTTCTTGACTAACCGATCCTGCATTGTGTTCACAGGGAGTTCCTGGAGAGGGAGGAGCTGCTGGTGCCACTGGACCCAGAGTAAGTTTAACATTAACGTTAAAAACATCACCGTTTGAATCTTCCAACGGGTAAAGCAAGTGTTAGACAGTTTCTTTTCCTTTGTGGTTTTCATTGTTTGTCAATATTACTTTATTATACCTGTCCATCATTTTATTTTATTGTTTATTATTGCTTCTTTTTCTTTTCTTGTTCGAAATAAAACAAACATTTTCAATTCAATTCAATCTTTTTATATACAGTCTATGGTTTTGAATGAGTGATTGTCCAAAATGGCCACTGATTGTCTTTGTGTGTCTCCGTCACCAGGGAGAGCGTGGTTTCCCCGGAGAGAGAGGCGCGGCTGGATCCCAGGGTCTGCAGGGCCCCCGAGGTCTGCCTGGAACCCCCGGAACCGACGGACCCAAGGTGAGGCCAGAATTATAGAAGTCTAAAGTAATAATTTAAGTAGTGTTTTTGTTTTCGCCCATGCCTAGACACCATTGTTTTGCTCCATACCATGTACTATGGTTGAGAGCCGTGAATAAATAAATGAAAATAAAATAAAACCAGGAGTAGAGGCAGGTTTTCAAATTGTGTATGTGTTGTGGTTTACTCCCACCACCATTGGCAAATAATGGTGTTTTCTTATACATTATTTTCACATACTGTATGGTCAGCAGATACACATTCATTTGATCCTAGTAGTATTAAAGGTGCTGTTACGAGGAACTTTTAAATATTTCTAAAACAGTCTAATTTTTCCTCTGATTATCATAAATTACATGTAACAGCAAACGAGACCATCAGTGCATAGTATGCTATTTTTATATAGTTTGTCTTAATGTCTTTATCATGGGGGTACGCTCACCCAGTAACTACAGCTGGCATACTAAAAACACTACCACTTTCATCCAAAGGGGATGCAAGAATGAACACAAACTGAAAGTTCCTCGGAGCACCTTTAATATATAAAATGGGGTTATTTTTAAACTGCATTCCTCCACATTCCTAAAGAACCGGTAGCTCACGTATTTCCAATAAGCTACAGCAGCAGACAGTCACTTTCATCATCAAACATCAATAAATCCAAGCCACTGCAGTTATTTGTAACAGCTGCACTGCCAGGAGAGGCCAGGCTCAAAGGGGCTGCAATTGTCACTCTGGGTTTGTTATCTGGCCAGATATTTAATCCCAGTTCATGGGTTTTCTGAAAGTCAGGCAGGAGCGGATAGATAGGGTGAGGATTATAGAGGTGAGTGTGTGTGTGTGTGTGTGTGTGTGTGTGTGTGTGTGTGTGTGTGTGTGTGTGTGTGTGTGTGTGTGTGTGTGTGTGTGTGTGTGTGTGTGTGTGTGTGTGTGTGTGTGTGTGTGTGTGTGTATGGTTGTGTCTGCGTGTGTGTGTGTGTGTGTTTGTGTGACAGATGAGGACAGGTGAGCAGGCACTTTGTGGAGGGTGAAGCTCGAACGATTTGTCGCTAGAAGCAAATTGTACATCTGCGCTCTTCAGTATAGAATATACACTCTGAAAGTATTCAAAGCACCGCATTGGAGGCTACGCGAGCCCTGCGTCTAAAGCTTAATGACTGGAGATAGGCACACAGGCGGCAGATCTCAAACAGACAGCACTGCGACTGATAAGCCTGACAACTTTGGAGCCAGAGTGGTTTCCCCGATGGAGCCGATCAAAGTCTGCATTTCCCTACGTTCCCCTGGCTTTGATATGTGGAATAGAGATTTGGTCACGATGCACTTCATGGTTATAAACTGAACTCCCATTTCTACTCAATATACAGAGCTGAAGGTCCACCCAAAAATCAAAAGGAACACTTGGAACTTGAGATATTTTTTCATGTCTTAACGTTGGTCCACACATTGGTTGTTGCTTGTTTGTTCCTCACTTCAATGAATTCAATTTGATCAGAAAAGTTTGTAACAACCTGTGTCAGGGGTTTTCAACTGATTTGTTTTTGAACATTATTGCAGTGCCTTTATGTTTCTCTGATAACCTTGAACAGATCACGTTTTGACACAGGGTCTTTTATTAGTTTAATAAGAATAGCCTCTTTTGCGCTCTGCAACAGCAACACTTTTGCGTTTCCCAAACATGTATAATAAATAATCACAAAGTAATCACATTTAAAATATGACAAACAGGCGAAGGTCTCGTGTAAATATGAACTTTGCTTTTCTTCAACATATACAGCCAGCTTGGCACCTTCACAAACAACCCGGAAGAACCTTTAGTCTGTATGTGTGTGTATGTGGATGCCATTGTTGTTTGTGCATATTTATTAATTATGAATGATATTAATGTGTTTCTCTTATTCATTCCAGGGAGCTATTGGACCCGCCGGCGGTGCTGGTTCTCAGGGCCCCCCCGGCCTGCAGGGTATGCCCGGAGAGAGAGGATCCTCTGGCATCTCTGGTCCTAAGGGAGACAGAGTAAGTCACCATGGCTGAATATTTATTATATTCACTATGTGCTGCTACACCCCTCTGGCAGGTGACTGACTGACTCTTGTATTTATTCATCTTTATCTTAATCCCCACAGGGTGACCTCGGAGAGAAAGGACCTGAAGGCGCCCCTGGCAAAGATGGCGGCAGAGTGAGTGCTTGTCATCTGTTTATTAGACGATTATGGTTTGTTGTGTTGAAGCTGGCAGAAGATACACTCGTGTATTTACATCACAAATGTGAAATCCTTCAAGTCCTGGCTGAAGGACTTGTTACAAATGAGCAGAATATTTTACACGTGGTTGTCTTGTAATGTGATTTGAAATTATTGTTCCAACCTCTTCTTATAAATACTCTGATGTGTTTTTTTGCCAGTATGAAACACAGAGGGATTTTACAGGAGTCTAATTCATACTAACTTACCCTTACATTTTAATTTGATGTCACTGATACCTATTGCTTTAAAATGCTTTTGTATATTACCATGTGTTGCACTGTTAACGACCATTTTGTCTTTTCATTCGTTTGCTGTTTCTCGTCACAGGGTCTCACTGGTCCCATCGGTCCTCCCGGTCCCGGTGGTCCCAACGGCGAGAAGGTGTGTGTGGAAATAATTTTCATATTTTTTAATAAATATAATGTAGTGTTTCATTTGGAAGGCTGGCTGCTGTCTTGAGTTTGTATGATTTCTGTATTTATATTATTCATCATTCAAATAATATTGGAGCATATCTAACTTTGTTTGACCGCACATTGTTCTGAACCTTATAGCTCAGTGTGTGTGTGTGTGTGTGTGTGTGTGTGTGTTGCTTATGATAATGTGTTTGTTTATAGGGTGAATCTGGTCCTTCTGGTCCTTCTGGTGCTCCCGGAACCCGCGGTGCTCCTGTAAGTGTTGCAGCATAAATTCATTACAACATTTTTGTTTTGTTTTTTTACAATAAAATACTTAAATGTTTGCTCTTGAATTTTGAGTTTGACAGACTGAACAAACCACTGATGTCTTGTTTGTCTTTTTCCCTTCCTCTTGTAGGGTGACAGGGGAGAGGGAGGACCTCCTGGCCCAGCTGGATTTGCTGGACCCCCTGTAAGTAAAAATACAAAACTGAAAAGCTCTTATATATTTGCTGAGTAAAGTAAGGGACATACATTAACACCAAGACTAAATGTCAGCACATACAGTATGTGTCTATGGGGTCATGGTGTAGAAAGGTTAAGAAAGTTACAGCAATAAATACTTAAAACAACTTAAAGGATGATACTGTAAAACTAAGTGTTTATAATAGGTTAAAAGTGCACTACAGAGACAACAGATAAGTGGAAATGTTCTAAGGTAGGCTACAAGAAACCCCCCTCCTCTGAAACTGCTTAGTGCAGTTTTAAGTGATAATTCTTTAAATAATCGAGAGAGTATAAACCATCCACGACCTCATCCCAGGACAGAAAATAACATGATAAAAATATGGCTCAATGAGACTTTAAAAAGAAATGAAGTCTAACGTTGGAAAAAACTTCCTGAAACGAAAGAAAACTAGTAACCAAATGGTATTTTAGTTATATTTAATTGTGGGATTACAGAGACGTAACCCTGACACCCCAATAATAATGAAATCAATGCAGTCACAAATGTGATTATGTTATTCTCTGGTGAAGAAAAGGAATAAACTACAAATTAACTGTTACCTGAAAAACCAGACTCTTCCTTCCACTATGGGAAAGTGTCATGAGCTGAGAGATGGCAGATCTCAACGTCTTTTTTCAAACCACCTCTCTGTCAACATTACGATATCTAATCAAAAATCTTATCGTCTATTGTGTGATTATTGTGATTCGTCATTGTCATCATTCTGACATATCTCTTGTGTCATCAGTGTATTACTCTGTTGTGGGAAATTAAAGTGTAGACGGTCCGATGTCATCCATTAACCTCCTCCCATAGACTCCAGGCACTCGTCTAATAAATGATTTTAATAAGCTGCATTGCTCCAACGGGATTTTCATCAATATTTGTGTGGCAACGCAATTTATCACACGCCTTCTTTTCGTTCAAGGTTGCACAATGATTAATTATTGAATTCATGTTAGGATGACTAACACTACAAGGTGTCTTAATCATTTCTGGTTCACAGTTCACAGACTGTAGCATGATGACAGCTTATCAACACTCAGACTGCAAATAATAGACATGGGTGCTAAATAAAACATTAGCAGCTCCTATTTATTATTCAGATTTGCACCTTTTAACATCTGTTGAAGCGTCGCACATTCTCCAGCAAAGTTTTGTGTGAAAGGAAATCTCCTACTGCATTATGCTTATTATATTCTAAGGAGTACTTGCTGCTATTAAAGCACATCCAAGTAATGTCAACCTGAGTGTTTTATGTTAAGCTTGAGTGTGGGAGTTGTGAAATTGACTTCTGATTTATAACTACAAAATATGTATTCCTTCTTTAAAAAGTTACACAGTGTGGCTTTAAAGGTTGCATATTTGTTTATATCTGAGAGTTTAGATGAGTGAAGTTTCCAATTTTCCTGTTAGTATAGTTTGTTTATTAAGTTATGGACTATAACTTAGAAAATGTTTAATTCTCTGACTCATCAAAAGTTACACAGTGCGCCTTTAACATCTGGCATACAGTATTTCCTTTAATCAACTCCTTGTGTATTGTTTCCTGTAGGGATCTGACGGTCAGCCTGGAACCAAGGGAGAGATGGGAGAGTCTGGACAGAAGGGTGACGCTGGTGCCCCCGGACCCCAGGGACCCTCTGGAGCCCCAGGACCTGCGGTGAGTGTCTTTTTCATTTGAGCTTTTTTTAACATACTGTAAATTTATGAACCAAACTGTCATTTTTCTGGCTTTCCTTAAGGCAAGGCAAGTTTATTTATATAGCACAATTCAGACACAAGACCATTCTAAGTGCATCATGATTAGATATTAGAAAATTGCAATTAAGAGATAGTGAAAACAAAGAAAATACATACAAGATTAGACAAAGATTTAGACATCGATGTAGAATGGCTGCAATGAAAAGTACGTGACTGACAGTATAGTTATATTCTATATAGCCATAACACATTATATAAAGGCATATACTGATTGACAGACGTTTTTGTAAGAAACATGTTGTCAATACACAAATCGTCAGAAAATGTCTTGTTTTTTCCTCTATCTGAGTTAACTTGTAGTCAGAATAAAAAAGACAGTCATTAAAGTCCAATGTGTTTCTCTCTTCCAGGGTCCTACTGGTGTGTTTGGACCTAAAGGTGCCCGTGGCGCTCAGGGACCTCCTGTAAGTAACCTTTAAAAATATACATTAATCTTTAACTCTGCCTCACTAGTTTTTTTCTTTTGTTGTTTTTTAAGATTATTGCCGTCTTAATGTATCTAAATCTAATAATAATATTATTAATAATAATAATAATAATAAAATAAAATAATGCATTTACATGAGTACATTCACATAAACATACTGTATATTATTATATTATTTGTAATTATTATTTATTTAATTTTTTCTTCTTTTTTTAAATATTCTTTTATATGTATCTATAACTCAATCTTCTCCTTAATTTTTATTTATCTTGTTTAATTTTTTGTTTTCTATTTTCTTTTAATTGTTTGCACAAAAAAATGCTGTAAATGCTAACAATAACAGTAAGATGACCATTTTTTGCTGCTACAATAAAGCATTAAAAAAAACAATACATATTAATTAACTTAATCTTTGTCTTTCAGGGTGCCACTGGTTTCCCCGGATCAGCTGGCCGAGTCGGGCCTCCCGGTGCCAATGTAAGTTCATAACTACGACCAAACTGCCTTAAACCGATTAGCCAAGGTCATTACCATACAATATACACATATAGGATACTGATAGGCCTATAATTGTCAATTGTCACTATATATACCATACTATGCTACACGATGTCACAACGCATGATGTAATCATCTGTCAAACTGTAAAAATGTTCACTATTTTTCATAATAGACTTACAATAAACTTTTTTCATGGAAAAAAAAATATCAAACAACTATATGATGCATTATGTATTAATTTATCACCAAATGCAGAGAAATTATTATATATTACATTTTGACGTTTTATTACATAAATGCCTTGTTATTAAATTTTTTGTAACATGCCATTCTACACACTATACTAAACTATACTAGATTCATTATTTAGTCACTGAATAAGAAATTGAAAAAGGAGAAAACAGATTCAAGCACCATGTGAAGCAGTAGGGACCATTAATTTTTTTTCTGAATGCCACCTGACTTTTTCATTTGGATGTGTGAAGCATTTACTATTTCTGCACCTCCGCACCACTTAACAGTATATGCCTTACACTGTGAGAGAACTGCTGTAGCTTGTCTGGAATATATTTTTAATTAACAGAAGTGCAACATACTGTGAAAAACTAATGAGAGCCTGTTATACTGCGCACATGACATAATGCATAATTAAAAGTAATTTGAAGATGCATAGACCACTGCTTATTTTCATAATTAACACTATAATAACACCAACTTTGTGGACAGGAGGTGTGAATATATATGGGTGCTGTATCAAGCACTGGTCAATTCTGAGATTATAGTCTATTTTGCTTCCAGATTTATTATGCATTTTGTTCTTTGAATTAAAAACAAATATGCATTTTGTACTTTAAATAAAATAATAATAAAAAAAACAATGTAAGACCTGTATATAGCATTTTTTGATTTATAAAATGAAAAAAGGCTGTATCCAAAATATGTCCTCTTAATATTTTGGAAACTAATATCTTTATCCAACATCTAGATTTTTTGGTTTCTAAAGAGATGCAAATGAATGTATCTAAACCTTGTTATTCTCCTCCTGTGTTGTAGGGTAACCCTGGCCCCGCTGGCCCTGCTGGATCTCCTGGTAAAGATGGACCTAAGGGTGTGAGGGGCGACGGTGGCCCCCCAGGCAGACAGGGAGACGCTGGGCTCAGGGGCCCTTCAGGGACCCCTGGAGAGAAGGGAGACGCTGGAGAGGATGGTCCCCCTGTGAGTTTATCATACTTTATTACACCACACTGATAAATGCTGTGTTCTGATTGGTCATGCCTGGCATTCTACGACCAGTTATTTCTCGATTATGCCCTATGCTATTAAGGATAATTGCTATGGACCTACAGACATTTGTTTTGATCTATCACTTCTTTGCATATAAATCTGCTGACAGTTAGGCCCACTACTCCATCAACAATGACTTAACTACTTACTTAATCATATGTATCCCTCCACATTATACACTTAAGACACTTCTGGGCTATATTAACATAAGTCTCAGTCCAGTCCCTCTAGCATCCGTTCAGCCACTCTCTCTTTCTCAGCAGACTGGACTGAAAACTTGAACACTGTCAGGGTCAACACAGGTTATGGAGAGACGAAAAATGATAATTGTTTTTACTCTCCACATGTCTGTCCATTTTGTAGGTATAGCTCTGTCAGGCCAATTTCACAGATAATAATAATGGTTACAGCAGCCGAACACACTCTACGTTAATACACACAGCTCTAAATCTCCATCACTGGCTGTAATAGCTGACTGAGACATATAGTATGATGGCACAATGTAGCAAACAGTCTCAGTGACAGACTGCTGTAAGGACCCCAAGCTTATACCTCGTTCACACACACACACACACACACACACACACTTAGACACACACAAACACATACTAAGACACACAAAAACACACACACACACATGACATGAACACATGACATGAGTCCTTTCAAGATAATTACATATCGCAGATGATCGCATACTCAATAACAAAGACAGCAGCTGTGTCGATTCTTTCCCATCTATTGAATACATGTGAAATCTAGAATAATTTATCCTCACATTGCGGTGTTTGTCAGCCGAATTGTTACAGTTACCTTTAGTTCTTGTTGTTGTGAGCTATCACATCGATGTTGATCTTTGAAGCAACTGACATTCGATATAAATCAAAGTTTGAAAGTACAAAGACAGAAGTATTTATATCAGGGCTAGACAACGAAAAGAAGAGGACTTAAAGGAGCTCCAAGGAACTGTGTTCATTATTGCACCCCCTTTGGACACAAGCGGTAGTGTTTTTACTACGCCAGCTGTAGTTCCCAGGTGAGCATACCCATGACAAAGGCGTTAAGAAAAACTATAAAGAAATAGCATTATTTGCACTGATGGTCTCGTTTGCTGTAACATGTCATGTATGATCATCAGAGGAAAAATTAGACTGTTTCAGAAATATTCAAAAGTTCCTCAAAGCAACTTTTAACAAAAAAATTCTCAACCATCATAATAACAGAGAAATGAACTGTCGATCACTTTTAGTCACTAGCTTCTTGTCTTTTGAAGGCCATCGTAGCTTCTGTCAAAAAAATCTAAAATAAAAACACAAAGCACATCCATAATTGAATGTTACCAAATTGAATACAACCTTTATTCCATTGTCACACACACATTAATGGCTTTCTCTCCCCTCCCAGGGTCCCCTCGGTCCCTCAGGTCCCTCTGGTCTGGCCGGTCAGCGTGGTATCGTTGGTCTGCCTGGACAGCGCGGAGAGAGAGGCTTCCCTGGTCTGCCTGGACCTTCTGTAAGTAACACACTGTTCACCCAAGTTCTTAATTGTGAGCTTTTGCGGCTATTCTTTGTCTTGCTATTATATGGTTAATTGAGTGTCTATTTGGTTAGAGCGCTCACCTATAGAGGCTCAGTCCTCAGAAGCAGCAGACCACGGGTTCAAATCTGGCCCGTTCTCTGCATGTCATTTACCTTTAAAAATGCCTTAAAAAATATAAAAATATAAGATAACACAGTAAAAACATTCTTGAAGGGAGTCATTCTAAACCATGTATGTCCACTTCACAACATCAGGAAGTGTTTCTCTGTACCTCTGTTACTGCTGCTAGTAGCCCACTATCTGTTAAATCTCAAATAACGAAATTGGCTTCCTGACTAAAAACTTATTCATGGTTGCAAAGCAGTGAGAGCACAGTGTGTATTGGTTTTGACACTCTGGACAAGAGAAAGTAGACGAGCCACAGACCAGCTCTGGACTGTCATCCTGCTGAGGCCTAATTGAATCACAGTCAAGTCTCATCTCACATGAGGAAGGACGTTTCTACCGGTGAACAGATTTCAATCCGATGTGCAGTCAGTTTGTCAGGCAAGCTCCCCTGCTTACAGTCACACCATTTGATATGTGACATGATCCATATCCCCTACGTAATAACAGAATCTTAAAATATCACGTCCTTCTATCCTAACCATTAATTATTCATCACTACGCATGAAAGGAGATGCCAAGGCAGGAGCGGCAGAGATGCCAAACTCACCCGGGGAATATTTCAAGCGGAGAATACACATATCATTTCAGATGAAATTGCAGGGGAGTGTGTGCCATACATTTATGTGACCCTCCGTTTCTGAAGGCAGAAGGTGCCCAGAGTTTAAAACAATTATGCCAGTATTTCTGGGTTGAGACTGGTATTTTAAGATATTCAATTGAAATAATTTTGATGTTTGGACATGTCCATGTTCTGAAAATGTTTTCAAAACTAGTGTCCCCACAGGCAGTTTCTAAATTAATTTGGGGAGATTAATAGGGCCAAGCGGTTGCTCAATCGTGCTGTTTTTTCTATCCACGACACCTTCTTTTGATAGCTGTTAACAAGGTGTTTGCCATCTGGGGAGGCAGTGGTCGCATCTAAACGCATGTTGATTAATCTTGTACCTGCAGAATCTGACTGGTCAACTCCGATATTCCAGTGGTTGTTTTCAAATCTTGATTTTTTTTTTTTTTTTTACAAATTAGCTTTTAAGATTGACACGAGTCTCATTGTTGTCATTGTAGTGTCAGTTGCCACTTACATTCAATAACAGAAGTGAGATTGAACGTACTAGTGGATAATTAGGATGAGTTGCATCTCATGCTTATTAATATTGGCCTATAATTGAACACATTTAGTTAAAGTGTACTAATGAGTCCTCTATCTCTCTCTCCTCTCAGGGTGAGCCCGGTAAGCAGGGAGGTTCTGGTGGCCCCGGAGACCGCGGACCCCCCGGACCTGTCGGACCACCTGGACTCACCGGACCTGCAGGAGAGCCTGGAAGAGAGGTGTGTGTGTGTGTGTGTGTGTGTGTGTGTGTGTGTGTGTGTGTGTGTGTGTGTGTGTGTGTGTGTGTGTGTGTGTGTTTGTGTGTGTGTGTCTTTGTGTGTCTTTGTGTGCTGGTATTACTATTGTTGTGGGGACATTTTTCTGTTTACACAGTCATATTGTGGGGACGTACCTTCCTTTTGGGGACAACATGGAAGTCCCCATAACGTAATAATGACATTTTAGGGTAAAGACTTGCTTTAAGGTAAGTTTAGACTTAGATTAAGGTTAAGGTTAGGGTAAGGGTTAGGCAAGTAGTGGTTATGGTTAGTGCAAGTCTCCAGGAAATTAATGTCTGTCATGTCTTCGGAAGTGATGAAAACACAACTTTTGTGTGTGTGTGGTTGTGTGTTTGGATTCACAAATGCCACATTTTATTTACTGTTGTAAAGTAACTGTTTGTTTCCTGTGTGACTGAGATGGCAGACATTTTGGTACGGAGGCCAAGTCGATTAAAATGCAGTGCTATTTGCGTCACGTATACATTTGCATTGAGTATGTTCCCTATTATATGAATGTGTTTTGTTGGTGGAGGTTCCGTATGCAGCTGCTCAGTATTCAATAGGCCATCTGGCTCAGTGGAGGTGCAAGCCATTTACACTCAATATATTGTTGTTGTGTCATGTGACAGGGCAACGCCGGATCTGATGGACCTCCTGGTAGAGATGGAGCTACTGGAAACAAGGTGAGGATGCTGCTGGAACTTCAAATAGCCAAACTTCTCATTTCCCCCAAACGTTATTAACAGATAAGCACTGATCCACTGTTATTCAGTTCCGATTCCGATATCAGGGTTTTGGATATCAGTTGATACCGATATTGTCCGATATCAAAATTGTTATACATTTTTTGTTGTTGTTGTGATATTATGTGTACGGTTATGAAGGATTAAGCCAGTAGAAATACTTAAAGAACTTTTTATATACTTAATTATTTTTAACATGTGCTGAATCACATAGCTATGGTCTTCAAATTTAATTTTTTGACATTAAAATATCCAATGAGTGGATTGCAGCCATATCGGACTCTCTAGTTATAAATATTTGTTACAAACTTAAAGTATACCTTAGTGCTCCTACTGTATTGTATGTGCCTATTCTTTTAAACATGGCTGACTCTTCTGTATCGTTCTGCAGGGTGAACGTGGAAACACCGGAGCCATCGGTGCTGCCGGCGCTCCTGGCGCTCCCGGTGCCGGCGGCCCAGTCGGTCCCACCGGCAAACAGGGAGACAGAGGAGAGTCTGTGAGTTCTGACAAATAGATTGTTATTTTTTTTTAGAATGATTTATTTAAAAGGAACAGCGTACATTAATAAACATG
This sequence comes from Ammodytes marinus, assembly GCF_949987685.1. Taxonomy (NCBI): domain Eukaryota; kingdom Metazoa; phylum Chordata; class Actinopteri; order Uranoscopiformes; family Ammodytidae; genus Ammodytes; species Ammodytes marinus. Next base: position 6,451,113 of record NC_137233.1, on the reverse strand, counting down.
AGCACCAGAGTTCAACATGTAAAATGTGTGACAGATTTAGCCATGCAGGCTCATTTCCATCTGTAGTCCCTGGCAGGTTGATAGCTTAAAAGAAAACATTAAAACAGCTACAGAAATACATACAGCCACATAAGCACAAAAAAAATCACACAAGCACAGACAAGTAAAATGACACAACCACAATTGTTTAGCTTTATTTATACAGGTACAAATACGGGGCCACATTCTCAAAAAATTATTAATATGAAGGTAAATGGGAAAGTTCATGAGATCTGTCTCTACTGTGACATCACCATCTTCTTCGTCTTTCTCAGGGCGCACAGGGACCATCTGGACCTCCCGGACCTGCTGGAGCCAGAGGAATGCCTGTATGTTTCTTTTGTTTGTTTAGTTTTTTTAACCGTTATTTATACATGCATCCTCTTCAGTTCTTTATTTATTACACCATGATGGCAAACACATATTAGTGAACGTTTTCCCTAATATAATGAGATTGTGTTTAACTTGTTCTCAGGGACCCCAAGGCCCCCGTGGAGACAAGGGTGAGGGCGGAGAGGGCGGCGAGCGAGGACAGAAGGGACACCGAGGCTTCACCGGTCTGCAGGGTCTGCCCGGACCTCCGGTAAGAACACACATTAGGGCTGGTGACAAAAATTGATTCATGTAAAAATTGCGATTCCTATCTCCTGCGATTTTAAATCGATTCATAGTTTGCCAAAATCGTTTTTAATTTTTTAATTTTTAAATATGTATTTTTCTGCCGCCGTCTTAAAGTCTTACATTTAACTTGAACATGAACCCTGAAATGTATTAATGTGATCATTATGTGTTTAGGGTCAATCTGGAGACCAGGGTGCTACTGGACCTGCTGGACCTTCTGGACAAAGAGTGAGTACTAAAACTACAAACATACTAATAGACAAAGGAAAAACGTTTCTTCACATTAAGCAGTGGAGATAGTCAGAGCATTTTCCTCATACAGTCTCTATGGTTTTCCTCTGTCTGTGTCTATAGGGACCCCCTGGACCTATGGGCCCAGCTGGAAAGGACGGTTCCAACGGTCTGCCAGGACCCATCGGACCCCCCGGACCTCGTGGTCGCAGTGGAGAGTCCGGTCCTGCTGTGAGTAGAAGTACCCACTTGAACTTTATCCACATGTTGCATTGATCTCCCCCTGGAAATGATAAGGCTAGAAGGCTAAAGAAGCTAGCATGATCCTTTCACATGCAAATGTGACTGGAATAATGAAAGTTAAGACAGTTAGGTTACAACACTATGTATAACATTTAACACATGTGTTACATAATACTGACTTGTGTATTCAGGAATTCAACTTTCTGAACCAAAAAAGATTTTGAGTCGATGAAATAGCAAGAGCCTAGCTGACTGTGCAAACAAATACTTCAAAAAGACATCTTAAAAACTTCACCACAGTTCAACCAATCAAGAAACACTTTCATTGTCCCTATGGCACAGCTGCCACCAAATAATTTAATATTGTGTTAGACAGATGAGTAAGTCTATAAACTGTGGATATCAAACAACACAAGCGGAATGCTGACTAGACTCATGTAACCCTCCCATCTTTTTCTCTCAGGGTCCCCCCGGAAACAATGGCCCCCCCGGTCCTCCCGGTCCCCCCGGCCCTGGCATTGACATGTCTGCCTTCGCCGGTCTGGGTCAGACAGAAAAGTCCCATGATCCTTTACGGTACATGAGAGCCGACCAGGCCTCCGGAAATCTGCGCCAGCACGACGCGGAGGTCGATGCCACGCTCAAGAACCTCAACAACCAGATCGAGAACATCCGCAGTCCAGAGGGATCCAAGAAGAACCCAGCTCGCACCTGCAGAGACCTCAAGCTCTGCCATCCAGACTGGAAGAGCGGTGAGTGACAGGGAGTGAGGAACGGGTTGAGTTAGGGTGGGAGGATGAGGTAGACAGAAGTCAGGTGACGTTTTATTGTTGGTAGCTCAATCCGGGGTCAATAGGGTTTGTGTAGTGTTCGTTTGTGGCTAGTTCAGAGTCTTTTGGAGAGTCTGTCTGAGATTTTTTACAAAATATTTCAGAAAAGATCTCTGCACACCTAAGTGGATCCATAAAGGAAGGCGCAGTAAAACTAGAAGAGAAAACGCCTGCACACTGCCTTGTTTTTTCGCTGATTTAAATTGATTTTATAGGTCAAGCAGTTTTCATCAGGCATACAAAGAAATACACAATATGCCATGACATTTTGAAATGTACTGGTAGACAAAGACGGAGTATAATAGGAAAGAAAGGGCCTCATTCCTGTTGTGTTTTTGTCACACTGCAGGAGAGTACTGGATTGATCCTAACCAGGGCTGCACCATCGATGCCATCAAGGTCCACTGCAACATGGAGACCGGAGAGTCCTGTGTGATGCCCAAGCCTTCAGGCATCCCACGCAAGAACTGGTGGTCCAGCAAGAGCAAGGACCGCAAGCACGTCTGGTTCGGAGAGACAATGAATGGAGGATTCCACGTGAGTAGCGCCATGTTTGAAAAAAATATCTTTCTGAATAATATAAACAGCTGAAAATTAAAGGCACTACGAGTAAGATGGCACGTTGGCGTCCCCTTTGGACAAAAGCGGTAGTATTTTTACGACGCCCGCTGTCGCAAATGCTCGTGCCAGGCGCGTGAGCGTGGACTGAGAAGGGCGCAATATAGTGCATGTTCGTGTGTTGAAAGTGTGAGGACTCTTTTCGGCTCCGTGAGAGTGGTTTTGACACTGCATCAACTAATGCCAGTCAGTACACACACCTGCTTGCAATGAGTTGATTCAGCAGCGTCACCTAACTACTCTCTCTCTCACGGAGCTGTGTCCTCACAGAAAGCGAATGAATGAGAGACGGCAGTTAGTAGACTATGGATCACGATGAGGTAATGTGTTTGTGTTGTTGATGTAAATAATGACTATTTCAGATAATGGTTATCTGATGATGGTGAAGCAAAGCAAACTTTGTGTTAGTACCAACCGCTCATTCATTTAGCAGTCTAGTTTCGCTCTCGTGAAATTGTATACACGTTGCTTGGCAACGTCCTCCCGCCCGCCTATCACTCACTCTCCCTTTTCGCTTTTCTTCATTGCATTCTCTTTTTTTTCTTTGATGGTTCAGCCCCGTTATCAGTCATTTATGACGACAAATAACTGTCTCAAACAAGGCTCCCGCTCCCCTTCCCTCACCTGGAGGGATAGGCTTCTCAAATCGCGTTGCAGCGCCACACTGAAATCTGCAACCAATACGGATATGTGACCATAGAGCCTGCACGAGCGAACCGAAAATCGGACTGGGTGTGCGACCAGACCAAAAGCAGTAATAAAAACTATATAAAAACGTCTTTCTTTGCACTGATGGTCTCGTTTGCTGTTAAAGGTAATTTATGATTATCAGAGGAAACATGAGGTTGTTTAAAAGATATTTAAATGTTACTCGTATCCGCTTTAATTGACCAGTCCTTGAGAAAAAAAAGATTTTGCCTGCAGTGTCTCACCTTCAAAAATAAGCATTACTAATTAGTTTACATTTAACTTAAAGGTGCTTTAAGAAACTTTCCGTTTGTGTTCATTCTTGCACCACCTTTGGACAAAAGCGGTAGTACTACACCATCTGTAGTTCCTGGGTGAGCGTTCCCCAGACAAAGGCATTAAGAAAAACTATATAAGAATAGCATACTTTGCACTGATGGTCTTGTTTGCTGTAACATGTTATTTATGATCATCAGAGGAAAAATTAGACTGTTTGAGAAATATTCAAAAGTTCCTCGTAGCACCTTTAAACAAAGATTCTCAACCATCATAATGTTAATAAATGAACTGTTCATCTCCCTCCCTTACCCAATGCAGTTCAGCTATGGTGATGATAGCCTGGCAGCCAACACCGCGGCCATCCAGATGACCTTCCTGAGGCTGCTGTCCACCGAGGCGGCCCAGAGCCTCACCTACCACTGTAAGAACAGCGTGGCCTACATGGACGCCTCGGCCGGCAACCTGAAGAAGGCCGTGCTGCTGCAGGGCTCCAACGACGTGGAGATCAGAGCCGAGGGCAACAGCCGCTTCACCTACAGCGTCATGGAGGACGGCTGCACGGTGAGACTGGACCCATTGTAGTAGTCTCTTTATCAGCTTGTTGTGTATTTGATGTATTGGTATTGTATAGTGTTGTGTATGTATCGTTGTTTTTGCTTTGGATTTGTTTGACTCGACATCATTGCAAATGACGGTCACCCCCCTCAATTGACCTCTCGAGTATAAATTAAGTTTAAATGAAAATGAAATGGAGAGTTATACACGCGGCGAAAACTGTACAAGCAATGATTTATGTAGATATACATGAACTGAAGCGCACGTCAGAATGTAATACAATGAAACACAAAAGGATACAAAAGGTCACCTTTTATGCATCCCAGTTGTGACTAGAGACTCCCAAAGTAGGAGAAAAAAACAACCGTAATTTTTTTTAACCACCTCCACCTTTCGGAAAACTCAGTCGGATGTATTCCCCTTATGATGTCATAAATGGGTAATCAGAGCATACTGAGCTTTTTCAAAGGCGGGGCTAAAAGAGACTGGCGCTAATACAGAGTGTTTCAGACAGAGGCTGAAAGGAGGATATTCAGTAATGGCACTGTGAGAGACATAAAGGTTTTTTTGGACAGTCCAACCATTGAACCTGAAAATTAGCATAATAAGTCACCTTTAAAATTAGTTTAGCTTCACTTTCATGACAGATGTAAAGCGCTGTCTCTCCTACTCTCTGGCATTCACTCAAATCACCTCACCAATCTGCCATTTATGGAGAAAGTAATTTAACAGCCGTTGTGTTTTTTCCCTCCACACAGAAACACACGGGACAATGGGGCAAGACAGTGATCGAATACAGATCGCAGAAGACCTCTCGCCTGCCCATCGTAGACATTGCCCCCATGGATATCGGCGGAGCAGACCAGGAGTTCGGAGTTGACGTCGGGCCAGTCTGCTTCTTGTAAAGAACAAGAGATAGAAGAAAAAAACAAAGAAGTGGAAAAATTTGGAAAAAAAACATAGATGACAGAACAAAGCACACTTCAGAGAAACGAAGAGAGAAAGAGAGAAAAAGAAAAAAAATCAAGACACTTTTTTTAAAATGGGACTTTTTTTCTAAGTAAAAAAAAAAGTGCTTTTTCCGAGTCGAACTCCATAGGATATCTGCACTGATTGGCACTAGCAACAACTGTCATCTGTGAATCATCCAGTCAACCCCCACCCCTCCCAACCCCATGGACACCCGGCATTGCCCCCAAAAAGCCCCCACTTCACCCTGGGTTGAACAGCGACCCCGCCACCCCCCTGCCTATCCAACCGCCATGAATAAGAAGGAGGACGTATGAGGAGAGTACGGGAACATACCAGGGAACTAGAGAGAGAAAAAATGTGTTGGTGTTATTTATTTATTGTTCAGGTTTGGGTCCCGGGTGTGGTAGGACTGAGTTTGTTGCTAAGTAATAAAAAGCCCACTTACACATATTTAAAAAAAGAAAGGAAAAAAAACCTTATCCACCAACTTCCTCTCTTACTTCCTCCTCATTCTATGACCTCCCCTCCCCATCGACCCTGTAGCATATCCACTAAAGCTTAATACATTACATATCTCTTTGAAACCAAAAAATTCTATCTACATAGAAAGTGCAGGTGTTCCTATTTCTACCACCACAGTGTGTATCGAAAAGTTACTGTGTATTATAATAAAAATCAATGGTGCTATTGTTGTCAGACAGTCTGTATTTTTTAAACGGCAACATACTCGTATGTAGTGAACCTGTTGATATGTATATATATGTGTGTATGTGTGTATACATATATATATATATACAGTTTCTCAGAGAGTGCGTCACGCCCTGGGATTTGGGATTTCAGGGTGATAAATGTCTTGCCACCGCCCCCTCCCCCCTTGCTTCAAGCCCCGTGTGTAAGCGGAATGTGCCTGTGATGCGTATTTACAATCGAGGCAACACCAATTTGGATTTAAAATTCAATTTAATGTTTGTTTTGATATTTTAAAGCTACCTCACACACGAAAAAAAACTTCACATATCAAACTAAAAAAATACAAAACCTAGTATTTTAGGTGAATATCAATATGATCAATAGCTTGGTCATGAAAGCCCCAGTCTGCTGCCCCAGACCCCATCGCAACCCTCCCTACTTCCTGCCCTCACACAGCGCGTGCCCTCTGCCTAGGCGCACACACACACACTCTCTTTCACACACACACTCACACAGTTGAAGAGAATTCCAGTGGTGTGTTTGACTTTGTCGCTCCAGTTCTACAAGCCAGCGCAGAGGGTTCGTTGAGTGTGAGGTTGTGTATATTTCTTATTATTAATAATAGTATTATTATTAATAATAATAGCATTATTATATTATTATTATGATCATGACTTGTTTTTGTTACGTTTTAATTAATGTAAATTGGAAATAAAAGACAAAACCAAGTAACAGGCTGAAGGTGCTTTTTATTCATATGCCCTGTTGTGTTCTCCCCCCGTGTTGAAATATATGTTGTTTTTTCCTTAAAAAACTGAAAATTTCAAACTTGTAATTTTCACCATGCCCTGCTTCCACCACGTGTGTTTTGTGGTGATATATTTCCAGGGGGAGAAATGCTTCAGGTGGTTTCAGGAGAAGGCAGTGGAGAGATGGATGTATGAGGGGAGGGCACATTTTGAATTTTGTCGATGGTGATTTTCATGGAGAAAAAAAACAAAATTCAGAAAAAGTTGGAAGGAGGTGGTGATAGTTCAAATCATGTATTTTAAAATAAATGTATGTAAAATATATTTTTCAATCATTTCATTTTAGTTTTAACGCACGGTACAGTAGAAATAGGAAACCCTGCTAATCGTGATCAGCTCATTCTGTGAATTGATAATGTCTTCCTGTATCTTCTATGACTTCTCTTCATCTTCTTTAACCCTTTCCAACCTACAGTAGCAATAAAAGGTAGAAGCATTTCTATGAACCAAGTAGAGCAGTGCTTCCTTTATTTTATTTTTACATATTTGTTGTTTTATTTGAATTAAAAAGTGTTACGAGGAACTTTTCAATATTTTTGAAACAGTCTAATTTTTCCTCTGATGATCATAAATAACATGTAACAGTAAACGAGACCATCAGTGCAAAGAATGATATTTGTATTCGTAATGCCTTTTTCATGGGTACATTCACCCAGGTACTAAAAACACTCCCGCTTTTGTCCAAAGGAATTGCAAGAATTAACAATAAACTGAAAGTTCCTTATAGCACCTTTAAATCAAGATAGACCATTCATTATTTGAAATAATGGTTTCTGATCTTTGACTTAATCCTCAATAAATCTCTGATCAGGAGAGAGAATTCACTATGACAGAAATACATCTCCAATAAAAATAACTGCAAAAATGGAGGGCACGCTTGGTTCTTCAGCATCACTCTATACCCTGACGAGCCAAAGGAGTTGTATTAAACGGTAGAGATGCATTAGGAAAAGGGAACTCATTGACAAGTCAACATTGAGATGTATGATTTGTTGACAGACAGTAAACAGTGTGTAAAGAGTATGTCAAGTTACACCGACAGCATTTTATCAACATGCAGTTTTCTTTTGAAAGTCACAGAACAATAACCAACTTCTCTCTCATATCTTTTTAGACATCAACCAAGACCAGAGGGTTTTACATGGACCGGTTACCATAGCAATGTACAATATCATTCAACTCAAAGTTGAACTGATTTCTAGTTTTAATTCACAGAAAGTCTTCATCTTGGAACAACATAAACATCTCTCTCTCTCTCTCTCTCTCTCTCTCTCTCTCTCTCTCTCTCTCTCTCTCTCTCTCTCTATTTGTTGAACTACAAAACACACACACACAACACACACCACATTTAGCACATGACAGTACACAGAGAGTTGTCCTATTCTAACTGTGCCTCTGCTCTTTCCACTTTTTCCAAAAAATAATTGTTGATAAATGGGATACAGTAATGTTTAGTTACCTTTACAAATACTTTAGTTAAAGGGGTTGTTGCTGCACAAGTGCATTTAGATCCGTCACAGATTTAAAGATAAATCTACAGCCATGTGACTGTACCATAGATTAGTATATAAAAGAGGGTTTTACCTTTTATAACAGGTCAAATGGGCTTTACTAATGCCTCGTTTCCACCGAGTAGAGCGGGTCGGGTCGGAGCGGTTCGGTCCGGGTAGTTTGGCTTTTCATTTGCCAAAAGTTGGGTAGGGTACGGTTTAAGCGCACCTAACCGCTCTGAGCCGCTCCCGATCTCAGTACTCCTCCGTAGGGGTACTAGCGGCCTGAAAGCGGGCCGAAAATGCATGAGAAGGCGGAGCTACACACTGCCGTCATTTGATTGGTCGAAAGAATCATTTCCGTCATGTGTAGATCTCGGCAAGAGTGAAGAGAGTCTTGTGTTTTGGCGAAAATGTGAGCACAGCTCTGTTTATTGTGTGGTGTTTTTCCTCGTCAATAAATTAATCAGTTGGTTACACTGTGTCCCATAGTCACGTAGCTGCTGCAGCCAGCACTGTTCGCTCACTGTCTCTATGAGTTGCGCCGAGCGGTCTCTGTGTGTTTACGCCATAGATAGTAGTAAAATACACGCTCACAACAACACGGGGGGAATACATAAAGAAGCGGCTGGTTTGAATCATCTCCGCCGTTTGTAGTCACCTCGGCTAGAGTGAAGAGAGTTTTGGCGAAAATGTGAGCGCGGCACTGTTTATTGTGTGGTATTTTTCCTCGTCATTAAATGAATCAGTTGGCTACACTGTGTCCCACTGCTACGATGTCACGTAGCTGCCGCAGCCAGTGCTGTTCGCTCACTGTCTCTATCAGTTGCACCGAGCCGTCTCTGTGCTCACAACACGGGGGGAATAAATAAAGAAGCGGCTGGTTTGACCAAGCAAAAACAAGAGACCGCTGGCTTGACCACAGTTGTTCCCACAGCCCGATAGTTTGACCCACATTCTGGCGTCGGCTATCGCAGTCCAGCCTAAACCCCGCCCTACCAGTAAGGGTAGGGTCGGCGGTGGAAACAACACCGAGATTCTTAAAAGTGAGCTGTCCCGCTCTGAGCCGCTCCGATCCGACCCGCTCTACTCGGTGGAAACGAGGCATTAGGCAGAGGGTTGCAAAATTTCGGAAATTTTCAAAATGTTTAGATTTATGTCTGGATATGAAAAAAAAAATTAAATGACCGCCAATTAGTTCAATCATATAATTCCCCGAGCTAAAGTTCCCGTGGAAAGTTTCCGGAAATTTACCGGAATCTTTACACCCCTTTGCAACCCTACTCAGGCACAGTGGTGCATGGAGCTAAACGTTAATGTTGATGACAATGCTAACTTGCTGATGTTTAGCAGGTATTACATTAACCATCCTAGTATAGCATCTTAGCATGCTAAGATTTGCTCATTGGGAATGTTGTCATTAGTTTTGTAGGTCTTCGAATCTTAAACAAAAGTATTTGATGGCCATTCTAGAGGCCATATTAAGGGATCACTAAAGTTGCTACAATTCAACCAAAAGCAGAATATTAATGTCTGCACCAACTTACATAATCAGTATTTTTTTGACTGACGGATTGACACACTTGACATTGCTGACTGACCGAATTGAGAGAGGCGTTTTACAGTTTCTATAAGTAACAGTTAAGAATGACAAACAGTCATAAGCTACAGTACATTAACGACATGCTTTCCTTTGAGAGACTAATGCTCCACACAGCTACAGCCACAGGTCAATATGATTACAATGAAGTGACGTTTAAAAAAATGGCTCATAATCCAGTTTCGTTGCATCCATGTAGGATTCTGACTTAGATGTAACATGTTCTGAATGCCACTCATCAGAAAAAAATATTTAAATTTATTATCAAAGTGTTTTTTTCTGCTTATTCTCAGAGAGGTTTTCAAAAATTATATCTATCACGATACAAGCCTGTGTGGAAAACGGGAGACAGAAACCATTTGTACACAAATCAGCGCAGAGAGAGGACCTGAAAAGCAGGACTCGAGAGATTAATTATAGCTAAACTCAACTAGCTCCACTCGGGATAAATGGCCATGCTAATCACATTTATAACATGGATGAGGTTTCTATTTCTGGCTAACATTATTCTCCACCAATCAGTGACGGGCGTGGAAACACTAAGCTGATTGCTGCAGCTCCGAGACAAAATACTGCACCTCCACTTTCTAATGACTTCCTGAGAGTAAATTTAGATCGACAGTTCTCTATAACTGGCACCAAATAACTGGCTATAATTGATGTACACTGGCAAAGGCTCATACAGAACAGCATCAAAATCAGTGTGTAATCAAATTAAAAGTGGCTGTCACAACACTAAAGAAAGACCACATACAGTACACTACACACACACACACACACACACACAAACAAACACACACACACACACATACATACACGCACAAATCAAAGAAGCAATTATGTAAAATTACACATTCTGAGCTTGCACACGCCATGTTTTCACCCGATGGACACAATCCAGCTGTGAGGGCCTTTCAAGTGTTCAATTATGGTCAGTTGGTCAAAGACCTTCTAATTAGGGCCCTAATGAAAGATAAAAGACCACAGCATGGGTCATGGGACACGGTGGTGGTAGATGAACATAAAGGGAAACAGAGGAACTACAGAGGGAGATACAGGACATTTAGAATCCTCAAATAATTGTTCTCCTTTTCTTGTTTCATCCTTTCATCTTTTGCTACTTACCGTTTCAGTTTTCTTGACTCTTTTCTCTCATTGCACAGGGGGAGGAAGAGAATGAGTAAACCAAAGACTCACTGCTCATTTTTCATTACATTAAGAGAACCGCATGAGGTGAAGTCAAACACGGTGGGCGGTAATAGTAACAAAACTATCAGCATCTCCCACAGTCGGCTTATACAGTCACTGCAGCTTTTTGAAGTGTGTCAGTCGCATTCCATAAAAATGGGATTGTCTTATAATTCCATTTATATTAACAGCCAGGAATGCCAGCCGGAGTTCAGAAACCGGTGCTTAGCGTGTCTGTCTCGGTGGGGGTCTTGCGTGGGCTGGGCAGACTCTTCAGGTACTCCAGATGCCTGCGGGTCTCTGCTTGGTTCTGCCTCACGTAGTAAACCACGTACACGATCACCATGAAGAACCACACGAACATGGTCACCAGCATGGCTACGTCGGTGGTCTTCCTCTGCAGGCTGCAGAAATTGACCCCGGAATCCAACAGTTTGACCAGGGGCTGCCCGGCGTGCTCTCCCTGCGCCCCAGGGTCCTCCCACCGGCTGCCCTCCCCCAGCCCGCGCACCGAGCTCTCACACACGATCCCGTTCACGCTCTCGGGCTCCAGGTTGAGCGTCTCCATGAGCTCCTGGAGGGGACAGTCGCAGTGCCAGGGGTTGTGGAAGAGGCGTGTCTTGGCGCGCGTGGAGCCGAACTCCTCGCGGTTGGCCTGCCTCAGCTGGTTGTGCGACAGGTCCAGCAGACGCAGCTCGGGCCCCAGGTGGCGCAGGGCCCCCGTGGCCAGAGAGTCGATGCGGTTGTGGGACAGGTAGAGGGCCCGTAGGTGCACCAGGTGGCTGAAGGCGCTCTCCGGGATGCTGCGGATGTAGTTGCGTTCCAGATGCAGGGTGACGGTGTCCGGGGGGATGCCCTCTGGGACGTCCCGCAGCCCGGCGTCGGCACACAGCACCGTGGCCGTGTCCCAGGAGCAATGGCAGCTGTCGGGACACTGAGGGGACGCCCGGCCCCACAGGCAGCAGAGCAGGAGGGAGACAAACAGCCATGATCCGTTACTCCGCTGTCTGCCTGCTGCACCACATCTCTCATCCTCACTCCGGCCTGGGCACATGGCCTCACCATAGCCCCCTAGGCGGACACACACACACACCAGGGCCCAGTCACACACACACACGGTCGGGTCGCACCAGAAGAAGCCTAAAAAGATTGAGAGGAAAAAAGGGGTCAGTCCAGTCTCGTTCAATCACATGCAATCAAAATGAACACTTGCTAACTGTAGAAGGGGGGGGGGGGGGGTTATTAAGGGTGTACATCTCTGGTTTCATCATGATACAATGTTAGATCAATTCGCTGGACATATTTGCCTATATCACAAAGTCTGCGGCGATACTACTTCAATTGGATTTGATGTACGTGCCTGCAATCAATATTAGGCGATATCATCTGATAAGACCATTCAACACAAACTGTTACATTTATATCAACTCACTTTTAGTGGAAATAGTGTCACACAGACATGCAGAGAGATGCTCAAAATGAAAGAGCATATCAAAAAATATAGGGAGTTGCATCGGTAGGGTTCGATCTTTCGCCAATTAATCTATACAGTACATCATTCTATATAACAAGGTATCGTAACACCCATAGGGGTTATTATGTTTAGGAGGAGGGGGTAGGGAAAAAGGTCTGTGGATACACAGGCATTTCTTCTGATAAATACTGCACATAGAGACACTGTATAATGCAAAAGCACCCAAGTGTTTGAAAGGACAACAATTTTATGTACAAGTAAAATATCCCTTATTATTCACAGCATTAACGATGAGTTTAAGTGATCGAATACAGCTGGGGGAAAAATAAATGGCATGAAAAGGAACTTAAATCATTATATGTGAATATTATCTGACGTCCCCCCACCCTTCTCACAATGCTGTGTATTTCATCTGGCTCCAATTCAAGAGCCAGAAGAAAAGAATCACATCACATTCGTCATCAATCCTTGTTCATCCCATTCATCCCTCTATTTATTTTCCCATCGTGCCACAGTCCCCTAAATCATAATCCATGGGTGGAGGAGGCAGGGGGGGGGGGGGCGGTGGTGGGGGTGGGGTGAGTGTATTATAAGGGGTGGAAGGTTAGAAAAAGGGGGTGGGATCGATAGTCAGCCAGAGTAGAGCTTGCTACACTATTAACGGCAAGAACATCAATTCTGCCTGTGTCCCACAGTGTCAATAAGGGACAGTGGCGGAGGGGGTGGGGGGGGGGGGGGGACAACAACAACAACAACAACAAAAAAACAGCATTAGTCTGGTTGTTAGCAGCATCTGCTCTGCTCACCCCTCCACCAGATTGGAGGCAAAAAGTTATTAAAATGAATAAATACATTTAAAAAATCTATCAGGCTATCTCGGAATCCCCTGGGCGAAAACAACCACTGGAGAATATATTATATGTGCAAATGTGTGTTATTTTCCGAGCTGCTCAGCCTCTCTGCGAAAAAAAGAATCCAAATGTATTAAAGCGCAAATTCACATGAAGAAATGCCTCAAGGGTCTGTACAACAACGTAAGCAAAGTATAAATATGATGACAAAACAACAAACCATATCAAAAAATTACTTAAAGCTGGGGTATGTGATTTCTGATTGGTCAAAATTAACATGAGCTTTACACTTTAACCAATCAGAGCGAGGCTCCGATTCTCTGTTCTTATTGGCTATTGGGACTGTCCATTCACTTTGGCACGACTTTGTTGGTGTACTGTAGAGCGTGTCAGGTAGGGATCATAGGGAGGGACCAAAGAGAACAAGCGGAGCGGTTGAGGTATTTGGATTCGAATCTCTATCCCAACTGCCATTTTCTCCCCAAATCCTCCACACCAGCTTTAATATATACACACAACAAAAATATAAACTCAACACTTTTGTTTTTGCTCCCATTTTTCATGAGATGGACTTAAAGATCTAAAATTCATTCCAGATACACAATTGTACCATTTCTCTCAAACATTGTTCACAAATCTGTCTAAATGTGTGATAGTGAGCACTTCTGCTTTGCTGAGATAATCCATCCCACCTCACAGGTGTGCCACATCAAGATGCTGATCTGACATCATGATTAGTGCACAGGGGTGCCTTAGACTGTCCACAATAAAAGGCCACCCTGAAATGTGCAGTTTTGTCTCACAGCAAAATGCCACAGATGCCACAAGCATTGAGGGAGCGTGCAATTGGCATGCTGACAGCAGGAATGTCAACCAGATCTGTTGCTCGTGCATTGAATGTTCATTTCTCCACCATAAGGCGTCTCCAGCAACTTCGCACAGCCATTGAAGAGGAGTGGACCAACATTCCACAGGCCACAATTGACAATCTGATAAACTCTATGCGAAGAAGATGTGTTGCACTGCATGAGGCAAATGGTGGTCACACCAGATACTGACTGGTTCTGAGTCCCCAGACCCCCAATGAAGCAAAAAAATGCACATTTCAGAGTGGCCTTTTATTGTGGACAGTCTAAGGCACACCTGTGCACTAATCATGATGTCAGATCAGCATCTTGATGTGGCACACCTGTGAGGTGGGATGGATTATCTCAGCAAAGCAGAAGTGCTCACTGTCACACATTTAGACAGATTTGTGAACAATGTTTGAGAGAAATGGTACAATTGTGTATCTGGAATGAATTTTAGATATTTAAGTCCATCTCATGAAAAATGGGAGCAAAAACAAAAGTGTTGCGTTTATATTTTTGTTGAGTGTAGCTTGAAGAACAAGAACATAAAGCGCCATATTATGAAATGCATGCATGATAATAGCCAAGTCAACCAAAAAAATTAAAAACAACATAGGCTACTCAGAGTGACTGATAACATATAAGCATAGTGAGGTATCTACGACAGAAACTAGGTGTTGTGAAAGGTAAATGCAAACAGGTGGGGTTAGAACAATTGACTGAGCAATCTTCTGTGAGCGGTGGCATTTCAATTTGTTCAGGCCAATCCAATCAGTTGGTTCTTTTTTAGATCATCATTGTTTCGTTGAGACAAAGAGCAGCATGACTTTGTTTTTGTAAAACAACAGGAATCACAACACACTCGAATTTAATTTGATTCAAAAGGTCATTCTGGTAAATGTCAAGCACGTTCTGCTTTCTCCCACCCGTCTATATAATAGAATCAAAACTGTTGTTTGTCTGTGTTCTCCTGCACAGACAGTCAGAGAGACAGACACACAGACAGACAGACAGTTAGACATACAGACAGACAGACAGACAGACAGACAGACAGACAGACAGACAGACAGACATCACTAAAAGGTTTGAACTTCAGACTAACACTGGTATAGATTTAGGCTGATAAGCCAAAAGGTGACTGACTGATTGATTGACAGCCACGTGATGTCACAGTTTGTCCTGTGAACAGAGCAGGTGAGAAAGTTCACCCGTCATTAACTGTCCTGCTATTAACATCTACATACTGCAGTCGGCTAGTAGGCCTATGTGATGCGTGAAAATCCCCAATTAACAAAACAATCATCTGCTGCATAACTATGAATGGGAATGAGAAAGGTTGTAAGGCAAACCATAGATGATAAATGGAGACGGCACAGTTGGTAACAGCAGAGCATTGCAGCTCCCAATAAGGTTACATATACTTTTTATTTTATTTTATGATATTTCATATATTTCTCAAAATAAATTACAACATTTAAATGAGATAATATTCCAGATATGGTACTGCTTAAGCTATGGCCTGCCCTGAGTTCATCACTGTTATCATACCTGCATTGCCTTGCCTTTTATTTCGATTAACCTGCCCGTCATAACCTTTCCGAGGAAATGTCATTTAGACTATGCATACATTGAATTGAAACAGGTCAACTGGACTATCTGGACGTAACGAAACCCAGAGCATGGGTGCATTCAATCACATATGCAGCTTTTGCATATTTTTGTGCAACTTCCATATCGTATAAATCAAGTTTTACAGAAAAGCTTTCACTCTCTTCACTAAATTGAAGCAAAATTAAGAAGAATAAAAAATTAAGAAAAACAAAGCGAGTAGCCTACACCGATGATAATGTCCGTAAATATTCCCTCGTAAGACACATTATAATATAGGAGGAATTGATTTTTAAACTCGGACATGAATGGATAAACTGTTCGCTTGAAAAAAAGAAAAAGAACTCTCACCTGTTCAATTCTTGTGATGTTTGAGATCCACGCGGCGAATAAGGAAAATCCCTTTGCACTTTTTCTCAACCGATTTTTCCCGACGGTAGAATGAACATCCTCTTTCGCGTCTGTGTTGATTGATACATGTGTGAGAAAACTATGTGAAGAGCACCATGAGTAGATGTCGCCGGCTTGAGGCTTCATCACCGACTGTCGCTAGAGGGTAGTCGCTAGAGGGTAGTTATAGCAACAAATATGTGGAGGAAATTCTCTCTCTCTCTCTCTCTCTCTCACTCTCCATGTGTGTGTGTGTGTGTGTGTGTGTGTGTGTGTGTGTGTGTGTGTGTGTGTGTGTGTGTGTGTGTGTGTGTGTGTGTGTGTGTGTGTGTGTTCGCGTGTGTGTGTGTTGTAAGAAGAAGTGAAGACAAACATGGAAGGCGTGGTGTCATCATAATGAGTCCTTCTTGCCCCCACTAAAAGGCCCTGGATTTCTGAGAATACATTAGTCTCTCCACCATAAAAGATATTAACTGAATTACCTGAAGGGATAATTCGATTCTTAAAGTAATCTCTCCTTGTGCTAAATGTGATTGAATCCCAATCAGACAGGCAGGTACAGTAGGTACATAGGTGGCAAAAAAAACATCACGATACCATATCCATACCGTCTCAATTATGGATCTTAATTAAAAATATTGTTGTATATTTTTATATTATGTAAGTCGGTAAGACATGTACTTTAATATGCTTTCATAATTTACAAACAATTTACAAATTGTATGTTCTATATATTTTTTTCTTCTTCTACAGAGACAGCCAGGTAAATCATTTGTTCAATCTATTAAGGTGAAATACAAATGCAAGCCGAACTGTGCTGAGTCTGTTTGCTTAGAAATAATAAACAGCATTTGTTTAGGCATATAATATAGACACTGTGAGCGTTTTTCTAAAAATAGACAATTTAGCGCTGTGCTTGTAGATCGCAATATATCGTATCGTCACACTGTATATGTATGCATCGTATCGCGAGATTCTTGCCAATACACAGCCCTAGTCTCAATACTATATGCTCCACCTTGCACTTACCTCTGCTTGGGTTCCACTGTTTTCAGTAGCCTACTTGAAGCGCTATGCAGTCTTTTAGTCTTTCCTTTTTTTAGACTGTCTCTTGTTTTCACAGAATTGTCTTTGTTATGTTTGTATGGGTCCCTATTCATGTACTGTCTTGCTCTCTGGCATATTTTTAAACTTAATTCCTTGTTTTTAATGAGCTGTAGATGTCAAATTCAATTCCTATGTAGTCGAATACTGGCGATATCCATTCTTTAAAAAAAAATATTCAAGAAAAGTACTACACTGTAACTAATACACAGTTCTGACACATGATATATGAAACTGTCACCTGCAAAGCCATGGACTTGCAATGGCTTTTTGGATTAGATTTTTTTTCCCCCAATTTACAGCTGTCACAGTAACACTAATACTGACTGATAGAGTTGAGAGAAAACAACATTATAAAGGGGAATGGGCACAAACAAGGACACAACTCCTGCCTTTTACTTTTCACAGGCTTAGCAGCAGAAGAGGTCAATTAGAATGAGCCTCTACATTTAAAACAGATATGCAGTTGCTTCTACATTCATGCATTTCAAAAATCAAAACACAGGACAGGGTGAACATAAGGCAAGGCAAGTTTATTTATAAAGCACAATTCAGACACAAGGCCATTCAAAGTGCTCTGTATTCACAGAACCAAATAGAACGTATGTTGAGGCTGGGGGGGGGCTTGTGTTGTAGTTGTTAGAGCGTTGTCCCCCCCATAGAGGCTCAGTCCTCAGAAGCAGCAGACCACGGGTTAGAATCCAGCCCGTTGTCATTCTCTGCATGTCATTCCCCTCTCTGCCCTATTTCACTTCAGTCTCTCCAAACAGTCTAATAAAAAGCTTAAAAATGCCCCCAAAATACAGTATACCTATACAGTACTACCAGGGTCATACATTTCCATAGTATAGTATGCGGTGTACTGTTTGTTAAAATAACCTACAGACAAAAACACGTGTTTGGAAAGAAATGTGAATCATGAAGTTCACTCTTAGGTCAAGGACCCTGATCTTTTGCTGTACTTTTCTACCATTAGCAGAAAGAATATTTGGCGATCTACAGAAAGGGAGCAGAAGTATTGGTCTGACAGCTCGGATGGCACCTTGCCTCCCACCTTGGCCTCCCCAGACAGTATTGCTCCTATCACCCTGCCAACACAATGATACTGCCCCTCCTGACAAATGTTACAGTTACAGTAAATTTTCTCCACCAATCTGTGTTCTTTGCATTGTGGAAATGTTTGTGTTTATGGAAAGGAAACGACAACATTCAGTTACCTAGTGACACAAATATGATGGAATATACTGCAGTAAGGCTCTCAGGCATTCTGTATTGTTTTTAAATATAGTTAACTTTAGCTAAACTGTAAAAGAAAAACTTAAGAAACTAGATAACATTAGCCTTCATCAGTGGACTTTTTGTCACAATCTAATTCAGAAACTCTGTCGGCCTAACAAGCTATAGCTATACATACATTATTACACTCTGTGCATTGCATTGCGCAAGCTAGAGGTCACTGCAATGATGGGAGGTCAGCAAAGTTAAGATGGCATGATCCAAGTTACAGGAAATTCCTGTTATTTTGACCCATTTTGGGGAGAAGGGAGTTGTCTTTCATATATTTTTGAGGGGGACAAATTTACCTAAAATCTACACCTATCTCTCCGGGGTATCAGTTCTAAACGATGTACATGCCCATAGCAGGAGCAGTTTGTTGATGGCAGTGTTGACAAGGTGAACTCTACTGGAAAATCCGTTCCAATCATCCGTTTGGTTTGGCTGTTGTCTTCCGAAAGGGGAAAAACCAAATGAACCATATGCACATTTGTATAAACCAATGAAAAGCCAGCGGAAAATAATCTTGACAGCCGGTGGCAGGCCAGGAATCTACTCCTCCAAGACACAGAGTGCACGGCACGATTATGATTGTGTCTATTAACTATGTTGTGAAAAGAAACGAGAGGGGGGAGGGGGGGATAATACAAAATACATGTCTTGTCTGCATGTCTAGTCCTCCCTGCTCGAGAGAGACAGAGAGAGAGAGAGAGAGAGAGAGAGAGAGAGAGAGAGAGAGAGAGAGAGGTATAGAAGCAGTGGAGCATTTATTGTGGGTAGCCTGTCATTCTCTTGGGATTGAATCCACTAACAACAGGTCAGACTGGGGGCAGGTGTTCTGCTGAGGCTCTAAGTAGTCATTTTCTCCCAGCGCGGCATACTGGGATTTGCCAGGGTCCAAAAAAATAAAAATAAATGCTTATATACGACCTAGGACCAACACAATAGTTTGGTCTTTTGCAGCTTCTTTAGAAACCACAACGTAAACGGAAAAAATCGACCCTGCTGCTGACAAAAAAAAGTATTAAAAAATGTTGCTTTGTAGGTAATTTGGAGTGGCTTAGTGGGGACTTAGCAAGTTTGTCAGGTTCGGTAAGGGGGGAAAAGCAGAGCATATAGGCTGAAATATATGAAAACCAACTAAACTGCAGGGAAAGGCCTTCTAAGAAAAATCGGAAATTCGATTGCTACAGTTAAGATCATCTTGCTCTAGGCTATAATGTGCACAGCAATCAGGCAAAAGTATTTCATCATGAATAGGACTGAAACTGTGCATGGGAGGCGAAAGCGATGTCTCTAAAACTTAAATCAATACATACAGTATGAAGCCACGAGTCAGTTTTCTCTCAAAGTGTCTGAAATTACACCGCCGAGGCCAATACAACTGTTGCCATTGTCTGTTGCTTCTCTCTGGGGATATTGTCTGAATCTCCAAATACGCCACAGCGCTGCTTGGCAGAGATTACACTGTGACTGTAAAAGGCTGTCACAAATGTGTAGAGATTGGATTGAGACCATGGCACAGTAGAGAGCGGAGTAATAACACTAAAGGTAGTGTGTGTGTGTGTGTGTGTGTGTGTGTGTGTGTGTGTGTGTGTGTGTGTGTGTGTGTGTGTGTGTGTGACAAAGGTAGTGTGGAAAATAAGATGGAAGACATTAATAACCATTCCAGAGCTATTAAAGATATCCACTGCACTCAGCTACAAGGGAAATAATAACTCATCAAATGAGAATAAATGTAGATCAGATTTTAAAGGAGAAATAAGTGATATTTTTTGTTAATATCACTCTATATTGTATACTCGATATCAAGGGCAAGAAGCTAGTTACTAAAGATGGCATCATCCACCACTGCCTCAAGTCTTTCCCCAATAGCAAGATAAAAGCATGAAAATTGGCATGAGCAATGTCACTTGATAATAAAATTGTCCAAGACATTTGAAATTGTGAATTTGAACATTTCTCATAGAAATGGATTTTGGATTTTTTCATTAAACATTTTTATTTATTTTTTTGTCTCGGACAATCTTCTTGTCAAGTGACCCATGGAGGTTGCGAGTCATGCCAATTTTCACGCTTGTGTCACAAATTGAAAGATTGCAGCACTTAGCCGCTCCACTATAAAGGCATCACATGTTTTGTTTGTCTAAGCAGGATCCACACAAAGCCTATTTCAATAAAGAGAGAAAAACAAATTAAAAGGGTGACAAAGAAAGTAAAAAAGCTCTCTGTCAGTAAAGCATTAACAGTCAGCACACACTGAACACAACCAATGATTAGCAGCTGAGGGACATTACCAGCTACATGAATTATTTGTTCACGGCGGGGGGCATTTGCACAATGACACAGGCACTGATAGAAATAAAATGCCCAGCAATGGAATAATAGAGCAATACATTATCAGACTGGGGGCCGCCTTGGGATAAGGGAGCAGTAGGTACAGGTTGAGAAAAAAAACTGAAGAATTAATGAGAAAATTCAAGGCACATCCACCAACTTCCTTGCAGTGAAATTGACTGTAGGCCTACGGTTCACAGGGCTGCACAATTAATTGCTCTATAAAAAAAGAATTGTGATTTTGATTCATATTATCTTTGAGATGTCATTTCTAAATGATGGGGGTTCTCTCTCTTATATTCCCCCGGTGCATTGAAGTCACACTGATTGTTCCGTGTTAGCTTGGGAACAATTCCAGCTGCTATATTAAATGACAATTATCTACGCAATGTAAAACCAAAACAAGCCGTTAATGTATCATTTAACGCAAACAAGTCACAAGATGTTGTAAGGTGCCAGTATTTCTCCTCAACATGTTGAACCCGTGTTTTTAAACCAAGAAGCTACAGATACAGTGGGTGCTGCTAGGTTTGATTTATTTACAGTATAGTAGTATATCTTCTAAAGCTGTTACTTTACATTCTTTGTTTAAGGGTGTCAAAGTGTTGAAAAAAAACATGAATCGTATGGAAGAATCGTGTTATAAATTCTTCAGGAGAAAATGTGTGTGATTCACATTTAAAAGTGAAAATGGTGCAGTGGCCTATACCGGCTTATGCCACCGCGGCCCGGGTAACCTCGCCATGACACTGGCTGCCAAAAGAAGCGACTCTTTGTGGCGCTACGAAATGTTTCTGAATTAATCAGGTCTAGTTATTGACGCTTTGATGTCTGAGCGAGCGGAAGTAGCCTCTGCATCTCTTTGTAGTCCCACAGTTAATGTCAGCGTGCTGGAAACGAAAGGCTGAACCAATGTCCAGGTCTCTATAGAAATAGACCTCTTGAAAAGGTAAAGACCATTGTAGTCACAGACTTTGAAGACGTTTGAGTTGCTCTGTTGAAAGGGGGGGATGGGGGGAGGGTGCGCTCGTGGTGTAGTGGTTAGAGCTCCCCCATAGAGGCTCAGTCCTCAGAAGCAACAGACCACGGGTTGGAATCCAGCCCCTGGCCGTTCTCTGCATGTCATTCCCCTCTCTGCTCCATTTCATCTGTCTCTCCTTACTGTCTAATCAAAGCATAAAATTAGTTGTTCTGTTAAGCCAACAGTGGGGGGGGGGGGGGGGGGGGGAAGATATGAGCAGAATCAGCTGAATTTCACCTAATGCTAAAATGAAATCAAATCCAGAATATTAATCCAAATAGTCTTTTATTGTAAATGAACAACAGAACACACACATGTATAACAACAAGCAGAGAGGGAAGAATAACAACTTGCGTCAATAACATGATTCAACAAGCTCCAATCTAGCAAACTAACATTTGAAATTCTTGCCATCCTCTCTAAAAGAACATAATGCTCTATTAGGGGGGGCTGCCCTATAGCGGTAACCCTTTCAGCTGCTTCCGTTTGCAGCGGACTTGGCTGCGGCCTGCAGGGTCCTCCGGGCCATCTCCAGGGCTCCCTCCCGGGTCTTGTTCCCGCCGATGAAGCCTCCTGCGTGGACGAAGATACAGTCCTTGATCCCGCTGAGCTCCGACAGCGCGTCATCACGGACACCGCGCCACTCCTCCAGCAGAGACAGCCTGGGACGGGAAGGAGAGACAGATGGGACAAGGGGTTGGCTTACACTCTGTTCAGCTGCTCACTTCCTGTTGACTCAGCGCTTATCGCAAAAACACACTGTGCATTTCCCCGACCAGAGAAAAAGCAGCAATAATAAAACTAGTTCTGGACTGATGAGAAACGCTGACAAAAGAATTATTAAAAAGTACAGAATGAAGCAAAATAAAGCTGGAACAATAAGATCTATTAGTTAATTGATCAAACGTCTGAGTTCAAGAAAATATAACCAAACACTCGCTGGTTGCAGCTTCTCAAACATGGAGGGCTTGCTTCTTTTCTGTGACTTATATGATAGTTAACTGAAGATTTTTTAGATTTTGGACTGTTAGTTGGACAAACTGAGGAAGGGAAATGTCACCTTGAATTCCAGGGAAATTGTATATGATCCATTCATTAAACAGCAAAATAATGGATAATGAAAATGGTGGCCAGGCTGCAGCTCAAATAACACATTTCGAAGACATTTCGATTTGAATTAAAACGGTGATAATGATTTCCTTCATCTATTTCACAAAATACTCTTTTCACTCTTTTAAAGATTGGGAAGACGGGGGGAGGGGGACATGATGCTTTGATGCTGCCATCAAAGTTTAACAGCAGTAATCCTAGCACTTCAATCAGCCCCAGGAAGTAGACCAATAAAAGTCGGCTTCATTCTTCTCCAGTATTGCTAAAAAAATAAAAAATGGAGATTGGCACAGTGGCTGGAAAGACATAGGATGGCACTGGAAGTCACCAGGCAATTTCCTAAAGTGGGGGGAAGATTGGGCCGGTCTCGATAAAGAGAAATTCATAAAAATGTAGAGCAGTTCATTTAGCACCTGCTGCACTGGATGGAGCATGCACTGGCAGCCTGGCACATCGTTCAAAACACCTCGCTAAAAATTCTCTTCAGTGTGAATGTGTGTCATTCTCTGCCCTGATGGGGTTCTTAACTTCCATTATGTCTGACCGCAGACGTTTCATTCTGATTCATCAATTCATCCCTCTACTCTCGCCCTTCCGCTGTTTCTGGAATAGACTTCAGAATGTCTTCAAAAAACCGTCTTAAAATCTGACAGAAGCGTCAGATTTTCCATTAGAAGCACAACAATGTTATGCTAAGAGGCTGGGGCTCCTCTTCCTCTCTGTCTCATGGCCTGATTATGAATTATGGAGCTGTACAGTCGAAATGTCAGAAAGAAGAAGTGACAGTGTGACGGACACGCTTTGAAATGGATAAAGTGTTATCTCAAATTCCTGATTTTGAAGTGTGTCCCCCCCCCAAGGACATTACACTTCCCTTTGAATATTTAAAGTGGGGTGCTTTGGGGTACTTAGGCATAGTAAGTCTGATACCTTATGGAGTTATAAAAACAATTTTTCTTCTGGCCCCCTCTGCAACAGTACAAAGCTGACTTCTGCTACAGCGACATCTCCTTAAAATGACTGTGCTGATGACCACTATCTCCATAAGGTAACACAGTCACTATGCAACCCCACTTCAAAAATTCTGAACTATCCCTTTAAGGCCTTCCTGTATAACGTCTTCTAACACTGTAGTAGTATGAGAGCGAGGAGCTTCACACATGTACAAAAGTGGACCGTATTGTCAAACGATTCTACATGTTACATGTGCACTGAAACGAGTATAGATCTCCTGGCTATTATCTCCAAGCCTGCACGACCCTTATACTTATTAAGACTCCCATAGGACAACCTGGGGAGAAGAGCATGACAAACCCCTAATCCCTGTTAAATGAATCAACCAATCGATAGCTCCACGTTACGGCTGGAAAAAGTAGCTCACGAGGAAAGGTCAACAGAGCTGGTAATGAGGGAAAGGGAGTAGGAGGGGGGGGATGACTACTTTTATGACAGGCTAGGGAGCTACCATTTCTCAAGATGAACGATCTTACAATAAGCCCGCAATTAGCTCATTTACTTCCCAAGACCATTACTTTGGCATAACGGAGACCGAAACTGGTAATGAGTGCCTGATTATGCAAAAGAAAAGATGAAGAAAAAATCTCAAGATTAACAGGCCATTAAAAAGGTGGAGTCAGTGATTCTGGAGGAAGTCCTTGTTGTCAAAATCTTTTTTTGCCAAAAGGAAAATATAGGAATGTAAACAAAGGGTATGTTAAGCAAAAGCTAGAGCTTGCAATATACCGTTTTACAGAGCCTTTGTTGGGTACGGACAGGTATTGGTGATTTCACTACTGCCGACATTTCAGACAATGGAAAAAGAAAGAAAGAAAGAAAGAAAGAAAGAAAGAAAGAAAGAAAGAAAGAAAGAAAGAAAGAAAGAAAGAAAGAAAGAAAGAAAGAAAGAAAGAAAGAAAGAAAGAAAGAAAGAAAGAAAGAAAGAAAGAAAGAAAGAAAGAAAGACTTGTGACCTAAAGTTATGTACAGTATACTTCGCTGCTTTCAAGACTTCAGTATATCCTAATACACTCACACAAGGAAAGACTGCTTCCACTCCTCTCTTAGGCTCACATTTCCTTAGAAAGTGCTGCTGATAAAAATAGAACCCCCCCCCCCTGCCTGCTCCAGGTGCACTGGCAGTGACACACAGGTGATAACAACACCCCTCTCGCCCACTGGGGAGGAAGCCGGCTAGAGCCATCTGGAGATGTGTTGTTCATCCGTCTCACAAGCCGTTGTCATGTAGCTCCACGCCAACCGGCCGCCATGTTTGCATTAGAACATAGATATTTAGGGATAGATATATAGATATACATTATCTATGTAGAGATATTTGAAGTGATCCGTGACCACTAACAGGTGACTGGCCCTTTACAGTAAAAGCGTGTGGAAAGAGAGAGACATAAGGCAGAGGAGGGGGATAGGATTTAAGAGAAGAAAGCAACACAGATAAGAATAAAGGTTATGGAAGTGAAGAAGGTGAGTATAAGACAGCGACAGTCTGTGTGTGTGAGAGTATAAATGTGTGTGTGTGAGAGAATAAGTGTGTGTGTGTGTGTGAGAGAGAATAAGTGTGTGTGTGTGTGAGAGAGAGAGAGAGAGAGAGAGAGAGAGAGAGAGAGAGAGAGAGAGAGAGAGAGAGAGAGAGAGAGAGAGAGAGAGAACACAGAAAGGAAACACTAGTAATGGAAAAGCCAAGAGCAAAGCACAGAGAGAGACATAAAGGGGAGAGGAGGGATAAGGCAGAGGAGGGGAGGGGGATAGGATTTAAGAGAAGAAAGCAGCACAGATAAGAATAAAGGTTATGGAAGTGAAGAAGGTGAGTATAAGACAGCGACAGTCTGTATGTGTGAGAGAGAGAGAGACAGAGAGAGAGAGAGAGAGAGAGAGAGAGAGAGAGAGAGAGAGAGAGAGAGAGAGATTTAAAAAGGAAACACTAGTAATGGAAAAGCCAAGAGCATAGCACAGGGTAGCCACTGTTCAGATCAGGCCTGAATCAAAAAGCTATCCCAGCCTCATTCTGTGTCTTTGAGCAAACCAACAGTGTTTCAATAATGAGATGAGTCAAACCAAGTATAACGTCACACACCATCGGGAGGCCACACACAAGACTATGGCTTCATAGACCGTCCACTGTGAGTGTGAGGTTTCAAGGCACAGCATGAGGTATGGCTTCATGAGTGTATTTGATTTATATATAGAGCAAAAAGACAATCTGTTTTATATTATAACGAGAAGACTCCCCCTTCTCCCCGTAGAGACACGACAGGTTGCACTAACATACAGTCTACTCAAGCGTAGCCTGCATTGCATTAACTCACATCTTATTACTTTTTATTTGATCTTTTTCTCTATAGTTTCTTGCCTGTGATGAACGTGTTTCGTTCTGTATTATCTTTATTTTATGCACTCTGCATTATATGTATGAAGGTTGCTATACAAATAAAGATTATTATTATCTTCACAGACTACATACTGTGACCATTTCCCTACTTTGGTACTGCTCTTTGCTTTTAAGAAAAGTTTAAAAGGACATTTGCACACATTTTTTCTTTTTTCTTATATACGAGTGAGGGTTTTTTTTTTCATGGACTTAAAAGTGTATCCTCAGGAAGCCTTCAACCATGGACTGAGAAAATTGGTCACAGCTGCAAAACTAAATGATCTTTTTCGACACTTGTTAAAGAAGCTGCCTTCTATATAAACCATTCCATTTTCTATTAAACTTTTTACCTCGAGATGAATCTGCATGTAACGTTAGGGGGAAATTGCTCTTTAAAATCCAGGTGGCCATTTGGGATGAATACATCAAGTAAGAGTCGCAGTAATAAACACCCTCGGCATGCTTTTTTTGCTCGCGGGGGAGATAACTAATAGTAGTGACGATGTCAGACAATATGGTGGTGTCATTTCATTGAGTTGGATTAGTGTAAAGGCCAATTTATAATTTGTTTCAGAATCTAATGTCTTTGAACTACGAATGAACAAAACTAAAATATTTACAGCTTTTATAAAATCAGTAACACAAGTAAGTCGACTGAAAGATGGTGAAATGGGGCAGAGAGTGGAATGACATGCAGAGTTAAAAGATTTGAATTTCAACTTCAGGGTATTTTCTCTGACCGGGGAATTCTGAGCCAAAAATGGGACCAGGCTATCGGAACCCATCCTTAGGCAACAACGGCTGTCCATCTCTCTGGCTGTGAAAAGCACTAACGAAGCTTAATCACTGGGGCTTAAGTGCCCATAATGAAGACTCACTGCTACTGCAGGGGAAAGCACCGATCAATATTAAGCCTCACAAGTCATCAAGCCTGGGAGGAAGAGAACCGAACAGAAGGACCAAAGATCTAGAAGAGAAGACTATCTCCACAGAAAGGCAGGATAAGTCCCGGAGAACGTTCTATCGGCTCCACAGTGATCACGTGTGTGTTGCATGCTGGGATTTAGGGCAGCAGTCAAGCAACACATCACGACAACAGGAGTCCAGTGGGGATGCTGATGACGTTGTTAGAGCAGCGGTGTGCGACAGGGTGGGGGGGAAAACGGGCAAGAGGCTCCTCCAGTAAACAATGTCCCTCTCCAGGGGCAACGGGAAAACAGACATTTTAATCATCTGAGAAAATGCACATAAACAGTCTTTGTCTGGTGGTTGTTCTTTTAATTATGTAGAGGGAGACGAGACCAACTCAAGTGTCATTGCTTTAAGTGCTGGGCCTGACGGTTTGAGAGATGAAGATTCCTAATAAGGTGTTTAAATGTGCAGCAGCTATGAGTACATCACCTTTTACATGTTAATCAGCATTTTGTGAATAAACTGGTGACGTACACTGATGTCATTAGGACGTATTGGGGTTTACACATGCTAATTTAGCAGCCGAAAAACCAGGATATGGTTAAATTGCTCCCAATAGCCTGCTATCGCTGCTTTATGAATGTGTGTGTGAATGGTAACGTGGGAATGGGAACAGGTCTCCCTTGAAAAAGAGTCTCTGGTCTCAATTGGGATTTACCTGTATAAATAAAAGGTTTAATTTTTTTTTTAATAAATTAAAAAATGCACGATCGCAAACTGATGAAAATGCTATGAACACTCCAGACTATTTAGTGCGATTATGGTGTATTAAACAAGATGGGAGTAATCCACATGTCTTGATGCGATTTTGGCGTACTCTTAATATTATTCGACCTAATTTTGAGCAGCTGTTAACATGCCATGGTCCGAGTCATAACGGGCTAAAATCGGGATATTGCTGTGCATGTAAATGTAGACAGTGATGCAGGTGCGTCATGTGTGCGTGTCACTGAGTTGCCTGAATCCTATTTATATTACAAGGGGTCTTGAGTAAACAATGTTGTGTATTTAATTAAAGAGGCTCTATTGTTCAATAGAGCCTGAATTTCTCATTTATTCAAATACTTTTTTAGGAAGAAAAAAATAATAATTCAAGTAGGTAACCGTAATTAAAAGCATCTGTCAAGTTGCCAATGCATCATGTATTGTACATGTTTGTATTTGGAGCAGAGGGCGTAGTTAACATTAGGAAAATAAAGAAAAGAAAACATGTGAGTGAGCGTGGTGGGTAAGGAAAAGGGACCCAGGTGTCTCTATTGAGGTGATGGCTGTGTTTACATCCTTGTAATTCCTTAGAGGCGAGAGCAATGTGAAAACAAAACCTGTCTGTCTTAATTGAAGAATCATTTTCATCCTCCAAACGGGTCATTCAATCCACACAGGAGTTAGTTTCATTCTTACCAGATGAAATTTCAACCCCACCGGTAAGTAGTTGTCAAATGGTCCAATAAGCATGAAAGCATAAAGATACACTACACGCGGCTTTGCCTGTCACTGTTTTTGACTAGTGTTTAAAGCCTCTGGTAACCTGGTCTGAAAAAGCTTTTAAAAAAAATATTATATCAAAGCTGTGTGTCTAAATAAGCTAAAAATCTGATTGAAAATGAATGTTCATAAATATTATAAAACTTAAAGGGTAACTGAACCCCCTGTTTGAGCTACTGCACGATTTTTAAAAATGCTTTCAGACCATGGATTCTGAATTCCGTTTGAGAACCTTTGTTTGTAAACATTCCGACATCAGCCGGCCGACTTTCGGGAGGGAGGGGGCCGCACGGTGTCTGTAAAGGAGGCGGGCTAGCTGCTAGCTATCACTCAGGAAGATCTGAATGACATGACTTCATTGAAATATCGAGTGACACAAAGTCTAACGGCACTGTCGCTACACAGTGAGCTCATATGCCACACAGATGGGTCGTCTGTGGTGGAGGACTTTCTTATTCTAAATTGTTGGCAGGTGTTTCTATCGTAGTGTTAGGAGACCGAGTAGCGCAAGTGAACGAGGGGCAGTCTGTGTGTGTGTGTGCGTGCGTGCGTGCGAGCGGTAGCGTGTGTCAATCAAGTGAAGTAATGAACAAGTCCGGGTCCGTGTGTGTGTGTTATACAGTGTGAGATAATGCAGACACACTGCCGATAGAAGTGAAGTGTGTTAACCCCCGAAATAACATCCTTGGAGGGATGGTATAACAGTAGTAGCTCATGGATCAGCCATGGACCTGTGAAGAGCGTGACCGGCTTTGCGGCGACGTGATGACGTACTACTGTACCAAAAGTACAGTAGTACGTCATTTTTCGAACCCGATGGAAAAAAGTTTTTTTCAAATCTTAGTAAAGTTCTAAAATGATTTACAATACAAAACATTTCTTAAATTGCCGATATTTAACATATTGCAATTTTTTTTCAATGTTAACACCAGCATATAAGTGTTCCTTAACAACATAGTGATTTAATTCAGCTTCTATCTCAAAAAACAAGTAAAAGGGTTCAGTTACACTTTAAGGACAGTGTGGGCGGGGCCATTTAAAACTGTCTCCATGGCAACAGTCACAGTTTTTATAGGATGACTTTTAAAGGATGCAGTGTGTAGAATGTATTGCCATCTTTCAGAACAGACTTGGTCGAAACGGAATATAATATTCATGAGTGTGTTTTAGGTGTTGCATTCTAGAACTTTCACCATTAGATGCCACTAGATATTCAGATATTACACACTGCATCTTTAATTTAAAAAATCCAACTAAAAATGTACTTAGTTTTAAGTCGACAAAAAAAAAATCACCTGTTCAGGGCGCTCCGGTGTCGTAGTGGATACAGCGCGTACCATATTGGCTCCGGCCTTCGTTGCAGTGTTCGCGGGTTCAAATCCGACCTGTGCACCTTTACTGCAGGTCATCCCTCTCTCTCTCTCTCTCTCCCCCCATTTCAACTCTGTTCTATCTAATAAAGCTTGAAAATACCAAAAAGATCATCTTAAAAAAAAAGCTCACCTGTTGTTGAAGGTGTTGAGGCCGGCGGGGACACACTGGACCCTCCACTGTGCGTTCTGGTCGGGGTAGAGGACAAACTTGATGGGCGTCTCCACCTGGAGCTCTTTCTCCAGAGAGAAGAGATGCTCCTTCCAGGGACAGCCGCCCTGAGAGAACACCAACACCTCACCACTGGGGTCGGCCTGGCAACGTGGAGATAACCAGGAAGTTAGGTCTGACCAGTTAACAGAGTAACCCCATGGCTGCTAATGAATTATACACATTAAAGCTACTTCAAGAAACGTTTAAATGATTCTGAAACAGTCAAAAAAATTCTCCGATGATCATAAATTACATGTAACAGCAAAAGAGGCTATCAGTGCAAAGAAAGCTATTTTCTTATAGTTTTTCTTAATGCCTTCTTAATGCCCATGGGTACGCTCACCCAGGAACAACAGCAGGCAAAGTAAAAACACTACCGCTTTTGTCCAAAGGGGGTGCAAGAAGGAAGACAAACTGAAAGTTCCTCGGAGCACCTTTAACCATTTTATTGGTTGCACTTGTATATGATTTTTTTAATATGCTGAATTCAAATATTGACAGCTTTAGAAGTGAATGTTTTCAGGATCAGAGTTAAAATGTTCTACAAGAAAACAGTAAAAAGGACAGAAAAATAAAACCCAAACAGCGTCTTGTACCTGATGCCTCTCCTTCACTGCCTTCTCCACCACTGTGCGAGCTGGCAGCCATGACGACTGGTAGAACTCTAGTCGGTCCAGGAACTCCTCCCCAACCATCTTCAGAGCCTTTCGGAACCCTTCCTGGTAAAAACATGTGCACACACACATGACATACTTGTGTGAAATATGGAAAAAAAACTATTGATATCATTTGATGTTATGTAGAAAGGAGGATGGTTTTTTAATAGCTGGCTGGTATTACATCTACGGTGCCAACCATCTCTACCATTGTGTCCTTGAGCAAGACACTTAACCCCCAAATGCTCCAGGGGTGCTGTAGGAGGGCTGACCCTGTGCTCTGAACCTCTCCAAAATGGAAAACTCGAGAGGGGACATAACTAACTAACTTAATTTGCACAGTTCATCAAGCAGAAGTCGATTTGCATGCATTGGATTTAGGGGGATGGAGGTGAATGGGATGAGATGAATATCCATTAGATTTTTCAAACAGCTACTGTTGAGAGTTCACCGAGTTCTTCCTCCATCAGGTTCATTTTTCAATCCAAATCTTTTCCCCGCTGTCTGATCGCTCACAGACTGTTGGAGTTGGTGGGGGGAGATTGATGGAAAGTGCCAAGACAAGAAGGACTACAATTATAATCATGTGAAGTGAAACGTGAAAAAAAACAAATGGGCAAGCTACTCCACTGAGACAGCCTCCAATGATGAAAGTTTTCTGGTATAATGTGTGACATATTATACATACATACATATCATATGCAAAGCCAGGAGGCAGATGTCTCATAGGAGTTAGAGAGGAGAGAGGAAACAGGTGGTGTTCCCCTCCTGCGATAGTCTAGCATGTGATTTGCTTTCTGGGCTCCTGTTGTTTTTTTAATCTGCACAGCTCTATCAATTTCTGAACAGTGAACACTGCATTGCATTTATGCCTAAACCCTTCTACTCTTTTTCATAGTAAGTTGTTCATTGTGTGGGAACATTATTCAATTAAATAGCTAAAAGCCCGTTTTTTAAAACAAGGGTAAGTCCCTTGTATACATTTTTTTTTTAAACAACTGCTGAACAGCCTTCTATTAAATATTAAAGCATGAAACCAAAGGGACTTAAAGGACTTCAGGCCAGGGCTAATCCATGATGCAATGTTGAAGGTTAGCTGGTCCTCCACTGGAAAGGTTCCCAGAGTCATTCATTAGATATTGTTTTATCGTTTTCTTTTTTGATTAAATTTGCATTGATGTAATTTGTCATTTGTATTTTGTAATGCTGGAGGGGCACAAACAGCCCCATGGATAAATGCTACACACTATCTCAGTAGTATTCAAGCTGTGTATGTTGTGAACCAAAGTACAGCGGGGCATTTGCTACTTTTCTAGACCACTGTGGTGTTGCATAGAGATGGTGTTAACGACTGATGCCACGCATATACTTAAACCCAGGGTCTGGGCACCTCTCCAGCTTATTAATGAGAAATTATGTTTAATGACGCTTATCAGAAAGTCATCCTCCATCATGCTGCATGTTATATTCTCATAAATGATTAAACAAACTTTCCTCACATGAAAACAGGATCCCTGAAACACTGTTAGAAGTTAGAAAGCTTCCTAAAAAGGTTACCGTTTTTCACTGTAATTTTTTACAGCAGCAGGGCCCACAGTTTTGTCTACAAACATAGTTTAGTCTAACATTTTGTTCCAGGTGTTCTCAAGTTTTTTTTTTATTTGCTCGTTATTGTATTTGTGATATTATTATCTTTTATCTTTTTTGTGATGTCCTACACCTTGGTGCTAATGTATGGTATAAACTTGCTGATTAATGTGGAAGACTTTGTATGTGAAAAATTGTTAAAAATCAATCAATACAATGTTGGAAAAAAAAATAGCCCAATGTGCTAAGTGTGTGAAAAGCCCTTTGTCCCTCCTGCCATGTCTCACCTCGGTGTCCTGACTCTTGCTGTTCCAGCGTGGGTTGAGGTGTCCCACGCGAGCACTGAGCCCGGTGGAGACAGAGTAGCGCGCCTCGCCTTCATACTGGGAGATCCCGTTGTCTACAGCGTCCACCTCCTCCACAAAGCTCTCATACAGCTAGGAGAGAGACAAAGTCAAAGTCAGATTGATTTATATAACACATTTAAAAAACAACATTAGTTGACCAAAGTGCTTTACAACAATACAATACTAAACAAATAGGCCTAAGAGACACAGCAAAAAAATAAAAAATAAATTGTGTTAAAAGCCAAAGCAAAAAAGTGATGTTTTAAACTGGTCAATAGACTGGGCAGTTCTCAGACTCAGGGGAAGGCTGTTCCAGAGATTGGGAGCAGCCACAGCAAAAGCTCTGTCACCTTTTGCCCTTAGTCTGCACTAGGGACATCCAGCAACACCTGCTGAGCTGACCTCATGATGGCAGAGGTTATCAAACAGTGATAAAAACGATAACTGTCATCACACAAGACACTTTTCTTCACTCCATCTTCAAAACTTAAATTAGCTACGAGGAACTTTTAAATATTTCTGAAACAGTCTAATTTTTTTTTCCAAGTGTTTTTGTTGTGAATAAAACACAATGGTGGACTGCCTGTAATAAATCAGTCTTAGGGGAGCACTCGTGTAGTGGTGTAGTGGTTAGAGTGCCCCCCAATTAGGGGTGTGCACGTGTACACGTGTAACCGTTTAGTAAATCATAACCGTTTAGGAAAAATCAATAAACGAAAACCGTTTAAAAAAAAAATCTTCAAATTTAAAATTTTCTTTTTTTCAAAGTTTTTAAATATGTTCTGGAGACACGCATTTATTGATTTTACATCACTAGTAGGCCTAAACTAATTGGGGATGATAAAAGCTAGTCTGCCGAATCGGTCTGTCCCTCGGCGAGTGTGTGTCTGTGTGAGTGTGTATCGGCACACACACACACACACACACACGGGGAGTCGCTGTGCCGGTGCTCGACTCACAGCCACGGAAGAGTGATGAAAGATAACGAAAACCGTTTAAAACGGTGACGTGAACTAAGCTCGTAAGTAGCCCGAACTTTATAACACCTGTTCAACCTGCATGAACGTGGACATGTAGAAAGCGATAGGCTATATTAATCAGGAAATGAATGAAGCGCGATAATGACGGCGCACATGTCAGGCGAACGTGTGTGTGTGTGTTTGTGTTTGTGCCATGGACCTATTATAAGAGGTGTGTAAACGAGCGTAGTTCATTTCAACTGTGTGTTTACAGGCGAACGAACGCGTATGTGTGTGTGTGCGCGCTCCTACAGGACGGCGGGCGCGCGAAGACAATGACGTCACGGTTAACCGTGTACATGAAAAAAATTCCGTTGTGTACACGGTTAGACATTTTTGTAAACGTTCACACCCCTACCCCCAATAGAGACTCAGTCCTCTTCACAGCAGACCACGGGTTAGAATCCGGCCCGTGGTCTTTCTCTGCACGTCATTACCCTCAATGCCCCATTTCACATGTCTCTCCAAACTGTCTAATAAAAGCAGAAAAATTCAAAAAAATAAATCTTTAGCAAAAAACCTCACCTTGTTAAAGAGCTGTTCCACATGTCGGTCGTCCTCCTTCAGCTGTGTGAGCTGAGCCAGCAGCCGACGGCCGAAGTGCAGGTAAACCAGACCGGCCGAGCTCAGCTTAGTCACCCAGGGCTTCTCTGGACACAGGCTGTGGAAGCTCTCTGCAAAGGTCCTGGACAGAGGGGAGATATGTGTTAGCTCACTGCTACACACACAGGAATGGCCTTTTAAACACATATACAATATTCTATTTGCAATGGGTGAAAAGCGTTTTTCTTTTTTCTTTTAAGATTATAAAATTTTGGGCATTTTATGCTTTTATTAGACAGTTTGGAGAGCCAGAGGTGAAATGGGGCAGAGAGGGGAATGACATGCAGAGAACGACCACTGGCCTGATTAGTACCCGTGGTCTGCTGCTTCTGAGGGCTGAGCCTCTATTGGGGAGGGGAGGGGGGCTCTAACGACTAAACCGTGACCACCCCCCGAAAAGCGATTTTTTTTTTTATGGATCCTTACTTGGGCCCAAAACTGTAACTGGTAAAACACATGGGAGCCTTTTCAGAATCAAATTAAACTAGGGAGGGCTGGGACTAAAACACATTTTTTCTTATTATAGATCAAAATTCTCAAATTGGAGAAGCTGCAAGCAATGATTTCTTAGGGGAAATAGCTGTTTCATTTCTGACAAGATCAACAGTTAAAAAAGTGTAACGTGAATGAAAGATGTTAAAGTGGAATGCATCTGCTCTCATCCAACACAAATAATCAATTACATTTTACAGTAATAAGAGTTATATTAAATGTCATAAGCTGTAGAGATTAGTCGATCAGCATCACATTATCAATGTTGATCATTATCATTATTTAGTCATCTATCCAGTAAAAATGCAAACATGTATGTGTGTGTTAAAAGGCATGCTTATCAGGATATTTATTTTTTTAAAGTATAGTCATACAAAAGCAATCCCTCTCAATGATCACTTATGCCCCACTAGGTTGTGTGCAGTCTCCCCCCTGGCTGTATTTTGCATTGGTAGCATTTGGTTGTGTTTTGTTAACACAAGGTCTAAACTTTGCTCCAACCCCCAGATGCTGCCAGATGACAGAACTAATCAAAAACCTATTCCCATCTGAACAGATTTACCAGTGAAGAAACAACTCTGCACTCATTTTCAAAAATAAATAAAAAGATGAGAAAACTCTGAGCAACAACAGCCACGTTTCTAACAGACAAATGAAATAAACATCCGATTATACCAATGCTAAAAACAGAAAACCGAGTAGTCTATGGGCATATGATCTCCAGCACTCAATCAACTGGCCTGTACAATAAAACATGGGCAGCATCTAGATGCATTGTGTACATTATTGGGTTTCCAGACTTCAATAAAAAATGACTTGAAATCCATAAATCTGTTCAGCTACAGAGAGAGTGCATTGAGCACAGAGAGTGAGCATGCTCGGGCGTGTTTGTAAGCATGTGAAATCACATAAATAAAAGCCAGCGGAGGTCTCTCGTGCTGAGATGGGTGGGCTCCGGCACCCGGCCACCACTGGTCATTTAATTCAGGCTTAATTAGGATGCTTAGGCCGCAGCACAGCGGAAAACAGACCGTAAAATGAATGAGTGACGTGCTAGGGAAACAGGGGGTAATCACAGCAATTAGAGACGGCTAATTGGCCTAGCTGAGGCATTTCTCTGGTGATTATCGGGAGATGGGAGTGAATGAGCGAGAGGGAAAGTGACAGCAGTGAAATGGAGAACGGCTGCAAAAGAAATGCTTACAACAGAGAAGCCGATAAATTGTTTGTGTGAAATCAAAGATGGCTGCTCCTCCAGGTAAACTAGCATTTCATTACCACAAGGTGAATTGTCACAAACCAGAAACAGTTTAAGCATTTTGTTAAGAGCTGTCTACTCCTTAAATACATGTGATGATTTTCTTTTACAATTCCTACTGTGATGTATTGCTAATTGCTGGCAACTTCATCTGTCCACCGACACGTATTTGATAAAAGAGCTTTTGAAATGAGGACTTATTGTTCTATTGTAGCTCCGTTGCCTAGCCCCACTTACATCCATCCCCGCCATTGCAGCCATATTGCCCCTATCCACACACCTGTGAGTGACAGCCTCATTCTCCCGCTGCTCCTGAAACTGTCATGGCAGCCCCTGTGCCTCGTGAACAAACAGTGGCGTGTGTGTCTGTGGGGGGTGGGGGGTGTTCAATTAAAGGGACACTAATTACCACCTGCTAGGAAGAGAGCCTTGAACTGTATTTATCACCGTGGTCATAAACGCTATCTCTGATTATCATTTGGACACTGGGCTGACCAGACTTCTGAACCGTGATGGGATTTTGGGAGAAGGCAATTATTTGGAAGTAACTTTGTCTGAAAATGTAGCAGCAAAACATAAAACTCTATTCCTTGGTGATTCATGCAATAACTTACCCTGTGTTCCAAATCCCAAACTCTTTCTTTTTTCTACTCTACATAACTCTACATACTACATCTGGCCATAAAAATAATCTAGTTAGCATGCAGTATGCGCCTTGATCTTGCCTCTTACTTTCATATCCTTCACATCCCCTGTTGTTTTCATAAAACATTTTTCATTTTCCTTTATTTATCCTCAAAAGATCAATTGAGGGGTGACCCTCAGAAGGTTAATGGATACATAATATTCAGGGTTCGTACAGCTTTTTAAGAGTAAAATTCAAGCACTTTTCCAGCACTTTCAAGATACAATGTCAACTTTTTCAAGGAAGCCGAAGCTTTAAATATATACAGTATATAAATAAATGCTTATGATTTCATACATTGCCTTATCTGTAAAATGGGAGTGTTCATAATATAATGTGTATGGACAATCACCAAATTGCAGTATGGCCCTAAGGAGACCTTTATCAGTTTAGTTCATATGCCAAAAATGACCATCTATCAGGTTAATAACAACATGACTATACTTGAGCAATATCACATGAGATGGAGCATATTGTCACTCTATATCAGTGCTGCTGCAGTGTCCTCTCTCCCAGCCAATTATTTTTGCTAGTGTCCTGCAAGTTTACATATTGTTTATAATAAATCAGAAATAAAGACAATTGGAAAATGTGATAAAACATCAAAAATCTTATTAAAATAAACTAATTCATGAATTGCAAAGTCGTAGGACAAGTTTTAAGTAAACATTGGGTGTGGACACATTAGAAGTGGAGGTCTGGGGGTCCCCCCCAAAAATCTTTGAGCATTAAACACTTAATTTCCTGCATTCTGGTGAATTTTTATGAAGCAATGTGTGCCTTTTCTGCATTCATTTTAATGAAAAAAAGGAGAACATTCACGGTTCCGCTGACACAAATTGAATTGAATAGCCTACAATGCATGTGTAGTGCTTTCAAATATCTCCTGTAGCCTATTGTTAAAACATTTGGTTAAACTGTAATAAAGGTAATTATTCTATATCATGTCTACTATTGAGGGTTGAGTGGCTGGTGGTATTTTACTAGCAGCATTAGGCTTTATTCAAAGAAGAAAACAAGTAGGGAACAGTTCAACACCAATGCAAACCAACCTACTAAAATAAAAACATCTGGGGACCAACCCAGATATTTTATTTTAGTAGGCTCCCTCCTCTATGCTACCTTAATTTGTGTTATGAAAAGTGCTATAAATGTGCAATACATAGGATACAGTTAATTACACAGAAGAATAAAAGCATTTTTATTGGCGGATGAGCCATTAATAACTTTGCAAACCTAATTTTCAAACAAATGTACCAAAAATAATGTACAAAACGATCCGAAGAACTTCTGAATTTACTTGAGTGAAATTGAAGCGTTAATATGTTTGATGCATGCGCGATTGCGCGCTCACCGGCCGGCGGGGACACAATTCTTATCAGCGGAAACTTGGCACGCTATCAACACACATAGAGAAGGTGCAGGGAGGGGGCTCGCCTCACGCTTCGAATGCACAGTGCACATCAAAGTATAACGTTAATGCGCGTTCAGAAAGAGGAAGTCACGGCACTCATGTCTGTTAAGCCCGTATCTCACTGGGCTGCGACAGTTTGCGACAAGTTGGAGACTGCAGTCGCGAGGGAGTCTCTAAACTGTCTCCAAACGTTCGCGGAGGTCTCAATTTCCTCGCATGAGTGTAACATCACGTTACAATGAAGTAACCCCCAAGCTTACGTTATCTAGCTAACAACATGAATTTGGAGCAATACATTATTGAAAACTAGCTGGTCAGCTAATTGCTAACGGTGTTGAGCATCAATTTAGCATGCTATTTATTTGTATCAACAAGTCAATTACACATACAAACTCGGGATTTGGTGTAACTTGCAAAGAAGAACATGATTGAACAGTCAACCAGAGTGACATAGTCCGATACGTTTTAACGAAAAAAAATTCTCAACTGATTTACCTTTGGCAGGAACTCTAAGTGCCGATTCCCCCATTGTGTACAGCTGGAGGTACTTAAAGCAGACCGTACAGTAGCCTATGCCTGTCGGTTATTAGGGCCTCGTCATAACCAAATGGAAACGGATATCTGATATGGAAGTATCGGGAGCAATAGGTCCATGAGCAGCGACTCGTGGTTCTGGATAATTCCTGGAGCGATCGCCAGGTGTGGCGCGTGTCCCAGGAAAGAAAACACGGGGAGCAACTGCACTCGTGCATACCGGTGCATACAAGACGGCGGCGAAGAAAACATTGCGACAGATTTTTTTTTTAATTTACAGAATAAAAAAATGAAAGAATTTGATGAATTACGACACTGGTCAATAAAGAGAAAATCCAGCATTTTCCAGCACAGTGTTCAGATTTCAAGCACATTTCAAACCTTGAAAACACTCGATTGAAAATCAAGCATTTTCCAGACTTTCAAGCATCTGTACGAACCCTGAATATTCATAAATTCCCATTGAGATCCAAATATACTAAATAAACTTGATTTCTTTGCAGCAGCTCTGTCACTGCCAAAGTGGTACCTCTGATGGTGGTCATAGCGATGCCTCTTTGGGTCAAACTCTCCTCCCACGTCTACCACGATGTCACACTCTGCCAGCTTAGCCGGGTCCCTGGTCCGGACGATCTCAGCATCCTGGGATGAATAGAGATAGAGAGAATAGAAAAGTTAGGACATATGTGATCATCAAGCATCTTGATTTTTTTGGGAAATAAATGATATATGGATTTGTGCACAGGCCTCATCAAGGTTTGTTGCTATAACATTTCAATAAAAGAGACAAATACTGAGTAGCCTAAATAATGGATAGGTTCACTTCTTAACCGCTGACTTCATTTTTTTTTAAACTTTATTTAGTTCAAGGAATATGAAATGAATGCAACTTTGTTTTCTCAGTGCACAGAGAAATCACTTTAAAAAGTCATATTTCTAAACAGGGGAATGTTTATTTTAAAAAAAAAGGTCTTTATATGGTGTTCCTTTTTGATGTGGCATTTTCTCCTAAAAAGTCAAACGTATGATTTCACTAGAAATTCTGGTCTAGAATACAACTATTATCTTTCGGTACGGCAGCGCCCCCATCTGGAGATTCATTACATTACAAGGGAGCTGTGACAACAAATAAACAAATAACAAAATAGAAA
This sequence comes from Ammodytes marinus, assembly GCF_949987685.1. NCBI lineage: Eukaryota > Metazoa > Chordata > Actinopteri > Uranoscopiformes > Ammodytidae > Ammodytes > Ammodytes marinus. The sequence continues at coordinate 6,411,071 of NC_137233.1, read as the reverse complement.
GAAAAATCAGCCGATGCAAACAGAACGAACGCATTTAATTTGCAGCTTTATCAACATGGTTAGACGTAGAAAAAAAACTGCAATTTATCAGCAGGCAGCCATTAATGAAACAATGCAGAGACCCCCAATAACATAGACAGACTATATCTAAAAGATGGACCCACCTTGTACTCGGGCAGCTGGCGGAGGAAGAAGCACGCGAGCACTTCGTCACAATGGAATGATCCGTTGTGGGTTCCAATCTTTATAACAGTCATGTTGTCAGGGCGACTTCTCTTTGCTTTGCTGGACATGTATCGCGGTTCAATGCGTGTTAAGTCCACGGACAATAAACACCGGCAGTTAGCGTGTGGACTAAGCAGCCGTGATAGACTAGCAGGTTGGCTTGAGTTTATTTTAAAGGAGATTTTTGTTAAACGAAGCACCGCGCGCCACATTCAAGCACTTCACACGAGACGCACCGGTGGAGGACAGATTTCGCAGGCGTACCACACCGGAAGTGGTGCGACTGTTTTATTTACCCCGTGTAGGAACCATAGGAACGGAACTTTTGTTTCTTTCTTTCTTTTCATATACTGTATGGGCCGGTTTCACAGACATGGATTAAGCCTAGTTCTGGACTAAATTGTACTTTCAATGGACAATCTCCATTCAAAATTCCATTTAGTCCAGGACTAGGCTAAATCCATGTCTGTGAAACCGGCCCTATATTTTTTTAAATAAGCCTTGTTGTGATAGACGTTTAATCTCAAAAAACTGCATTGGTAGCTTTTGAATATCTGTAAAGTACAAAACTATAAACGCATTTAAGAGGAATGAATAATCACTGCAAAATCACCACAAACCCTAATAAAGTCCTCATGTGAGTAAGGAATCATCATCGATTGTGTTTTTTAAAGGCCCCAAATATTCCATGTTGACTGTCGAATCTCTGCTGTGCGATAATATGCACTACTGAAGCAGAATATAAACTGTGATTGCAGACCTAAACAAAACAAAAACAGGTAATTCATTTAATCTAGTGGCAATGTGTCAAAGTGTAGTTTAAAACCTTTTATCATTGTGCTTATGTGGTATGTTTTCGTACAAAGGTAGGCTATGTCTTGTCAAATTACCACAAACAAACTCACAAAAAAATCAAACCTGCGGTAGGAAAGCTTTACAGCATAAAAGCACTGAATGGTACCAGTAGGACTTCTGGGGAAATATAATAAAGCTGCTGAGTGTTCTGCTCTGGTTAGGCTACCATGCATGATGGCCACTTGAAGGCCTAGAGATGGACAGTGAGTGGGAGGTTCATTTATGTTTTGCCTCAGGGCCCACTGGCTTGTCAATCCATCACTTTGTATCAGAGTCACATACAGTCATATGAAAAAGTTTGGGAACCCCTCTCAGCCGGCATTATAATTGACTCTGCTTTCACAAAAAAAAGATAAAAGTGGTATGTCTTTAATTTACCAGGAACAGCTAAGTACTGGGATGTTTTCCAAACAAAGATTTTTTGAAAAGCAGTATTTGGTTGTATGAAATAAAATAAAATGTGAAAAACTGGCTGTGCAAAAATATGGGTACCCTTGTGGTTTTGTTGATTTTAATGCCTGTAACAGCATGTAAAACTGATGACTTTAAACGCAAAGTTGGTTGGATTATGTTGTTAAGCCTTGAACCTCATAGAATTGTCTGTTTAATCATGAGAAAATGTATTTTAGGTGCCTAAATGCAAGTTGCACTTCTCTTTGACTCTCTGCTGAAGTGAGACAGAATGGGATCATCAAAACAGCTCCCAAAAGATCTGAAAAACAAAGATTATTCATTGTCATGGTTTAGGGGAAGGCTACAAGAAGCTTTCCCAAAGGTTTCAATTGTCAATTTCTACTGTAAGGAACGTTGTCAGGGAATGGAAGGACACAGGCACAGTTGCAGTTAAACCCAGGTCTAGCAGACCAAGAAAAGTACAAGAGCGGCATATGCGGCGGATTGTGAGAATGGTTGCACACAACCCAAAGATCACCTCCAAAGACCTGCAAGAACATTTGGCTGCAGATTGTGTATCTGTACATGGTTCTACAATTCAGTGCAATTTGCACCAAAACATCTGTATGGCCGGGTGATGAGAAGGAAGCCCTTTCTGCGCCCACGCCACAGATACAGTTGCATGGAGTATGCAAAAGCTCATTTAGACAAGCCAGCTTCATATTGGAAGAAAATGCTTTGGACTGATGAGACAACAATTAAGTTATTTGGTCTTTATAAAAAGCAGATGTTTTGGTGCAAATTGCGCTGAATTGTTGAACGATGTACAGATACACAATCTGCAGCCAGATGTTCTTGCAGGTCTTTGGAGGTGATCTGTGGGTTGTGTGCAACCATTCTCACAATCCTCCACCTATGCCGCTCCTGTTTTTTTCTTGGTATGCTATGCCTGGGTTTAACTGCCACTATGCTTGTGTCCTTCCATTTCCTGACAACGTTCCCTACAGTCGAAATTGACAATTGAAACCTTTGGGAAAGCTTCTTGTAGCCTTCCCCTAAACCATGACAATGAACAATCTTTGTTTTTCAGATCTTTTGGGAGCTGTTTTGATGATCCCATTCTGTTTCACTTCAGCAGAGAGTCAAAGAGAAGTGCAACTTGCATTTAGGCACCTAAAATACATTTTCTCGTGATTAAACAGACAATTCTATGAGGTTCAAGGCTTAACAACATAATCCAACCAACTTTGCGTTTAAAGTCATCAGTTTTACATGCTGTTACAGGCATTAAAATCAACAAAACCACAAGGGTACCCATATTTTTGCACAGACAGTTTTTCACATTTTATTTTATTTCATACAACCAAATACTGCTTTTCAAAAAATCTTTGTTTGGAAAACATCCCAGTACTTAGCTGTTCCTGGTAAATTAAAGACATACCACTTTTATCTTTTTTTTTGTGAAAGCAGAGTCAATTATTATGCCGGCTGAGAGGGGTTCCCAAACTTTTTCATATGACTGTATTTGCTTTTTATTTCTTCTGCCCCAATATCCTAAAGGCTCAAGCATTAAAAGACAAGGAATACACAAAATGATAGGTCAGTATCTGTATTATAGTTGTTCATTCAGTCATTATAAAACAGATCAAAAACATATTACAGTGTGAGCTCTCTCAACATTAAAAAGCAACCATAAAGGCTTAGGCTGACGCACACCTTTTTATATGCCTATATCCCATGATGAATATTTACCCACCTTAAAGTAAAAGTAAAAACAACAACAACAACAAAACTAGATATAAACGAATAAATGAATAAATAATTCACATTTATTACCCTCAGAAATAGCATTACAAACTATTTTCTCGAAAAAGAAATAAAAACAAACACAATATAGCTTAGAAACGTATACTCTCTGTCTCTGCCCATATCCCCTATCCCACCTCCCTTACCTCTCTTTAGTAAACCTTTTATACTAATGCTGCAGTTATACAGGAAAATGTGAATGTTGTAATTGGTGTGTGTGGGATCATGACATGGGATCATGATAAGGAGGGTCAAACCATAGATAGTAGGGTCAAACTCAGCTCTCGTCTCGCCCCCCTCAGACTCTCGGTCTCGCGTTATTACGTCCAGGGTTTATTGACAAGGTAATTAGCCAGATGGGACCACTGTAGTAGTCAGAATACACCGCCGAGGCTGCATGGACCACGGCTTTCAGTTTTTTTCTCGTGTGGAAAACTGATCCGTCTTTCTTTACAAACCTAGCCGGCCGTGGAAACCAAAGAGTCCGGCTTGTCACTGCATTCAACAACACCCAGCCGAGCCTGCAAAAGGTAGGTTCCGCTCAATACATTATTATTGCAGAATCTGTTTCCTGCATCCCTCTTCGACAATGATAACCTGGTGTGAACGCACTTGTCTGATATAGTGTGGACACGTTGAATTACGGTTTTAGAAATTCTATTGCATTATTTCGATACAATGGCGTGTCTTTCTCAAGATTGTCATCCGTAAAAAATAGCAATTTGGTGCGGTGCGAGGTAGGTTACAATCACAACCGCCAGGTGACGCTGTAGGGCCGTCATTCTGCTGAGCTGCTAGCTGGGACTTGATCGCATATCAGCAGTTCACCGGGCACGTTGACAGCTCTTGATTTTAGCCTAATGAAATCGATAAACGTTATAGATTTGAAGGGGGTCGCCCATTTCCCTGAGAAAGCGGAGTGCAGGGGTTGTTTTGGACAAAGACACCCTACTCGGTTCATCTTCTTATTATGTAATAACCTGACATCTCGCCTTTGGTTTTCTTAAAACAAATCACATATTGGCCTGTGTAGTGTTATAAAGTTTGGAAGGTTCTGAGATTTCATTTTTTACTGCTGTATGCGTCTGATTGTATTGCAGAAGTTTCCCAACCTCTTTGTCTCGCATTGAGCTTTAATTGCTAACCCTAAACACTGCTTTGGAGAAGAAAAAAGCTGAAATAAGTAGATACTTAATAGTTTGTATAATCAATGTTTAAAGCATGAAATAAATCCATCGAGATATAATACCTATTTATTTCAGAGTATCTTCTAAAGCAGTTTATTTAGGTCAATACGGTTTGTTTCCATTTGTTTCTGAATAATTCGATTGCATTAATACAAACTTGCTGAAGTTTAACAATAGAGGCTATACAACAACTTACCACCACGTCTAGTATCGTTTTAGGGGAAGGAGATTTGTTTACATTTGCAGAGCCTGCAGTTAGTATGCCAAAACATATCTAATCTACAGGTAATTCTTAGTATTTAATAATTAAAACATCATAAATCAAAACTAAATTATTTTGAGGCAAATGGAACCAAACCTAAGACTAGACAATGTGTGTAACCAAAGCTGTGGGCCCTGCTGCTGTAAACAACAACAGTGAAACAGTACCTTTTCAGGAAGCTTTCTCACTTCAAACAGGGATCACATTTTCCTGTGAGTAAAGTGTGTTTATTCAATCATAAAAATATACCTCAGAAGATATTGACTTCTCTGACACACCCACAGTTACATAGTGTATCTTTAAAATAAGCGAATACATTAGGCCCTTTGCATTTGCCATTGTAAGCCCTTTTCAGCACCATGGACAGCAACTGTGCTCTGCTAACAGGCTCAACTGGCCTAGTGGTGTTGCATGGTGGATGTCCCTCTTAGGTTGTCTCTTTGTTTTCAAGTCAACAATAGTCTTTTTCTCTCTCTCTTGTCATTGATATCTTTACAACCCTTAATGTGCAGTCACTTCCAACCCAGTCTTATAACAATTGATAATTGGCCTCTTTTCTCCATCTGAATAATGGCTCTTAATACAGACGTGTTCAAGTCAAGTGGGCCATTTGCATAACTCTGGAGATAATTGGCGGCCGGTATTCATCCAGAATACAGATTTGGTCGGAGAGAACAATGCCACCACCTTATTATTCTGAATCTATTATGCAAATGAGGAACAGATCATCTCATCTTTCACAACATTACGTGTGTCGGCGGGACATTGCTGGACATCTATACCTAAGGGGCCTAAAAGAACAGAGATGGGCTTAATTAAAAGAAGAAAACATTCACTCAGAATCAAAATTGTGTAGTATGGAGTACAACTCATTATAAAACAATATATACAAAAAACCAATGGTCAATGGCAGGAATAAAGAACAAAGTAAACTACTTTAAAAAGGGTAAAATAATATTCTAAAAGGCACCAAGTTTACAAATAATCTAGCATAGTTTAAAATGATCTAGCTGCAATCAAAATGAATTTGAACATAGATGGACTCTTTTGGAAAGTACATTTATGTTATGCTCTGTTAGATACAATTGTAGTTAAGTAGTTTCTTAATTTATTACGAGCATAAAAAACCTAATCTGTTATGTCTTGAGGGTAATGATTGTAAAAAAAAATAAAAAATATTATAATAATTTGAAGGCAGAGAAAATCTGTTTTTGGTTGAACCTGCTCTTGTCCACACTGAAACAATAACTTGTGATGGATGTTCAAATGTAGATATCAGTAACTGATTCGTTTATGTGTTAAATCATTTGTAAGAGTCCCAACAAGCCAAACAAACTGAGAATCCCTGGCTGTGTATTGACATGCAATCAGAGACGACATCTGTAAAACAAAAAGATCCAGAAGCTATCCGGTTTCTTTGTTTAGTCCCTTGGGGTGGGTGCTGTTGTTGCCCCATTTTTTTCCCCAAAAATAAAATGAGTCATAGGCACAGACAGGCAAACTGAAATACCAAGCCTCAAGCTCATGTCCACCACTAAACTCCATCCACAGTACATGGCAGGCCAGTCAGAACCAGAATACACAGCCAGCCTGCCACCCGATTGGTTCACCCAGAGCCGTGAGATATACAGTTGTGGGCGGGGACCTAAGAATAAAACGTCACACACGATGCCTGTGATCTTCCCCTTGCTGCTTCCAGTTGTACACGCAGCAATGATGGGAAATGAACCTGGCCCGGCTTCCCTTAAAAGGAAGAGCAGGGCAAAGCAGCGTTCGATCAAAAAAGTCAATTATTTGCTCTGGGGCAAGCGTACGTCACATTCCCCCTGTTTTATAACACTGCAGTGTCTGCTCTGAACAGCTGACAGATATTGTCTTGACAACAGTAAACTGGAAAAAATGAATATGTTTTTCTTTAGTGAGAAAACATTTGTATACACACACAATCTTAAACAGTAATAATTTCTCATGACTGGATATTGATTATGTTAATGGTTACTACAGAACTAGGAGGATTATGATCTCCCTTTATTTCTATTAAAGATCCATCAGTTGACCAAGTTTAAAAAAAATACAGACATGAGATGATGCACATGCGTTTGCTTTCAAATGACCTTTACATCATGATATTAATAATTCATAGCCATAAAACGGACAAAATTATTTCAGACCGCTACTTCCGCACTCCGATTCCTCTCATTGGGGGCAACGCTGTAATATACTATGAGAGGAAATACCACATGTATGCATTGTATTTAGGAAGGGAACCCACAAACATAATTATTATGTATATTTACAAATATTATTATTTTAATGAACTGCCTGTGTCAGCCCTGAGGCATCACAAATTTTGTCTGTTTTTCTTTGATAGTTTGGATTCACATTTGTGTATTTGGGAATCTTTCTTTCTTGTGTTGCTGTTTATGCTTTTAGTGCCCCCCCCCCCCCCCCCGAGCCTGGAGAAAATAAATCCACATTAACATACACTATACTGTTTACCCCACTACAAGACCTAATGAGGTACAAACTGATTCCCCTACAGACATAACAAAAAGACCCTCGAAACAACAGCCCCTAAAAAAAAAAAAAAATCATCCGCATAATTATCAACCATTCCCCCCCTGTAACAGCTGGTGGTGGTGAGCCCCTAAACTCAAGGGCATTTGGGAAGTGTAGTTAATCCAATGATAATCTTGAGCACGGTTTACACATATTATCGCTTTAATTGCCGCGTGTGCTGTGCAATTATACCGTCACCAATTACATGGCTATAGTTTTCTTACTAGCCTAGTCTAAGCATTTGGTCCCCCTCCCCTAATAGATGGCCCTTGATCAACGCATGGTGCAAGTGAAGACACCAATAGGTTCACTTAATGCATCCTCCATTGACATAATGAATTAATGATATGTTCTAAAAGCGGAGTGGTGCAGGATGATGCTGAGCCATCGTCGTGGAGACGGTGGAAGGGGAAATTGGGGGATTCTAACATGAAGAAAAAAGGGACAGTGGGTTGAAGGTTTGAGCCGGTGATGTAGCCAATGAAGGTGTAGAGTGTGTGTGTGTGTGTGTGTGTGTGTGTGTGTGTGTGTGTGTGTGTGTGTGTGTGTGTGTGTGTGTGTGTGTGTGTGTGTGTGTGTGTGTGTGTGTGTGTGTGTGTGTGTGTGTGTGTGTGTGTGTGTGTGTGTGTGTGTGTGTGTGTGTGTGTGTGTGTGTGTGTGTGTGTGTGTGTGTGTGTGTGTGTGTGTGTGTGTGTGTGTGTGTGTGTGAGAGCATCCACCACACGTGTGTCGGTCCATTAGAATGCACAGTGCGTCCTCCAGAGTGAGTCACCCACCCCCCTCCCTCTCCCTCTCCCTCCCACCTCACACCACCAGCAGCATCTAACTGCAGTCACCGCCTATTATTACGCCTCTGACTTCACACCGGCCAACTGAGGATTCTGTTTCTACGGCAACACGCTCCCGACTCCTCCCCCCTCCCCTTCCACTCCTTCCACCCCCCCCCCTTCCCTCAACCCTCCCCTTCCCGGCACAGACCATGTGACTTTCAGGAAAGCTTTCTCCAACCTCCCCTTTATTGGTATTAACCCTCTCCCGACCAGGGCCCCCGCCAGAGGCTGTCCACAGCGGGCTGCCTGGCTGGCATCTCGCCTCTCAGAGGTTTCAAAGGGAAATCAGACACAAGTCTATAATCTCCCTGGCAGATCAAAGCAGCGCTTGATCTAAATGTTGGATTTGCATATTTTGGAGCGCGCCAGAAATGAGTCAATATGGTTCCTCACTTGTCTGTGGGACACTTATTGGTAACTGTGTTTTTGTTTCTTAAAGAGAGAGTGGATAACAAATGGAACGAGGAAATGCTCCGGACTCCATATTTTTTAAGATATTAAAAATGGATGACATGTCTGCTTGTATGTGAAAGGTTTTAGCTTGTTGTGATAAACCCCCCAACTGAGAACTTACTCAACCATGAACCTCAGCTCTACAGAGTGTTATAACTACTTACATTGCTCATCTTTTTGTTTTTCTGGCCTACAAAAATAATGCTCTGTTTTGGTTCACTTGTCACTGCTACCAACAATTTAATTTTGAGATTCAGCAGGACAGCAGGCAGCTACATACTACAGCTAAACCATAAAAAGTACAGGGTATGCATGCAGTAGGCATACAACTTGGAAATATTTCGCATTGAACTTGGTCTTGCTTATACTGTATATCCGTCGCATTGCTGGTTGTTTTCACTCGGAGGCTCAGTCGATGTGACGTCACTTCTGTGTGTGGGTCAGAATCACCTTCAATTGTCGTTTTTGGAGAAATTGTCAATGTAACATGACGTCTTCTTTCGCTCTCGAGTGTGTGTTGATGCAAGGTTGATTAACAAGAAATATCAAATATACCATCTTCCTTAATGAGGTTGTTTTTAATGGAACAGAGGAACCATAGCCTCCGTCCGGCAGTGATCTCACCTGAATATTGCCTCACTGGCTCTACTGTTTCCTCAACACCCCATTGGGAGATGTATGGTGTGTGTGTGTGTGTGTGTGTGTCTATGTGTCTATATGTCTGCGTGTGCGTGTATATGTCTATGTTTGCGTGCGTGCATGTGTGTGTGTGTGTGCGCGCATGTGTGTGACTGTATGAAGTTTATGAATGAACAGTCTTCTTCCTGAGCTGCAGACAGGAGGTGAGATCATCTTGTTGAAATGGAGATTCCCCGACCCACCAACCAAGCAGCCCCCCCCCCCCCTCCCTCCCCCTTTACACGCCCACCAGTTCAGGTTGGCGCCAACCTTAATGAATCCCATCAGTGCACAGTGGATGAGAGGCATGGTGGTGGTTTGACCTGATTGGTTATGATACTGTCCAATATCAGCTTCCCCTAACAGACAGGAGGGGATCAGTCTATTGTGTATATTGACACAGACATACAGTATATCAGCACCGTAGCCTGTATATAAAAAATATTAGCATACCACACACAAATCCAGACACACGCTTACCTGTCCTCTTTCATCAGAAATCTAAAAGAACACTTTCTGCTGTTGGTTTTTCAGTCAATATGATGTTGAAGCAGAGTGCCAATTATCTTGGCTTTCTTTTTGTCCATGTTCCCATTAGGAAGAGAGTTGAGTGGATTTGATGATTGGCCACGTATTCAGCAACGTGTGAGTGAGAGTGACAATGAGTAACACAAGGGGCTCTTGACGAGGATCCATAAATAGGCTCTACAGAGAGAGCCAGGAGCTGCCCTCCCCCTCATTGCCTTCACCCAACCACACACACACGCACACACACACACCTCCACTCTCCCTTCACCGGACTGAGACAATCTGTGACCACTTGGCAATAGGCCTTTGACAACATACTGTACCCTCAGTCAAAGGCATGTATACACACACACACACACACACACACACACACACACACACACACACACACACACAAACATGGCATTCTTCTCTGCATCCTTCACTGCATGCTTCTGTTAATTCCCTCCTACAGATTATGAGGCATGTTGCCGAACAAAGCAGCATTCTACAGCCGCCTGTGGTGGAGCGTTGTACACTAATTCCTTTAGTAGTCATTTCAACGCGTTTAAAGATCTGTATTGTGCTCATTTTATTTACATCTTAAAATGACAGAAAGGGTCTTTGCATGTTTTCAGTTGGTATGTAACACAGGAGAAGACATGCAGTCTTTCAAAATCAATTGGGAGACACTGAATTTTTTTTTTTTTTAAAGCTGTTTTTTTTTTTTATGAGGAGTGCTTCCCCGCGGCGTCCCATTCTGTGCTTGTTTCTGCTGGAATAAAGCACCAAAGCAGCAGAATGTCTGTTGTGTTGTTGGACATCACAGGCAGCAGCACGGACCCCTCAGAGGGCTGGAGCATCCCTGACGAAGAGAGCCATCCTGCTACTGCAAAAAAAAACACTAATGAATAAATCATGGAGAAAGTTTTAAGGAAAAAAAAAAGATCGAAATAGAACGGATGGTAGGCTACTGCTCCATTCAGACTGCCTAAAGACAGAGAGAGAGAGAGAGGAATTACAGGATAGCATGAAATAGCAATAATTTTTAAAGCTGCAGATTTTGGCCTATACTGTCTCTATTTTTTTTCATGTGATGTTAAAAAAATAACAACATTAAACATTCATTAACTACATTTTTTGGCTAGATGCACTTGAATGGTAATTTAGGAACTTGGAAGATAATAGTCCATTAGGTTGTAAAATTAAAAAAACACAAGCATGCCCGCTTCCAAAAAATATTTTAGAAGCGCAGCAATTTGTCTGCCAGCAGCATCCCACTGTTTATGGTCGTTGGAATATGTTACGAAGACGGTGGTAAAACATTTAATTACGTGCATTGGACTGCTTCCTGATTGTTTTGAAATGGTTGCTCCCAGTTTCCCATGTGGGTTTGAAAATGGCGAGATATTTGGAGAAAAAATGACTTGTTATTGTGCCTCTTTATTACAGAGAGAAAGAACAATACACTATTTAGTTCTCGTTAAAACATCATCTTATTTTCATTGGGCTTCATGTGGAAGCAGAAGGGCGAGAATGACTTGTATAGCGAATTGGAGTCTTACAAACGAGGGGCCATCTTCACACTGATTCCCAAAAGTCCCAAATTATACATTCAGTTTCAAGTGTCTTTATACAATCTTCATACACTGTTACACTCCAAGACACCACAATTTACTCTCTTTTCATTGTTCAATGCCGTTTGGCTTTTTGGGGACCAAAAGTACACCTACTCTTGGCTATGTTTGTTAACTTTTCAATTCACTTTTCATCTAGCTGCTAACTCTTATCTAACGTCGGCTTGCTCTTTAAGTTTGACCTTCCTATGGACAGAATATGACATAATTCATATACGTTAATATGAGGGTATTTTCAACCTCAAACTAGTTTTTCCACTACAGATTCGAAAGATGAATACATGAAAAAGAAAACTACATTTTGCCCAACTGTGCTTTCACTGGAGGTATATCAAAGGTAATTTTCATTTTGCATTTCAGAAGGCTCTGCAGAGAATAGAAGAGTGGGAGGCTTTGAAGACATGTGCAGTGTGCAGGTTTCTCAGTGTATGTCAGTCTCACATGGTCGGCCCGTACACACTCCTCGTTGGGGGTTTCCCCAGGCGTCCACAAACAGCAGGATGAGGTCATCGTTTAGGATTTAAAACCCAACACAAGCTTAATCTGGGAGATAAGGGGCGGATTTGGATTTAGCTCTCAAAAAGGGTCACGTTAGCTACAACCGTTTACTTTAGACTGTCAAAAAATAACGCTGCTCAGACATGGGATTCCCTGGCTGATCCACTAACTCACATATCATCACTGTTGTGTTGTTTTAGGCCAAAAAGTTTGACTGCTGGAAGATTCATGTGATGTCCCAAAGAGATTACCCTTGATGACTTGGATGTGTTAGCTGGGTGATTTAGAAGTGATACCCATTTTCTTCTGTACTTTAGGCTTACCATGATGCTTTACTGTTAGTGTCCGTTCCCTGTAAAAACAAAAAACATGAAAAACTACCACCTTTGACCAAAGGAGGTGCAAGAATGAACACAAACTGAAAGTTCCTCGGAGCACCTTTAATTTGATGTGTTTTAAGTGCTCAAACTTCTCCTCAAAAGCCTTGAAAGTAAGGCATAACACTTTATTTTATTCTTACTGATCTAGTCTTATAGAGTACAGCTTTCGTCTGTGATTTATGAATTTCGTTGTTGACATAAACTAGTTGACACACACGCACACGCACACACACACACACACACACACACACACACACACACACACACACGTTGGCTACATCACCGGCTCAATCCTATAACCCACTGTCCCTTTTTCCTCATGTTAGAATTGACAATGTGTTGACTTCTTGTTGGCTAGTTAGTTGTGTTTGAAAATGCACCAGTCAGACTCTGGCTTATATATGACTTTGTGGGGGTTTTGTGGTGTACTGTGTGCAATGTGCATAGGTGTTATGACACAATTAATGAAAGCCGTATTCATTAATATCTATGTGATGACAGGAACAGGCCTTACACCTTTAATAATAACTGAAACCTTTTGAAGATGAGGATCTGTTGGCTGTTGGCAATGTGTTGACATTCTCCTGCAGCACTTAGAATGAGATTTAGTGTTGAAAGATGACAGTTGTTTGAATGAGTGTGATATTTTCATTTTCATTCAGGTTAATTGAAGTCGCTGAGGGGAACAAAATCACGCCTGGGGAAAGTCCCATTTAGGCACCGCACCGCACTGTGCGCTGTCCCACTCTCCCCTAACTAAGAGAGAGAAATGGGTCAGTAGAGAAATTGGAGAAGATGATAATAATAAAAAACGACCTGACGTCCTTCCTGCACCATCCACGTCCCTCTATAGCAGACGGGCTATAGAGCGCTCACACAGATTAGGCCTTTGCACCAATTAGGGCTCGATACAGAGGGCATTAATAGGGTTTGAAGGGATTAACATTTAAGGGGCTGTCCAGTCGAATGCTGCATGCTTTGGAGATGACATCATTTTTGATCACCTCGACCTCGCACACCGGCTGGCTGGCATGACCCCCCCCCCCCCCCTTCACTGCCCAAAGTGTGTAGCAGCCTAAACCCGTTTACCTGCAAACTGCGGTCGTGATAGGACAACCCCAACACTGCCCTGTCCCTCCCACATTGCTACCCTCTCTCCATCTCTCCCTCTCTCTCTTTCTGTATCTCTCTCTCTCTCTCCATCTCTCTCCATCTCTCTCTCTCCCCCTCTCTCTCTCTCCCTCTCTCCCTGTCTCCCAGTCGTGTTTACTATAGGTGAGATAGGCAACCGCGTATAAATTCCTGAGTGTGCGCAGATCGCATCCTCAGAGGAGAACGGAAAAGAAGAAGTAGCTAGAAGGCGGAGGTGAAGTAGGACCGAAGGGAGCGTATCGCTGCTGCGTGTGTTTACTGTTCACTGGGATAAAAACCACCGACGCAGGAGGAAAAAGAAAAAAAAATCCAGCACATCCATCCATTCATCCATCCATCCAGGGGGCGGACCAACCTCACTGGATACAGCGAGGAGAAGGAGGCGGAAGAAAAAAAGCGTTGGATGCTGTTTTAATACGGACAGGAAAAAGGATGATTTAGGCTACTAGGGGGAGGCAGGAGCTGTTATTAGAATTGATCGGAATCTACACCGTGGAATTATAACTCAGTCACCAACAGCAACGATGGATGTGAGCTATAAGCATTGAGGTAAGAAGAATCGCTGCTTTTTGCATTTGGCATCGTTCGTTTCGCGTCATAAGCAGCAGGAATAGGAGAAGAAGGCAGCTGGTGTGTAGCCTATTAACCTATCCTTAAATAATGCATGCTATTCTTTATTATTATTCCCAAATGAAGCGTAAACGTGTGTTCCGTTCGACTGTGTGACTCCAGTGTTGTCAGTGATGCTTTCCTCCGTTGCACCGTCGTGGGATGTTTTTAACCGCGGGAGGCTGCGAGGAGATGGTGCGTCCCACACACACACGCACTGGCCTGTAACAGACCGTGTATATAGCCTCCTACTACTGCAGCTCCCCCGCAGCTGATACCTCTCAAATAAATAAAGTGGGAGCCCAAGCAGGACCATTATAACAGACAGGCGTAGGATCAGTCGCATGTGAATGATGTGTGATTAGATCCAGGATACCAGATGTGTCTTCTTCTCAGTGCTTGGGTTCTCTGCTGAGCTGAAAATTATAATGAGATTGAGAAGAAGAAAAAAAGCAATGTATTAAGACTGAGCTTTTTATGGTGGTGCTGGTCTGATTAACTTAAAACCTCCAGGCTCTGTCTGTCTGTCCTGTGTCGGACCATCTATTTGATTTCCTATTTTACGAATTATATATGGTTATTATGACCAGCTTTATAGATATGGCTGGCTGTCATAGTGGGGCTGATAGCTATTCCTACATTAGATGGCAGGAACACTATAGCCTACTATTAGTGAGAGGAATTATCATAGTAGGATGGTGGATATCAGTCTACTAATAGCTACTATTACACAATTTATTGTAAGTTAATTTGACCTTCAAACTGATACAGCAAATATGGAATGCCACTCACAGTGACTATATGATAATAACCTGGGGGAACTTGAAAACAATTTTTTTTTGGTCTTGTACAATAACACGATGATGTTACGATACTGTTAGTTAAGCATCTTGATTCATATCGTGAGTGAATACAACGCAGCAGGTAAAAAGATGTCACCTCGTATAGTCTTGCTTGTCAGAGAAAGCAGAGGCGGAGTTGATCACTTCAAAAGCCTCTCTGACAAGAAATAATGCAATTTTCATTCTCGGCTGAGCGTGTACATGCTGTCTGTCTGTCTGTCTGACGTCCTTGGAGAAATGACAAGCTTTGTGGAGGATTGCAGAACTCTCTCGTTACCATAAAGCTATCGTTTCATCTCCTCAGCCATTTTAACATACCAGTGATGTTTCTCTAGTTATCATGTAAATAACCTGCTGTGGTGGTTCCATTCTGCTGCCTCCTGAACACGTGTTTGTTCCATCTTAAATATGCTAAACTGAAAACAATGCTATACTATTTCTGTGATATTCAGAGGGGAACTTACCATTTGGCAAAGGTAGGCATTTGCCTGCAGGTTCCAACAAGCTACCAAGGGCCCAACATAATGCTTCATAAACTCATGGTTAAGAGAGTTGTTTATGCACTTCTATATCTTGCTACTAAAGTGAGAAGATGGCACACACATTTAAGACATGAAGTAGTTGAATGTGAACATTAGATTTAGAATTGAATGTGTTATTATAAATATATTTTGATGCTTTTGCAACATTGTTTTTGAAACTTTTATGCCAGTAAAGAAAATCCACAGAGGTCTTTCCTAGATAAATAAGGGTTGAACAAGGGGGGAGAACAAGGGAGGTGGAGGAGGGCCCCATGTCTGTGTTTGCCTCAGGCCCAAAGATTACTGGTGATATACTCTCTAAGATGTAACGTCATTACTGCACACATTATAGTGATGCTACAGCAGCACCTATAAAAGGTTGTCAAGTTATTCAACCAGGGGGTCTTATATTATTTTGTGATCTTAGATGTATGGCCCATGAGGAGACAGGCTGCACTTTTGTTCTTTATCCACACTTCCTGAATCATGTTTCACATAGTATTGATTCTGTGTCTTCAGGGATCAGACCATCATTACTTATGAGTTAATGTAATTTCCCTGATCATTAGGCATATGTAGAGTGACAACCCACTGGACCTATCTTCCTAAATTCTATTTTAAAAACTAAACCTGTGGTGCATTGTTAATACTATTTTGGATAACACTTCACAATAAGGGTACATTAATTAAGTTATTTATCGCTAAGTTAATGCTATTCAATTAATTAGATTAAATTAATGCTCATGAAGCATTAAATAACTGTTAATGCTTACTTAGTAACGGTTAGGTAATTCTTGGTTAAGCTCTAACTATGCTTACTTAGTAGGGGGCGCCCTTAGCTCGGTTGGTAGGGCGCCCCCCCCCAGCAGCAGACCCGGGTTTGATTCCCGGTTGTTCTCTGCATGTCACTCCCCTCTCTGCCCCATTTCACCTCTGTATCTCTGCACTATCAATAAAGCATAAAAATGCCCAAAAAACATCTTAAAAAAAAATAAAAAACTATGCTTACTATGCTAAGTAAGCATTAACTTAGCATTAACTAAGCATTAGTTACTACCCGGATTTGTGCTCAAGAAATCAATGTTTCTTTAATTATGTGCAAGCTTCATGTGATACATCTCTTCTATGCTGATGATGAACACAAAATGTTTTTTGCTTAATTTGTCATTGTTTACTCTCAAATGTTGCCTTCACTAGATACACCTTGCACAGTCCCTCTTTATAGGAAGCAGCAAAGTAAAGTACTTTCTGGGTAAATCAAAATTGACCTAGAAACTATGAACGTTCATTTTTCTTTCATATTGATCACAGTCTAATGGCCTTCTTGCCTGCCTGCATTCAGATTGTTCATTGCTGTATTGCTCAGACATGGGCTTTTTTGGGTGGTAGAGAATAGTCCCTATGCTGAATTCCTCTTCCACTTACACAGTAACTATAGCTAAATGTTTATTTGTATAAAGCTACATTGAAATTTGTCTTTCTGCATATCCTCTCTCTCTCAATAC
>NC_137233.1:6369416-6393972 GCF_949987685.1 Ammodytes marinus | reverse complement strand
CGAAACGCCGTGCACCCGGAGATGGACCTCACCCCGACCCAGTGCGTCCTGCGTAACGTGCTCTCCATAGACACAGGGGGCGCGCCGGAGCCTGGAGGGGTGGAGGGGGAGGAGGGGGGGAGGGACATACGTGCGGACACAACCAGACACCCGGGGACGAACAACCGAGCACTTTGCCAACAGCATCCTGAAGCTCCACGACCATCACCTCGAGGGCTGTGGAGAGGGGCACGAGCTGGTGGGCAGCGCCGTCAGGTACGTGCCCGGTGGTGACGCCCGGCTCCAGTGCCAGTCCAGCGGAGGAGGAGGGGGCTTCCTGGAGGGGCTCTTTGGCTGTCTGAGGCCTGTCTGGACCATGATCGGCAAAGCTTACTCACGGAGCACAAGCACAACCTGGACGGTAGGGTTTTATTTTTAAATATCACAGTTTTTGAAGAACCACAAACAAACATACATTTGGTGTGTATAGAAAGGAAGAAAAAATTATACAAATAAGAAGAAGAATGATAATAGAGCAAAAACAAGAAATATTTCAAGGGAAAAAAAGAAAATAATAATATTTTTTTTTAAATAAATAAAGAAGCGAAACAAGTAAATAAAGAAGAATAAGAAGCACAGTTCAACGTGGACGGTAGGTCTAATAGTTAGGGCCGCAGGATATCAGGAAAACGTGTGATATGCCATAACATCGTTGAATGATTGCAATGACTATATCACTTGCGGTATTTGAAATAAAAACGTAAATATACTGTGTTAATGGCATTCTGCTTTGAATTACTAAAGTAGACCCCCAGACAGTAAGTAGCCTGTGCCAGGCGTAATAAAGCAGATCAGTTTAGTCAGACCCAGGTGTTGAGTTTGGTCGGCCTTAACGATGTTGGCATCATTGATCATTGTGGTGATAGGCTACACGTGATGGTCTTCATGTGAATCCCAGCTGACTAACATGTTATCCAAAAGCTATATTCTCATGTCCATGCACTCTACCGCCTCAGCTATTAGCGTCAACATGGGGGGTGGGCGTCTGAGGTTTCATCTAATTGAAGTGAGGTTCATGTGATTGGCCAATTATATTGACATGCAGCGTGTGAATGTATGGCACATGGAATAGGCTATCGCATTTATAGCAGTTCAAGGAACCATTGTAACATGTATACCGCAATATCATCTTTTGCGATAAAGATACATTTTTCGATACATTGTTTAGCCCTACTAACATAACAGTCAAATCCATTTCATTGGATTCTCACAAACACATATAATAGGCTAAACACACACTGACATCAATGGTGGCTTTAAGTTTTTCATCTAAAAGCCACCCAGGTCCCATTAATTCCAATCTGAAGCTTTGATATGTTAATGAAATGATTGTATCCGCCAGTTTAATTACATTAAGCAGTTGGTGGAGAAAAAAATTACTCCCACTAAGGCCAGGTTGTAAACAAACAATTTCCGTGACACGTAAGGTGCTAGAGCCAGAGAGAGAGAGAGAGAGAGAGAGAGAGAAAGAGAGACTATCAAAGCTGCCAAGAGCTTATTTTCCCCTGATACTTCACTCCCCCATCCTTTTGCCTGCTTGTGCCTCCCTCCCACTACCTCTCTTCCCCCTCCCACTACCTCCCGCCCCCCCATATGAAACTAGCTCCCTGTGACGCTGTGTTGTTTATGTGTGCAGCCACTACAATAGCGCAGAGCTCCCCCGGGACTCCTCTGCCAAATCTGCTTCATGAATTATGCATGGCCACGCTCTGACCCTGCGCCTCTCTCATCTCTATTAACCAAAACCTGACACACACACACACGTACACACACACGTAAACACACACACGTATACGTACAAACACATCCACACATATATAATAAACACTGAATATCAAGCAATGACAAAAACACATAAAGTTCAATAAAAATGCCAGAAATAAACTTGACAAAATGAATACAGCATTTTGCACATCGGGCTTGAAGGTGGCCGGTTTTTATACGTCCCCTTGTCTTTATAGCCCTCTGATATTTTATCACCCATTTGACTTCCACATCTCCCCCCTCCTCCTCGTCCTCCCTCCATCTCTCATTGTCTCCTGTCCGCTCCTTTTCATCCCGTGCTGTTATCACTCCCAGCTCATTTGCACCTTGCTGCTCCCCTCCTCTGTGTGTAGAATCACAGGCTGTCACACACACACACACACACACACACACACACACACACACACACACACACACACACACACACACGATGCAAAACGGATATTATAAAAGTGAAATAAATAGGGTTATTGATAAAGAACGCCCGTCTTCCATATCACAATGCTCTATTGTTAAGGGTGAGACACTGCAGGTGAATAATAGGGTAACATTTCTAACTTATAGATATCCTCATGGAACTCTGCCAGTTGATTACTTACTATGAAATGTTTGAATAAATGTGCAAATGTCTTGACTAATTCTACATTTTTATCTCTTTAAAAACCCAACATCTAGATGTTTGGATAAAGCCAGAGTTAAAAAAATCTTTATTTTCAGTTTTGACACAACCGGTTTTGGATACAGACTTTTTTTCCATATTATAAACCAAAAAATACTGCAAAATGCATGGCTTCCTTCCAGCTTTGATTGGAAGGAATAAAGAAGGCAGGGGGAAAATTATTCGTCCTTAATTTTCTGTGACTACAGGGTTGCCTGGTGATGTGTTTTAAAAAAAAAATCCTCTGTTTTTATCATCAAACAAAGCAGACGTGGTGGGGATATATTCTGGTGTATCAGATGTGGCCCCTATGTCTTTACTATGGGACATGTGTGGGGCTCATTAGAGAGGCCGAGCCCTCAATCTATCACTGGATAGGGCATTAATCATTCATATCATCCCCTATTATTAATATGATAAATGTGTCTGAACCTTCTTTCCTTTGGGGTGCAGAACAGCAGCAGTACAGCGTAGCGGCCTAGCGGGCTGTATGTTTTCTCTCTATTAACAGTCTGTCTTTGGCCACATGGACCCCTGCCCAAACCATAGGGAATCCTGCTACCATATTTTCTCTTTACACACACACACACACACACACACACACACACACACACACACACACACACACACACACACACACACACACACACACACACACACACACACACACACACACACACACACACACACACACACACAGCTACAACCCCTACCTCCCTATTCCCCATACATCCACATTAGGCCTCTTAAATCCCCTCCCCTCTTCCGATGCTCTCCGGAGCGCTCGGTCGGACCCCTGTTCTGCGTCAGCCCCACAAAGGCACTAAGCAGGATTTAGGAGGCTGAGGGGAGAATTACCCACGAGAGATTACAGCTCTCTGTCTGTCTGCCTGCCTTCAACATCCTGAGTCTTAGGTTGAAGTGGGGTTCAACTACAGAACAAGATATCAGCTCTAGCTTAACCCCATACAGGGCTTACCATGTTGTGGTGTTGTATGCTCCATGCTACTTGTTGTAGTTTTACATAGACAGACTGTGTTGCATGATGGGCTTTTTTGGGTCTATTTTTAATAGTTTTTAGATTTTGAATAGGTTTTATGTTTTGTTTTCAATCAACATAGCCTATAAACATGACGTATTGATATCATGTCCAATAAAAAAAAATTGTTCAACAATTCGGGAACTAATACTTTTATATCTGTGTTTAAGGTTAATGTGAAGCCACTGGTAGCAGCCAGGTATCTTAGCTAAGCTTGGAAACAGAGGGACATACCAGCACCTCTAAAGCTCACTCATTAACTATTTATTCCTGGTCTAAACATTGTTTCTAGTCTTAATGCTAATAGCTAAGCTAACCAGCTGGTTGCCTATGATGATGAGATATACTAGGCCTATTTCCAAAATGGCAATTATTTTACTATAGTAACATTCCATCTATTAATACAAGAAATGCTAAATACCTCAATTTAAATTTATAGCAGAATAACTAATCAAGGCATCAAAAAGTTCAGAAAGAAAATTGATGCGGTAAATTAAGATCTTATATGAGTTGCAACTTAATTTCCTCATCCAAGTTGTTGAAAATGACCTGTAAAAACCACTATGAAAAACAATCTAAAGTACTCTATATCCATGACTAACATGTTACTACATTGATATACCCACTAACTTCTTTCCCTCCATCCTTTTCCCCCCTCTCTCAGAGGCGTGGGAGATCCCGTTTGAGGAGATCTCTGACCTGCAGTGGGTCGGCAGCGGGGCCCAAGGCGCTGTGTTTCTGGGTAAACTGCACGGACAGGAAGTGGCCGTCAAGAAAGTGCGGCACATCAAAGAAACCGACATCAAGCACCTGCGCAAGCTCAAACACCCCAACATCATCACATTCAAGTGAGTAGGAATGATCAGCTGGTTTATAAAGTATTCCACTGATGGTGTATGCCTATGCAGTATTTAATTGAGTTATTTTGAAAAAAAACTAATTAAAGGTGAACCCAGAGATTCTGGAGAACGCTTGTTGTCAAAATCACTTTGTCAAAATCAGTGAATATCTCCTCCTCACGATCCGCTACCTGAACCATTAGGCTTTGTAAAACTGGTATGTAAACAAAGGGTAACAAAGGGGTCCACCATTTACAGAGCCTAGGTTGTGTATTTATGTAGCACTGGAATTTTTCCCGCGAACACAAAGTATGTACAAATAGTGAATGGTGATTTTGACAATAAGCATTTTCCTTTTAATTGAACGCTTTATAGTTATATTGGTCAGGTGTTCAGGAACTAAGCCAATGGAACCTTTTTTTCAAACCAAAGAAAACGGTGTTAAAATGACACTATTAACTGTTAGTTTCAAGTTTTCTGTGTTAACACATACCGTACATTTTCTCCATATTCTCAGGGGTATTTGCACGCAGGCTCCATGTTACTGCATCATCATGGAGTACTGTGCTCAGGGCCAGCTGTACGAGGTGCTGAGAGCAGGCAGACAGATCCACCCCTCCCTGCTCATGGACTGGGCTATGGGCATCGCTGGAGGCATGAACTACCTCCACCTCCACAAGATCATCCACAGGGACCTCAAGTCACCAAAGTAAGTTTGGTTAACCCGGTGAAAATAAACAGTTTTATTATCTCAACATCCGTTTTCTTTTTTTGTATGACTCTGAACCAAAAATCTCAGCTTCTAAAGCACCTACAACAACTAAACTTTCTATAATCATTATTAGTAGCTCTATTCTGAGGTTATAACAGAAAGGATTAGTTCATATTCTGATAATTGTCTGCTTTAAGATACATTTTGTACTCAATAACATGCCAAAAATGCCATTTTAAGACCTGTACATAGTATTTTTACCCTGATAATCATAAATTACATGTAACAGCAAACAAGACCATCAGTGAAAAGAATGCAATTTTTACATAGTTTTTCTTAATGCCTTTGTCATGGGTACGCTCACCCAGGAACAACAGCTGGCATGGTAAAAACACTACCGCTTTTGTCCAGCGGGGCCGCTAGAATTAACGCAAACTGAAATGTCCTCGTAGCACCTTTTGTGTCAATTTTTTAACACAGATGAACTGAAACACGTAGCTATAATACTCTGTGTGTCCGTTGTTTCATTCCAGCATGCTGATCACCTACGACGACTCAGTGAAGATCTCTGACTTCGGCACGTCCAAAGAGCTCAGTGACAAGAGCACCAAGATGTCCTTCGCCGGTACGGTGGCCTGGATGGCTCCCGAGGTCATACGAAACGAGCCCGTCTCAGAGAAAGTGGATATTTGGTAGGTGTCAATCATAACCCTTTTACCCTGTATTTCTGCATTGGTGAACCTCTGCCATCCCCCCCTTATGGTTTTTCCTATCTGCCATAGTATCTCATTAGTTATCAGCCTACTACAGTACAGAGCGCAGCAAGATCCTATTTCCAGAAAATCTATTCAGTCTCATGTACAATATCTCATTACATGAAATTCTATAGGGCCTCTGCCATATCTGATGGGTTGCCCTGTGTTAATCCCCCGATCTTCCCCCAATACATTCTACCCCTCTCTCTCTCTCTCTCTCTCTCTCTCTCTCTCTCTCTCTCTCTCTGTCTCTCTATGTCTCTCTGTCCCACCCCTCCATCCCTCTATCACTCTTTCTATCCGTCCTGAAAGGAACGCTGGCTAATTTAATAATTGATTTGCCAGATGCTGCAGTGCTCAGGAGAGAGGCTGGAATAACCTTCTCCGAGCCGGAGGATGGTTTGGCCCGCGGCCAGCAGTGCATTAGCAGAGAAAGTGAAAATGGGATTAAAAAGCTTTTGATGTGGAAAGAGAAAGCAAAGCAAAGCATTGGGTATATACTGGAGAGTTTTGTTTAAATCTATGTAAATTATGTAGGAGTCCCAGTCCATATAGCAAGGAAAGAGTGAGTCAGAGAAGGAGAGGCTGTGCTGAACTATACACTGTATGTCGTATGTGTTCAGTTTTGTTTTGTGCTTAGATGCAACTCGTGTTCCTTTCATGTTTTATTAATATGAGAACTGTATTGAAATAGCCAGAGATAGAATTTTAAGCAAGACATTTAAGGTGGTAAAAATAATAATTACAACCTAATAATTACAATCTAAAACCTATATTTGGAACTGGTAATGAATTAATGAATAATAGATATAGCCTGCATTCCTAAAAATCACACCAAAAAGGGCAGAACACATTATTTACTGTAACACCGACCGAGGACCAAAACTTGGTTAATTAGCTCCCGGGTTTGTGGATAAAATGATTCTACACAAATTATGTTTATGATGAGTGGAATTTGGATTGTGCCTTCAGTTGAAAAATGAGTTTGAATTTGTTTTACCTTTTATTTGTAGGCCTACTTTAAGATAAGTCATTCTGTATTACAATATCATATAAAAACAGAACATGGTTGTGTAATCCATCAAGTATTTCATGTTGAGCCTTTAATATCATGAATCATAAACAAGGAGATGGAGTGACTATAAATACTCAACATCATACACACACACACACACACACACACACCCTCAGTGCTGTGCGTGATGCTATTGGCACCTTGGATACGGCACATGGTCACCAAGGCAACCCAGAGTCACCGCCAACAGACTTTCCTCAGTTACCGTAGTTACCTTCCCCTTGGGAACGAGTCTCTCCCTGGCACAGCAGGAGCTCATCAATGAAACACTGAAGCGTATTGAAACAACAGGGCCTGTGTTTGGGAGCTGTCCTGTATTTATCAGAGCATATAGCCTACTGTATAAACTGAGCTGACAGCAGAAATGGTAGTAAAACGTACACATATGTATAAATAGGAGGTAATCCCTGGGAATTGATGAAACACCTAACGTTATATCAGCTAACAGTGTAACTGCTGAGCGTTAAAGGTGCAATATGTATTATTGTTACATTAAAACTTTATTTAACAAAATATTATAAATAATAATAATAATAATAATAATAATAATAATAATAATAATAATAATAATAATAATAATACATAATCCCATGATGTCATCAAACTCTATCTTTTGTTATTGTATTGATCATTCGTGAGCCCCCCAAAAACTGAACTGTCTTGCCCAAGGACACAACAACAACCATGACACAAATGGCAGGGCGGGGATCAAACCGCCAACCCTTCGATCATTGGCCGACCCGCTCTACCACCTGAGCTACAGTCGCCCCATCAGAATGCCCATCTCTGTCAGTGAAAGTCAACATGCGCTCCCCTCTCCCCCATCAGGTCGTTTGGTGTGGTGCTGTGGGAGATGCTGACGGGTGAGGTGCCCTATAAGGACGTGGATTCCTCCGCCATCATCTGGGGAGTGGGCAACAACAGTCTGCAGCTGCCCGTCCCTGATAGCTGTCCGGACAGTTTCAAAATGCTGCTGAGGCAATGCTGGTGAGCACGTGGAAAGATGTTTAACAGATACACTGTGTTTTAACAAAGAGGGAAATAAACGTTAATTAAAGGTGCACTATGTAACTTTGGGTGTGTCAAAGAAGTCAACATGTTCTAAGGTATATTCTCATAAATGAATAAACAACCTTTCGTCACAGGAACATTTGATCCCTTCAACACTGTTTGAAGTGTTTGAAAGCTTCCTGAAAAGTCACTGTTTCACTGTTGTTGTTTACAGCAGCAGGGCCAGCAGTTTGGTTTACAAACATATTCTAGTCTTATGTTTGATCTATGTTCCTCAAAATAATTTAGTTTTGATTTCTGACGATATACGTATTCAATACTAAGAATTACATGTAGGGAAAAGATGTTTTAGTTAACTAACTGCTGGCGTTGCATATTGTAAACTAAACCCTCCCCCCCCCCCCCCCCAGAATCTGCATAGTGCACCTTTAAAAGGGAGGGGATTGAGCATTTATTTTATTTTCTGAAAATGTCTGACTATATATTTGTGTTGACACAGGAGCTGCAAGCCGAGGAACAGGCCTTCCTTCAGACAGATCCTCCTGCATCTGGACATTGCCTCGGCAGACATCCTCTCCACGCCACAAGAGACATACTTCCAGACTCAGGTAAACTTCTTTCAACCCAGTAAACAGTCCCAACACAAAAGCTTTATCTTTACATGTTTTTATACTTTATTGTAGAAGCAAAAATAGTTTATCATCTGACTGTTATTGTTCACATTAACAGCATCCTACACATATTTTTTTTGTGTGTGCAAACAATTAAAAGAAAATCGAGAGAAAAAAAGAAAAATAATAATTAGAGAAGATGAATCAAAATTAAGACGAACAAAAATAAAAAAATAAAATCTAAATTAGAAATAATAATAATGATAACAATAAATAAAACTTAATAAATAATTTTAAAACAGTAAAAAATTAAAATAAATAATAATAAAACTTTTTTGGGGGGGATTATTTATCAGCACCAGTGTAGACATTACTGAGAATGTATATTAAAAAACAAGATGGAAATGGAACAGCACTTCTTGCTGCTTATGTGTAATCAAGTGGAAAATAATAATCTAGATCCATCATTTCTCAGGTCACGGTCTCCCCTGTCAAATGAATGTGTCTTGATAGAAACCATGTTGTCGACAGCGACCACTATCTCTAACAGTCATTTTGCTGTCAACCCACGGCAGAGTGTGCAGCTGCACTGGGGGCCCCGGGGCCTCTCAGGAGCCCACTAATCATACCTGTGCTTTCAATCGCAACATAGTATTGTGGCTTCCTTTGGTCTTTGTTCCTTGTTACACGTGAGTGCCGATTCACGGTCGAAGAGACAACCTTTTGCGACCTCGAATGCATGAAACAAAACGTGTTGGAGAAGCTCTGCGTGCGTGCGTGTGTGTGTGCGTGCGTGATTGGGTGGGTGTGTGTTTGGGTGGGGGATGGGGCGTGCCTGTTTTGACTAATATTAAAGACCTTGAACTGCAAGAAAAAACAAAGAGATGAAGGACAGGAGACGGAGAAGAAGTATAATTGTGTGGAAGATATGTGTTTACTCATCTGTGCAGCGCCACAGATCCATTTATAACCCGAGCGTGTATAATAGGGAGACGCACTTGTGCACACAAAATGAATACGATTTAATTTCCTATTTTCCGCAGCAGCCCCTCCGCCTCCTCATCTGTTTATATCTCATGGTGCAAAACCCCAAACCTATTTTACTCCTTCTTCCACTTATCCTTGATCCTTTATTTCTCCCTGTAACCCCCCACCCCCCTCCTTTCTTCCCCCATTTTTTTTTGCAACCCTGCCCAGTTTCTCCATAATGGATTTTTTCTTGTGACGTTAGAAAGAAGTATTTTCTGCCAGAGTGTATTGATCGCTTTAATGGGAGGGAGCAGAGAGCAAAGAGAGAGAGGGGGGACTGGAGACAGAGGAGTCCATTAGCTTAATAAGAAAGAGTATCTCTCATAGCTCAGATAGAAAGACACACACACACACACACACACACAAATTCAAACACACACACACACGCACGCACACATAAACATGTGGTAAACGCAAAATGCATGTACGTGGACACCCACATATTTGACATCCTTTGTCCTTTGATATGACGGGTATCAGATAGCAGCTGTCACGCTCCACTGTGTGTTAGCCAGAAAATGCCCACGCTGCATTTATAAGTCTGTGCCCATGTTCTGTCAGTTAACGTTCAGTTTCTCTTCACTGCGTATTGATTATCATCTGACAGCTTAATGGATACCAATTAGAAGACACGCACCAACCTCAGTCACTCTGCAAATTAAGAGGTTTTTTCTTTTCTTTTTTCTTTTTTTTTTTTTTACTAAATCAAGGTGCTGCAGGGAAGTTATCTCTCATTATTATTATCATTTATTGTTAACATATTTACTGAAATGAAGTCAAGTCATATTTTATTATCCCAGTGGATATAATAATGCAGGAATGGCAGCGTTGACTAAAGGTACAAATCTAATCGAATTAAATACAGTATTTAAAAGAAGGCAATTTGATTTAAAAAAAAATTGTTAAACATTCTAACACCATAAGTTGGATGTAGGTATTTTAGAAGTTGAATTGAAAAAATATATATGTTTAGATAATGGCCGTTAAAGATGGACGTATAGGAGAAATATACAGACGCACCTTAATGTAAATTTTTTTTAAAGATATTGTTTGGGCATTTTTTAAATAGTGAGGCTTTATTGATAGTGTAGAGACAGAGTTGAAATAGGGCAGAGAGGTGAGTGACATGCAGAGAACGACCGCGGGCTGGAATCGAACCCGGGTCTGCTGCTGGCCGAGGCCCATGGGGGGGACGCCCTACCAACTGAGCTAAGGGTGCCCCCTTTAATGTACATTTTCACCCTTAATTTATACTAATATGAAAAAAAAAATGTTATGGGTGCTAAAAACCTTGA
Source organism: Ammodytes marinus (assembly GCF_949987685.1). Taxonomy (NCBI): domain Eukaryota; kingdom Metazoa; phylum Chordata; class Actinopteri; order Uranoscopiformes; family Ammodytidae; genus Ammodytes; species Ammodytes marinus. The sequence continues at coordinate 6,383,145 of NC_137233.1, read as the reverse complement.
AAAAAACAATGTTTTTGCATTCTTTTAATTGCGGCACATACAAATACAGGACATAATTAATTGTAATGATGGCAATGATTGATGTAGCGATAGTATTGGGAGTAGAAGCATTGCTCATAGTACCATGGTGGTAGCCATAATCTGAACTTTTTCTTATTTTTTTTACTTAAGTTAAGATAAGATAAGAATTACTTTATTTATAGTGGAAATTTGTCTTTGGCCTCTCCCATTTAACATAAGTACACACATTACACGTTGAACAACATAACAATAGAACATACATCACAAACAAGACAGAATCGTGCAAATGACAATAAGCAGCAAATTAGTTAAATAAATAGTATAAAAAAAGCAATAAATAGTCATGAATGGCTGTTCTGACGGATGTGTGTTTCCGTGTCTGTGCAGGTGGCGTGGAGGGACGAGGTGCGGCTCCATTTTGAGCAGATGAAGTCAGAGGGAACGTGTATCCACCGGCTGGACGAGGAGCTGATCAAACGACGCAGAGAAGAACTCAGGTCAGTGCAAAGAAGTGAACCTTGAAACACAGATGTGGAGATATTCAAAATAATAGAATTGATAATTAGGTAGGATACAGTGTATGTAATGTATGTATCTGCATATTAATAGGATAGGATGGCCTAGACTTGAGGAAGGGGGGCTGACTAGTAACCATGAGGTTGCTGGTTCGATCCCCGGGCACCGGACAGGCGGGTGTTAATTGTAAAACTATTGCATCTACGGTGTCCACCATCTCTACCATTGTGTCCTTGCGCAAGACACTTAAAACTGCAAAATTGCTCCAGGCAGAACCTTTGCGATGAACCCCTTCTGTACAACTGCATGTGTGTGTTAGAGATGTATAGGAGGGCAAAGCCGAAGACATAATTTCGATTACCGTGTGTGACTTACCTTGCATGTGTGCTAATTGACAAATAGAGACTGAACTTAACCTTATCCTCTCCACACAGACACGCGCTGGACATCCGGGAACACTACGAGAGGAAACTGGAGCGAGCCAACAACCTCTACATGGAGCTCAACGTCATCATGCTGCAGCTGGAGATCAAAGAGAAGGAACTCTTCAAGTAAGAAAAAACTCCAAATTATTCACAGTATTCACGATTATTCATGTATTATTATATGACAACATTAAATCAAAGGCCAACGCGCTGTGTATTAAACTAGGGGTGTAATTTGCACTAATAGCTCAACACATCAGCATTGTCTCTGTAGTGAAAACTCATCCGTAATGTGAAGGAGTGAATTGCCATTAAGATCAGTCAAACAGGGCCATTACATAGTAACAAAGTGTTATCTTACGTTGCCATGGTGAGTATCCGTTCACATCCATTTAAGCAGTATTAATGCTTTCATGGATGCTTTGATCAAGTTGCTCTTGAATATTATAGGAACTCAAAGGCTATGTTAAATATGTCTGCTATTGTAATGTGAACAACCCTTGTTTTCCTAATATTACAATGTAAAGCGCGTAAAGAGTCCATTTACCATTATTGGCTTGTGTTTAAACTTCAGGAGGGAGCAGTCGCTGGACAAGAAGTACCCGGGCTGCTTCAAGCACCACAGCTCCAGACAGTCGGCCTCCTCCAACTCCATGGAGAAGCTCCTGAAGAAACGCAACGTGCCCCAGAAGCTGCCCGCACACAGCAAGAGGTGAGACCACAGATAGTATTTAAAAGACGGATAGGGTGAGACAGACAGCACCGAGGTATCTGAGCTGGCAGCATTTATATGTGGATGTTTTGATCAACGTGCTCCTGAATATTATAGGAATTCCAAGGCTATGTTAAATATGTCTTTGTTATTGTCAACGAATCCCAAGAAGACACCAAAACCAACAATAAAATGATAGTACTTACAAGTATTGACAATGCATACAAAGTGTGATATTGCCAACTACTAAAAACACACCACCAGACGGTAGTTCTAGTTTAAAACTGTGAATCTTTATGACCCATTTCTAAAGACACATCTTCACTAGGAATTAATGGGCAGGATATAATGATCTAGAATCTCTCTAGCGATGAATGCCTTTTAAGTATTGAAACGTTTATTCTTTCCCTTGGGTGTTTATATTCATTCTCTCCCTGTCCCTTTCCAGGCCGGACTTACTAAAGTCAGAGGTCATCCTGCCCAAACTGGACTCCTCCATGACGCAGGTCACCATCCCAAACAAAGGCTCCACCTCTCCGGGCCGCTCACGGCGAGGGAAGCCCCGCTACAGGAAGGCCGGTAAAGGCAGCAGCGGGGACCTGGCTCAGCTGAAAGCCACTCTGTCGTCTTCGTTAGCGATGGTCAACTCCAGCTGCTCCGTGCCCAGCAGCAAACAGTGTCTGGACCCCAGTGCAGCCATCAGGGGCCTGCAGCACGACCTGCTGCTCAAGAAGATGTACTCCTCCAGCCCGGACCTCATCTCCACCACCCTGGAGGCCGAGTGCCGGCGGAAGGAGCAGGCCAGGCCGGGACTGGACCGCGCGGGCAGCCAGAGCGCCTCAGCCGGGCTGGGGGAGAGCAGGGGGGAGGGAGGGGGGGAGGAAGGGACCGGTGTGGGGGTCGGGACAGGTGGAACTCCTCCACGCAGCGAAACGCCCAGCGAAGACGCGGCTTCTATCCCGTTCAGCAGCAGCCCAGACTCTCCGTGTGGCAGGGGGGCGGCCGCGGGCAGGACAGCCGGACTGGGGAACCCTCGAGTGGGACACGAGGGAGAGGACAAGGAGGAGGGCACCGTCATCACACGCTCGCCCAGGAGTCAACGCCTCACACCCGCAGCGCTGCTCTACAGGGCCGCAGTCACACGCAGTCAGGTGAGAATGGGTTCTACAGTGTTGTCTTTAGGGCACAATTAGACACTGCTCTGTCTAGACAAAGCACTGTCTGTCTAATGGGGGTGGCCCAGTTTTCCCCAAATAATTTTTTGATTTTTCAGCCACACACGGGGAGCAAAGATTAATTAGCACTGAGAGGCTTTGGGGAAATCAAACCCTTTTGATTTCATTTGTTGCCAACATAGAGTGGGCCAAACATTTATCTGCCTTTATTACTGTCTCTGTCTTGACTCAACAAGACTTAAAGGAATATTTCAAAAAAATATATTTTTGGATTGTTGTCTCCCTCTCGGGTTCAAGACAAGAAAATGACTTTAATTTAACGTGCATTTTTGAATAGGAAATGGGCAAAGGTCACTCATTGTTAATTAGCTTAGCTCAAACACTGGTAGTCAATGGGAAGCTTTAGCCTGCTTCTGCCAACAGTTCGAAGATAAGCCACAAGCCATAAGATGTCACTCTTCTACTCGTTAACACAGATGTTTAGTTTTAACCTAATCTGCATTTGCAGTTTCCTTCCGGTATTTATTTGATTCTATAATAACATGAATTGCATAAAAAAAATTGCAGTATAACTTGCTAAATAAACACGTAAAGTCACAACAAGCACATAGGACCGTTAAGTGAATTTGTATAGCTAAAAATTAAAAACAAGTGTGTCTACACGTTCACAAACCAGCATCCTTAGAGGTGTATAACAAGAGAAACATGCTGCTGTGCTACAATGATTGCATTTCTCAAATCTATCTCCAATCTGCCGAATATAACCGCCAACACTTCATTAGGTTCAATCCGCTCTTTTTTGAGGTCATGTGACAAATAAAGGGAGCAAACAGAAGCCACTGAGTGCGGTGGAAAGACTACATTCAAGTGGTTAATTATAGACCACTTAATTAGTAGTTAATTACTGCAAGCTCTGCATAGTTGCATAGTTGATTTTGTCAGTATTGGTAGTTTGAACTTCCACGGCCCGTTTAATTTGTGTTCAGTATATTTGTATGTTTCACAAGTAAGATGTGAGGGATAAAAATATATAAGCATCAAAAGAAATTGATGATTCAGAGATTCAGAAACTTCAGTACCAAGCACAGTTTGTAGCCAGCTTGTCATCAGTGACATGTCTCACCATACAGCTCAGGAATCTTGGCAGGAAAAAGGCTACGGGTAATAAGTGTGCAGCGTGCATTAAACATATTAAACATACACTGTTGATGTTCTCTGCAGAGACGTGGTGTGTCATCAGAGGAAGAGGAAGGAGAGGTGGACAGCGAAGTGGAGTTGCCCAGGAGACGGTAAGAGTTGCTGAAAATAAACTGTATTCACATTTTTATCACCAATCCAGAATGATATTTAAAAGCCCCCTGACATGACATTTAAAGTGATCTTTATATTCAGCTGCAATGTGGCTGAAGAGACACAAACCAAAAGCATGAACTTGAAAGCTTCAGGCATACTGTATATTCTCATATTTGTTCAAATACATGCCTTTGAGTCTGTCCTTTTTTCCATCCTTTTTTCATACCCTATCTCTCTTCTATAAAGAAGGCTACTAAATACAGAAATGCCATTTCAAAGAAACCGAAAATGTGTGTCATAGTGGAGCGGCTAAGTGCTTCAATCTTTCAATTTGTGATACAAGCGTAAACAATTGGCATGAGCAGTCTCCATGGGTCACTTGACAGGAAAATTGTAAGAGACAAAAAATGAAAACACAAAAAAAAAAGTTGATGAAAAAACCCAATACATTTCTAATACATTTCTATGAGAAATTTTCAAATTCACATTTTCAAATGCCTCGGACAATTTTCTTGTCCAGTGACCCATGGAGACTGCTAACGTCATTGTTCACGCTTGTATCAACTGAAAGATTCTGACGAAAATAAGCACTTAGCCGCTCCACTATTAAAGGTGCAGTCTGTAGAATGTATTGTCATTTTTCAGAACAGACTTGGTTGAAATGGGATATAATATTCACAAGTATATTTTAATTAGTGTATCGTTCCTTGAAAATATATTTTTTCTTTTCTTAGAATAATAGTAGGATACATAGTATATCGTATAATATTAACTCCCATTTTCTCCCCCCTGTAGGCGTCCTGTGAGCATGTCAAAGTGCCAGTCCCTAAACACCTTCAGCTCAGAGAACCTGTCTGTGTCTGACGGCGAGGAGGGGAACACCACGGACCATTCCCACAGCGGGACGCCGGACGTGGTCAGCACCAACACGGACGAGCGGCTGGACGATAAGAGTGACGACCTGCTGTCCCAGAGCAGTGAGATCCCCGCAGACCCTTCTGACCAGGATGGCCTGTCTGAGAAGGAGGCAGCGCTCAGACAAGTCAAGACCCAGCTCGCCAGCAACGACCATAACTATGAGGTAAGGCTGAAGGGAGAGAATAGGGACTTTAAGCAGCGGTGTTTTAGGGACGGCTACGGGGTCAGGGAAAGATTCCAACGGGCTCCACTATAACCTAGCAACACTTAGAATGGCTACTTGCTGCAGTTAGTGTAGCGCTCACAACATCAAAAACCCATTCTGCCGTTGTAAACAGACGGACTACGGCTCTGACTCGCTTTGACTACAGCAATAGGAGGTGATGACATAAATTCTCAAATGCTCAAAATTCTACTCGACCGCCGTAGCCGTCCTCTCAACCATCGTTGCTTAAAGTCCCTAATTAAGGCGGGGACGGGGAGGGATGTATATGGGCTGATACACAGAGGCATACGGATATAAAAATTAACTGTAAAGGGTTTTTTGGATCATTTTAAAGGTGCACTATGTAGTTTCAGAGAAGGGGGAGTTGTTGAAATTTACAGAACCTGCAGTTAGTTTTTCAAAATGTATTTTCTCTACATGTGATTCTTAGTATTGTATAAATCATCATAGATCAAATTAAATTATATTTTGTGGGACCTGGTACCGAACGTACGACTAGAATATGTAAGTAAACCAAATTGTAAACAACAACAGTAAAACAGTAACTTTTCAGGTAGATTTCTTACTTCGAACAGTGTTCCAGTGATCCAATTTTCCTGTGATTTAAGTTTGTTTATTCAGTTATGAGACTATAAAAATGTTCACTTCTCTGACACACCCAAAGTTACGTAGTGCACCTTTAAAGTCCCGATGTAAAGTCCCACAGACAAAAACATTGTATTTCCTCCATAACCAGGGCCTGTACGATGACTCGGACTGTGACAGTACAGAGCTGGACCATTCAGGCAGCGCAGAACCCAGCCAACCTCCAACCAACTGGTGAACATCTAACTGCAGTTCTAAAGGCCCCTCACTCACTTCTACAGATCTCAGAATACACAGACAGTCATGATCAGGGACAGTGCACCGACAGAGGTGGGAAATGGACACCCAGTCTGTCTCCTCCATCATAAACAGGGAACACACATACCAAGAAGAAGAAAAAATTAATTCTCATGAGTCTTCTTAAACAAACTTGATATTCCGGAAGACACAAAAGGGAGACTTCCATTCCATTTGAGATACAAGCAGCAGCACATTGGAACAGTGAAACTGAAGCTGAATCTGGGGCACTAGCCGAGCCGCTCCTTCTCCTTAGCAAAATGGTCTAAGATCAGTTTTGCAAATACATTTCAAATGACACCTCAGCCACAGACAGACAGAGGCCTCAGCCAAAGAGGCCATCTATCTACTCGACTGTCCGTTACTGTCTCGAGTCACCTTCCAATGTCAATTTGTGTTTTTTTTTTTGTTTTCTTTCATTTAAAAAAAATCTTTGTCATGAAAACGTGTCACGTTATTTCACATCATGTCATATGTCAGAGAACTAGATTTCAAAATCCTATCAGGGCTTCTCTTCTATGTTAATGTTTTATGAATTCAACAGTCAGTGGGACAGCCCCTGATGTTGCCGTTTGCACTTAATTTATGAAACATACTTATTTGATCATTTCCATATCCAAAACCATTATGCACTGACTAATTTATTTATTTTACAGTTGATTCATTGTTCTTTAAAAAAAAGAAAGAAAAGTTTACATTTCTCATTTGTGTTTTTAAGTTTTTTTATTTATATTTGTGTCATGGATTTATTATGTTTCCATTTTTTTTTTATTCCTGCGTTTTAATATCAGTGTAAATATGTGATGTTGTAAAAAAAAATGAACAATTATTTTTTGTTTGTTTTTAAATGTGAGATTGTATACGTTAAAGGTGCTGATATTTGTAACTAGGTGGCGCTACTCTGTTTTGAACCTGGAAAAAAAGCTTATGGTGGTAGAATGTACTGTAGCTGCTGTTCATGCCCGAGCATCAAAATACAGATGGAAAAATACATGAACAAAGAAAAAGCAATATGGCTGCTCTGGTCCAGTATGTGTGGACAGTGTCACAGGTTCATTCCGGGCAGACAGGCTTTTTTTTTTTTTTTTTTCTTAATTAGTATTGCAGAGTTTACTGTATTAAAACGCAATACCGGTTGGAAAATCCCTTTTTATGAGCTTCTGAGGAGGGTGTGTGTATATAGCATCAGAAAAAGCATGCTCGTGAGAAAAGGTATGGATAGCCTTTTGGTTGATGGTCACTGTTTGTGTGACTCAGATCAAAATGAAATATAACATCCATCCATCCATTTTCCATAGAGGATAAAAAAAAATGCAACAAATGAAATTCTGCAGATGTTCAAAGACGCTTAAAGTTTGAAGGCACGTGGATGACGGGGACACAAAACACCAAAACAGATATTAAGAATAACTGCGGAAAAAAATATGATGACACGCATGGTTTTTATGCTTTCACTCACTCTGTCCTTTAGTAGCCAGACTTGAGACCACACTATGTTCGCAGTGTGCCAGCACAGACGAAAGGAGATGAGTTAAAGGTGCTCCGAGGAACTTTCAGTTTGTGTTCATTCTTGCACCCCCTTTGGACAAAAGCGGTAGTGTTTTTACTACGCCAGCTGTAGTTCCTGGTTGAGCATACCCATGACAAAGGCATTAAGAAAAACTATTTAAAATTAGCATTCTTTGCACTGATGGTCTCGTTTGCTGTTACATGTAATCTATAATCATCAAAGGAAAAATTTGACTGTTTCAGAAATATTTAAAAGTTCCTTGTAGCAGCTTTAAGTTTAGAGCATTCGGAAAATGTAATGTTCAGGCTCATTTAAGCCAATCTGAATGTAGTGTTGTCTTATTAACACACAGAAAGCAATTGCAGGCTTATAATGTGGCTGAACAGAAGTAAAAAAAAGAAGAAAAAATAAATGACCTTTAGCTTACTCACCATGAGGGGGAAAATCCCCTAAAAATGAGACCTGTGTTACACTGCTAGGACGTGTCAATCTAGTAGATGAATGTTGATGGAGCTTTACGAGCCCATAATGTAGTGTTGTAGTCCATTGTTTACAGAAAGGTCACACTGACATTGTCCTCACCAGCTTGAATTTTTGGCCGACAGATTGGTCATTTTTCACTCATGTGTAAGGGCTCCTTCATTACACACAGTATATTACATAAAGCAACGGTTTTGATGTCCTTTGTGTCCCTTGACAAGCCTTCCAATGTGGCTGTTGGTTCGAACTGACCGCACCACAGCGCATTGCAATCTCGTTAAACGTTGATTAATGACCAAAACCGGTCCCACTCAATAAGCTAGACATGGCAGCTTGTTTTAATAATTAAATTTCAAACTTTAAAAATGTGTAGAATATTTTAAAAAATACAGACTGTGGCCCCAAGAATTTAAAGCTAAAAATCCTCTTGCAAGGATAAAGATGTTGCCAAAAAGCAAACCTACTGCCCTCTAGTGTCTCCATTGCAGAGGTACTTGTGTTTTCCCCATATGATGCGGATTGTAACAGCCCCCTGTATGAACTGATAACGTTTGCTTTTTTTATACTGCATTATTGTAACTGTACAATAAATATATTTAAGAAACAATTTAAAAATAAAAACCAAACCTGTTAAATCTCAGCTTTGAGTGTTCAATCAATCAATGTACTTTGAGGATGGTGACAAAATTCTCAAAGACAAAGTTGTGGTTTGAGCATTTCACATCTTTATTTCTGTATTTTTCGTGGTCATTCTTTATTTTTTTTTAAACAATGTTGTGGCACCCAGGTCTACAGTCTCAAAAACGTGCACAAAAGTATTTTTTTTCTCCTTCCTTGCAAATAAAAAATAAAATAATAAATTCTGTCTCGAGCAAAGCAAAGAGCAGGAAACTAGTGATATTAATAATTCACAAACCCTTTTTCTTTGTCTAGTTCCAGAGCTCTAATGATTTCATTTTCAGTTGTCAGCCTCATCACATTGAATAGACAGTTTCAGTCACTGTGTAGGAGTTAATCCCCCTTTGGTAGTTTAAAAAAAAATAGTTCCTCCATGTTTAAAACAAATATTCCAACATATTTTTTCCATTCTCTTTAGTATATATCAGTCTTTACAAAAAAAAAAGCGAGGAGAACCCTCTGCTTCCGATCCCCTAGCCCAAAGCCCCCCAAATACCTCCCCGTCCCAGCAAAATATCAACACATGATCTTGGGACCAGGAGAAAGGGGGAGCCAAAAAATAGGAATGACATGTACAGGGGCGAGACAGTGACACGCATCGTCGTAATACACATTTTAAATTATCCGGATAAATCCATTTTTGTGAGTGTTAGAAACATTGGTCGTCATAACCAAATATAAATCAGTGACAGTGCATGTAGCTACGTATTCTCAGTGACACGAGTGTATAATTCATGTAACAAGCACTTTGATTGAAAAGGGTGACAAAAGGAGGGAGAATGCTGTGTATACTTAAAGCAAGTTGAGTATGAACATAAAATGGAGGGGACCAACTTTTGGAACTTGGGTGAGGGAAAATGAGGGAGGGAGGGGGGAGGGCGTGTATATAAACACAATAAAACAGTCACTCTATTCTTATTTTTGTAACTTTTTTTTTATTTTTCCATTTTTTGTCTTTTCCTTTTTAAAGAAAGAAAAAAAACTGACTGTACAGAACTAAATCTAAATGCCTATTCAGAGTGTTCCAACTCTTCTCCTCTGTGATGGCAATGACAGAAAAAAATTAAAGGGGGATGAGAGCACATAGGATCCATTAAAAAAAAATTAAAATAAAAAATGTTGTCCAAATAACAAATCATTAAAACCTCCCAGCTCGACTCAAAAAAGGGGGGAATTAAAAACCTAATCGGTGACTTCATTCGACTAAAAACCAAAAAGAAAATAAATAATGAACTCAGCTGACCAAATCAGAGGCGGTGATGATGACATGATTCTCAAAATGAGGAAGAGGCGGCAGTTATAATATATAAACTCTTTTTTAAGTTGGATAGTTGCATTAGACTGCTTTATGGTAGCCGATGATATAAAAAGTGAGATTTAGTGCAGATGCAGTGTCATATCAGTTCGCTGCCAGTCCTGTGGCCTCAGTGGAAAGCCTGGAGAAAACAGACAGGAGACACCAGGCAGGGAGAGAGAGAGAGAATGAGGCATGCAATCAGACAGACCAGATAAATGGCATTTACTTTACACGATCATAAGAATATACATTTACATTATAATAGTGAAATAAAATCCTATATAATGTGGATATATGAAAACAAAAACTGTACTATTCAGTTCTTAAACTGATACTCAATGGTCCGTGAGTGGAGCCATGTTGAAGAAAAACTTTATCATTCGAGTTGGAGGACAAGAAAGCGATTGAGCATTTCCCAGATGTCGACCTGTTCCTTCAAAATTAAGCTAAACATTGATGTTTTTGTATTTTTTTAAAATGTGAACCAAAAGCTCTAAATTAATTGTGGTTAGGTGCCTTTGATACCTGAGGGCAAAATGTTCATGGAACTGACATTACAATGGCTTCTTACATAAGCAGCAACACAACACACATCATACTTCTTTTCTATTATGAACGCTAGCAATAATCACTTAAAAATTCACTACAAGAAAAACTATTCTCATAAATATGTGACATCTTGAAAGAGAGCCGCTACCTGAGCAGAGCTTAGACAAAAAGAGAGAAAATGCTTCAGTAAATCATTCACTGTCCATGCTAAAAGTTCAAAGTCATTTAAAAAATATAGAATGCACTCAACATGCCCTTTTTCCTTTAAAAGAGAGACAGGCCAAATCAAGCTACGGATACTATCTACATTAGAAATATGGCAGCAACCATCTGTCTGGCTGTGTGTAACATCTTGATTGTGTGCGTTTTGTTTTTCCGTCGCAAAAAAGCGTGGCATGGCAGAATACAAAAGCAAGTGCATGTACAGACAAGTAAGAGAGCATTGTCCGCGGTATATAGTATATAGTAGATGACTTAAGATTCCTTTTTTCTCGTTAGTAAGGGGAGAGCCGCCGCCGTTTAGACTTGGAGCTCAACTCGGGGGCCATTTTGGGCTCATTGGGTATTGGGTGGTGGGCGGGGTTACTGCTGTTGCCGCTGACAACATGGAGGGCCAGTAGGGGAAGGGGCTTGAGACTGAGGAGACTGGACACACAGGCAGGAGAGCTGGGGAGCAGGGGGTCAGTGGAAGAGAGGGGGATGGAAGAGGAGAAGGAGGAAGCAGTAGTGGTGCTAGTAGTGGTAGTAGTAGTAGTAGCAGAAGGGCTGGAGGTCTGTTCAGGGTTCAAGGAGGAGGAAGAGGAGGAGGAGGAGGAGGAGGGAGGAGGTTTAGAGGACTCTACACTGTAGAAAGGAGAGACACAAAGGAGAGAGAGAGGGACAACACAGTCGGGATGGGTGTCACAGGGCAGGTTGCTGAGTGAGGGATGGGACGGGTAAGGGGAGGAGGTGGTGTGTGTGGGGTGGGGGGGGGGTCGCTTAGGGTTGTGATCACACAACATAAAGACAAAAAGATTCATTAGGAATGGATGCATTGAGCGAAAACATAAAAAAGGGGGGAATTGATTTTTAAAAATGGAAGAAAAATGATATGAGGGGGGTCAATCAACTCAAAAATAAATAAATCACATCTCTATTGATGGCTCAATGTGAATTAAAGTGAAGGGCAGAAGGGAAAACACACATGCAGACTGACAGAGAGTTAGCAACACCAAAGTGATGATTAGAAGAAGCCAAAAAAATACCATTCACCTAAACATTTAAAATTTAAAAACCAATCCCAACTTAAAAAAAGAAAAAAGTCGAAATATCTGTTGGGCCAGTTATTTATCTGAACGACATTAGATACAAAAACTATATTGTTTTATGTTTACATGTATTACTACATCTCAAATAACATTTAAAACTGTCTGAAAGTGAAATCAGAAAGCTAAAGTTTTGATTATTTAAAAAGGAATGGTTCAACATTTAAAATGTTCGCGATTTTCCTCACTCACCGGCTCAGTATAAGGCGACAGAAACCTTCCCTTTAACTGTGTGTGGATGTTTGATGCCGCTAGGGGCACATAGGTCGCTCATCCGGGTTAGCTTAGCCACAGCAGGCAAATCGCTAAAAATTAAAAATGTTGAACTATTCCTTTGAAGCCTGTGAGTGACTGGACCTTATTGGGAGCTTTGAGTATAGAAGTGATTGTCTCACCTGGCGTTGATGAGGTACTCAGCCAGACTGATGCTGGCGGGCGAGCCGGTGATGGTGACCTGCCGGTCGGTCGAGCCGTCCACTGGGTTGGCGATCTTGATCTGGGCGCCCGACATTTGCCTGATCTCATTGATCTTGGCTCCCTGGCGGCCGATGATGCACCCAATGAGCTGCAGTGGAGAGGGAACCAACATCATTAAAAAGGTGCACTAAATAATATTTTTTGACAAACATATTCTAAGTCTTACGTTTGGTTCCTGGTGCCCCAAAATAATTTAGTTTTGATTCATGATGATATTATAATTATTCAATACTAAGAATTACATGTAATGAAAATATGTTTTGTAAAGTAACTGCCGCCTCTACAAATGTAAACAAATCCCCCTCCCCTGAAACTGCATAGTGCACCTTTAAGAGAAGTGATCATTCTGCTTTAAATTTTAGTCTTCTGATGGATCCCAGTCAAACGGAATCGTAAACATGAAGCTACAGATGTTGTGTTCAAAACGTCAAACTAAGACCAAGCTGACATTAGATTAGAGTTAGCAGCTAGATGAAAAGTGAATAGAAACTATAAGTAAACAAACATAGCCAAGAGTAGGTGTACTTGTGGACCCAAAATAGCCAAAGCCAAAAGTCAGACTGACAAAATGCACTGACCAATGAAAAGAGAGTAAATTGTGGGGTCTGGGAGTGTAAAAGTGTTTAGAAGATTGTATAAAGAGACCTGAAACTGAATGTAGAAATTACTTGTCTACTTCTGTAAGACTCCAATTCGCTACTACACATGCCCTAACTTTGACTGTTGAACAATTTTTTTTTAACAATTTTTTGAAGCACTTACATCATTTGGAATGGTCATCTCGTGGGAACTGGTTTGAGCATTAGCATCAATCCCTGAAAAACATAAAAAGAAGATTATAAACAATGACTAAATAATATGTTGTAATGTGCATATCAGTCTGCATGCAACACACAGCGTGGAGATCTAGTATCTGTCTATCTATCTGCGATGACATACATTAATTTCACGATGTAAAACAATGAACAAATCTTAAAAATAAACATTCAACTGAACCAATTACAGGATGCATCAGTCAAATGTTTTCTTCAACATATTGTGAAGAAAAAATTTGACCAAAAACATCTTGATGATGTGTCATCGTGTGCAACAAAAATCTTAATATTGAGAAGAACCGAAAATAGAAATGAGAAAAAACCTTGCTCTGACAGCCCGTGGGCGTTGTTGTGCTGCATACCAGTGAATCCCTGGTTGCTGGGGGCGATGGGGAAGGGGCTCTGCTGCATGGCCAGCTGTGGAGCTTGGTGAGCTGTGGAGAGATAGCAG
>NC_137233.1:6254298-6369216 GCF_949987685.1 Ammodytes marinus | reverse complement strand
AAAAACAGAAATTGGGAAGCAGCAGGAACAGATTATTATTCATGGAACACTGGAGAGGTCTGGACAAACACAAACAACAACTGTCAGCTTAATTAAGAACCAACTGACACTCAACTGAAGAACTATTCAAGCATGAAGTCCTAGCAGCGCTGCTCTCTGAATGGTTACAAAATATGATAATAGTGGGTCATATTATTATTATTTTAATTAAATGATGGGCAGGGTCAGCTGAAAGGGAAGTGTGGGTGGGAGAACATTTTGGAGGAAGACGGTGTTAATAATGGGTGGAAGAAGTGATCATGTCAAAATGTCTACTGCACTTACATCGGGCTGTGGAATCGCATGCTGTCCTTGTACGGCATAGGCCTGAAACAAACAGAAAAACAAAGCTTTTATAGGCCTCACATCCAATTTAGATTTTGGTCAGGTAATTCAAATGAAAACAAAATGGTATTTAGTGAGATCAAGAGCATGTAATGTTCAGCCAACAAGCCCCAGACAACACTTAAATTCAGACTCAAAATAGTAGGAAATAGACCACAAGACTTCTGAAACGATGCCATATGCCAGGGGTGTCCAAACTTTTTTCACTGAGGGCCACATACAGAAAAATCTACGAAGGGCCGGGCCACTTTGCAAAAATAACACATTTATCAGGACATGTAGCTGCTCTGATGTTTAGTTTCATAGTGTCTTCGTAAATTGTAATCCTTCTTCACGGCAACACTTTACTTGCACATTAAAAATATACATCCCCCCTCTTGTTAAATGCCATTGATACACCCAGTGTTTTCTGCTTTTACGTCTAATGTCCAGCTTGGTGAAAATAGTAGCCAGCTGAGATCCCGCCCCCTCCAAGGGGGGTCCGGGGGTATGCCCCCCCGGGAGATTTTTTTAAGTTTTTAAAGTGAAATGCATGAATCTGGTGCACTTTGAGAGGGAAATTAAGAGGCTAAAGCTGAAGAATTTTGTATGAAAAAAAATGTAAACACTGTGTCGGATGAATTAGAAGCTATTGGAGAAGGACACATAGATTTTCCATAATAATATTAATTTAAATTTAAATATTATGCAGGGTCCTCTGGGATGGGCTTGATGCTCTTTTTCTTTTATGGGACATATTTCTCTGCAATATAATGAGTGCATTTAGATTATTTAAAAATTAAAAGGGCCATATTACATTATATTTTTAAAATGTGCCAAGGGCCAATCAATCAGTTTTGACACCCCTGCACTAGTGGGTTAACTAAGAAATGCAAAAAAAAAAAAAAAAAAAAATTTTTTTTTTTTTTTTTTTAAAGGGCCATATTGCATTATATTTTTAAAATCGGCCACGGGCCAATAAAAAGCGGGCCGCGGGCCGCAGTTGGCCCGCGGGCCGTAGTTTGGACACCCCTGCCATATGCCATACACAAAAAGAAAATCATATCAGGGAAACATGGTCTTGTAACAAACTGTAATTGTCTAATGGTCATCTGACTACTGAAGCTGAAACCCCAAAACATCCCAAATGAAAGAGTTGGGATCCTGTGCCCCTCTATAATGTGGTACGTACCTGTCCGCCTGCGAAGATGACGGGGGAACCTGAAGGTTTGGGTCGGTAGGGGATAGTGACCCCCTTAGGGGGAGACTAAACAGGAGACAAAGAATGAAACGTGTAAGATTACAATAGTACCCATGTTGGCATAGACTTGCTTCAATATCTAAACAGTGTTGCAATTATGATTTAACACTAGAAATATAGTAGAGCACTGCTAGTACGGGCAAATGATAGAGCTTGTGAGTGTCAGCCAATATGGGGTTTCAATCAGTTTCTCACATGTAGCCCAGGTCAGAATTCACAAAATTCTTAAATGTGTAAATGTGTGAAGTTATTTACAAATATTTGAAGGCTTAAGAATTAGGAATATTCAGCCAGTAATAATTGTGTGTAATGCCCAGTAGGGATTTTACAATATCTGTGAAATACTCCAGCCATAACCTTGTGGCTCAGCTCAAGACTTCCCAGGGTCCAACACTCACACAGCAGTGAAAAGCCCAGAGAGATTACATCACTAATTTACAGGTCAACAGCTGTCACTTCACACACTCACCTCGAGCATGACCACACAGATCTGCTTCACACACTCGATTATGGACTGTGGCGTTCCCGCGATGGTGATGGCTCGCTCTGTGGAGTTGGGGAGCATGTCACCTGCCACTTGTACCTGAGCACCGGTTGACTGGAAAACACAAACACAGTCAAATGAGACAAGGATTCAAGAGCTGCTGTGTATCAGAGTTTAATGTTATAAATCCTCCACACGTAGAGGTGGCAGCCAGCTAATGCAGAAGGGATTATAGTCTGGATGGTTCCCTTTTTAGGGAAATTATTTTTTTGGTAATTTTTTAATAAAAAAAATTGATTAAGATCATATGTGGTAAAATAGATTAAGATCAAATGTGGTATTGGGAAATCGGAGGATTTATATTTAGCCCAGTCTGGTTTTATATTTTTTATTTAACCTTAATTTATACTCGAGAGATCAATAGAGGGGTGAGTGACCCTCTTTTTCAATGACGTTGAGTCATAGATGTGCACTGCAAAAACAACAATACACACAATATACAGTGCAAATACATCAAATACACAACAAGCTGATAAAGAGCCAAAACAGTTTAAACATTTAGACAGCAATGTAGAATGGCTGCATTTAAAATGACATGGGTGAAAGTACAATATAGCCTAATTAAAACAGTTACAGGTAGAGTTTCGGTAGATTTAAGATAACGTGATAAATAGTTTTATACATTTTAATTATGTATTATTATTAATGTTTATTTTATATGTTTGGTAATGCACGTTCTTCCCTATAAGCGTACCTCTCTGATTTCCTTGATCTTGCAGCCACCTTTCCCGATGAGGGATCCACACTGGCTGGCGGGCACCACGATGCGTAGGGTCACCGGGGGCTTGCTGGTGGCTGTGCCGTTTGTCATTGAGCTGCTTATGTCCTGGGAGAAAATATATGAAGCCAAAGGGTTAATCAGGTTTGAGCTCAGGCTGGTTACTGCTGACCTGAGAACTGCATTAGTCAGGAGAAAGCGTGACCTACTTCTTCCTGCTTTTCAATGATCATGGAGAATGCTTTAAAGATGGCGGTGGTTGGACCTGCCAAAGTGATGATCCTCTCAGGACAGTTGCCCTCAGAGATGTTGATGCGAGCCCCGCTCTAACAAGAGTAAAACAAGAAATTGACATTTTGAAAAACTTCATATAGTAAAATACACACTGCAAATCTGCCTCTGGCAATCTTAGTAATTATAATGTTAGATTCCTGAATAAATAAGAAAAGGCCTCACCTCTTCTCTCATCTTCTTCACAGATTCACCTTTCTATTGGCACAGAATCACATTTCAGTGAGACTCATTAAAACAATTAAAAACAGACAGATTATTAATTTAATGATAATTAGAATTCAAAAGCAGCTCACCTTTCCGATAATACTTCCAACTTCCTAAAACAGGAATAAAAAGAGAAAGCAATTTATCATCTTTTCATAAAACCTGTCAGTTTTACTAGTACAGAATTGGACCTGTCAAACCTCTACAGCTAAAGCTTGCCTGGTTTATTATAGGCAATGAAAACCCTCAATCGTTGGCCACAGTGTGATCGTGAAATTCACTCAAGAGCGGCTAATACCTCGATAGCCCTGGGGTTTTGTTTCAGGATGCTACGAGCTAGCAGAGCTTTTGGAGGATATTTTCTTTATTTCGTCAGTTGAACTGGCTACAACAAGGAACTTTTAAATATTTCTGAAAGAGTCAATTTCCTCTGATGATCATAAATGACATGTAACAGCAAACGAGACCATCAGTGCAAATAATCCTGTTTTTATATAGTTTCTCTTAATGCCTTTTTCATGGGTACGCTCACCCAGGAACAACAGCTGGCGTGGTAAAAACACTACCCCAATGTCCAAACTGAATATTCCTTGTAACACTTTTTAAGTTGTGCATAGTGAAAAAGCTGAGGTTTCAAAAGTCAGACTTTGACTCGCTGCTTGTTACCAATTGGCATCTCAGCATTAGAAACCACAGTGACGACAACGGGCCACTGTGGGACTCAAGATGCAATAAGTGTGTGTAGCTGTTGTGAAAGCCAGATGGATTAGTGACAAAAGGCGAATGCAATGCCATGCCATGCCTGCTGCTGCTGCTTGAACAGTTTGCCATGTGACGTCTGATGTGGAAATGGCTCTAATATAATTTGATCTTGCAAGCTGCTGTGTGATCCATTCAGGGAGGAATTTCAGAGAGGGAGATGCTGCCACAATTGAGAAGGTATGAAGTATACGAGGGCTGAAGCATAAGCTCTGCTCGCTGTAAAATAGCCCATAGAGGTTCACAGATTGAACAGTGCTCGGCCAGACCTTTCTACCAACCAGTAAGACCCTTTACAAAATCAGCAATCGGGGACGACAAAACAAAATTGCTATCAGTGCACCCCTCATCATATCTGAAATAACTAAATGGAGGCAAAGAAGAATATATTTATAGATCGATCTTCATAAAGCTAGTCTTGGAAAAGAACACATGAGGCAAACACAAAGCCTCCTATGTAAAAGTGCAACATGCCAAAACACCATTCACTGTTGCTTTGCGACACAGGATCCCCTCAGAGATTCAGCGCTCTTACTCACATCACATCAAAGCCCCTGCCCTGCCCTTTACACATCAAAAGCATTTCCATAAATATTACGTCAAAGAGCTTTTAGAGCGCCGACACAAGCAGCTGATGGCGGCCGGCCGGGTGACCTCACCTTGCCGTGCATGAGCAGCCTAATGGTGAGAGTGACATTGAGCCCTCCTTCAATCACACCGGAGTCCATAACTGCAGATGAGACGTTTGTTGAAGAGAACTGAAGGTCTTTGGTCACAGAGATGGATCTAGAGGGGAAAACAACAGGCAAGATATTACACACAGAGGATGATTATGGGTCAAGAGTGAATTGCATAGGAGCAGCCTGTTAACAGAAACACTGTCCTACTAAATGGTAAATACTAGATACATCTCGCTAGCCCCCTCAGTATCAAGTTAACCGTCATCTTGTATTAATAGTAGACTTTGTGGTGTATAGCATCGAAATATTTTCCTCTGATATATTTTATAATTTTCTAAGAATTGCAGAATCTCAGATTTAGTTTGAGAAAAAACCTCTGCCCGCATCCTACTCTAGCTGCATACTGATGTTGCATTACTATATGGCAACAGATTTAAATGTGAGCATTACACAAGGTATTTGAAGGCCCTTAGTCCCATTTTGCAAAGCTACTGTTTTATTAATTATATGTCAAACTAAACACAACCAGCTTAATCACAAGGGATCCTGTCTCATATTCTGGCAACATGTGTAACGCTGGATGATACATTCACAAATATTATGGTTATACTGGGTTTAAATTGGAGACATTTCCCATAATATAAACATGAAAGTGAATCTCTTAAACAATGAAGGTTGAGGTAAATTCGTCTCAAAGGCTTTTGAAAAATGTTGCGTAGTAGGATACTGCGATAAATCATACAACAAAATGCTCCCTGTTACGGTGCTAGACAGGTGAATTTACCTGCAAACCTCTTTTCGCAGCTCTGAGCCAAGTTATCTGACTTTAAACAAGCAAATCAGCATCGCAATGCTACGTGAAAAACAGGACTTGGAGGCTAACGATTATCAGTAGCTGTGAACCAAGTTTATCAACAAATGTGCGCCCAGTTTCTCCTTCGTTACCACACTTAAGTGAAAATACATTCACACGTTTGTTTCCTATGAAAATGTGATGTGTAACTGCTCACTTTCGCACATGCAGTTGTAGTTTAAAGTGCGTCTATTTAACTATTAGCGCTTGTTGTAAGTGTGTTAGCCTCTTAGCATGTTGTTCACCGTGCGGGGAAATGAATGAAGCATGGGTGAGCTACAGAGCTAGCCTGTTAGCTTGACATGTCAACGTTATTAATAGCTGACCAAATATCAGCAGCCTTCACCGCATGGTAGTTAGGTAAATTAATTATCCAAACTCAGTTACAGGAGCCCCAACAGCATACACAAGGTTTTATAAAGCGCCATTAAAACCAAACTTTCCCCTGTGTCTTGCTATGCTAACTGAGCTAGGTAGCTTGTGTACGGAGAGTGCGTGCTCATCATCACGCGGCCTAGTAGCTAGCTCCTAGCCGCGATTTCTTTCCGCTACTTCAGATCATAACAAAAATAAATATCCATATAAAAGCGCCCAATATCAGTAGAAAACTCACCTGATTTGGTTGCTGGGTGGTGGTCGGGGGGAGGGTTGGGGTTGTTAGGGTAGAAGGGGAGAGGTTCGGGAGGGTAGAGACCCGGGGGAGAGTTTAGAAAGGAGTCGGGGAAGAGGGAAGAGTGATGTGTGTGAGATCGAGCGCACCAGTCCGCTTACACAAAGACAACACAATTATAACCTCTGAACTATCCCCTTCCACCCCGGCCGTCCCAAACCCACACACCCCCCTGGTCCCATCCCATCCAGAGAATTCACCCAAAATCTTTAAGTCTATGAAAAAAAAGTGATAGTAGAAAACATTTTGTTGGACATTATTAAGCTACAACAGGACAGGTTTAATGAAACGAAATCATTTAAAGAGAAGAGTTAATGCGCACAATAAAAACAACGTTGCATTCGTTTAAAACGGAAGTGTCTCTTGTGGAAAATAACCAAAATAACTGATGGCTCACGCCTTTTTTAATGTGTAAAACATTAACTATAAAAAAAATAGGTCTATGTGTGTAACAATTTTTCTAACGTTTTCACATACAATCAATAAAATACTGAGGCTATTTATAGGGCAACCGGTGGGCAAGTATACTGCACCTAAGTTTATAACTGCAATTATTTAGGCTACAATTTAAGGATGACTCACACGTCATGTACTCATTACATTCATTTATTGAGCAGGATAAAGATGAGACCCATTATTAGATAGGCCTAGTATTAACACAAGTGTGTGCAGATACAGAGCAGTGAAGAATCATATTCAAAATTACAAAAATTACAAAAAAGAAAAAAAAACACAACAGGCACTTGACATATGAATCATTCTCCAACAGTAGGTTAATTTTTCTCTTTAAAAAAAACTTTTTTCCCCACAGTTTCACATTATGAACACCATCCACACATTTCTGCACTCCCCCTTTAAAGTATTTCAATATACTTAGTTACAGTAGTGTATTTTTAATATTGTAAAGAACCCTTAACCATGAAGCATTTTACATAAAAACTACAAAAAGAAAAAGAGATTTAAGACAATTATAATACAGTCAAACACTGTCGAGTTGTTTGCTAGAGTCAGCTTAAGCAAGCATGCATATCTAGTATCAACAACCCGTTCAAGACGTAATAAAAACGCTTTTTTAAATGCATTTAAAAAGCGATGTTAATGACTTTAGTGTGTTTATTGTTAATAGTCAGGTTGATAAAGCACTTCTGTGAAAGCCTTGTGTCGTCATGGCAGCCTCAGTCTGAGCTGCTACTGCTGCTGCTGCTGCTGCTGCTGCTGGAGGACTATGAAGGAAAAGAGAGAATATACATGATGTTTTCATATTGTAATATAGTGTATGGTTTAAAACACATATAACACATGTATACATTCATTAAAGGAGTATTTTAGAAGTGCCAAACTTTTGATTCAGTCTTTAATTGATATGGTGAAAGGTTTGAGAATTACACAATTTCGAAGGCCAATGTTGTCATCACTGAAATGGATTTTGAATTTTCGTTTTCGTTGTGATTCCCTGAATGAAGTGTACATACTTTTACATTAATATTGTCATGTTTTTCTCTGGACAATAAAATAAATATTTTTTCAAAAAATTAAAAAATAAATAGTGTGTCTAGGATGTTTTGCTAGATGCTAGATGAATTTGGAAGATTCTTCGACGTAAGTGTTTAAGTTGTCAAACAAATCAAAGCTTTTTCCGAGTGTTCTGGGCCAAGTGCTATTCAAGCTGAAACAATTAACTGTTGACCAGAGCCCTATATACTGTATATTGATTAATACTTTTTTTAAATTAATTGACAGTAGTTGCAGAATAATCAATTACTTTCCCAAAGTACCATTTATAATGTAGTGTTTTGTCCATTCATATACCAACCATAATGTTCCTTAATAATCTAGTTAGCGGTCATCGTTTGTATTGTTGTTTTATCGCATTATAATAAATATTAATAACAATAATCTATAACCCTCTTCCTTGTAAAACCATTGATTCCTAACAGTACTGCGCCTCTTTAGCTGCACTTTGCACTCGTTAACTCAAGATTGCATATTCCTGTTGTTTGGTGAAGGTGTGTGTTTGCAGCATAACTGCAAGTTAGGGCCCGGGGCGAAGGGGCAAAGCCAGGTCCAAGTTTCATCTTTTTATCTAGTATCAGCATTAAGATTCCCACCTACCAACGGGCCATTTAAAACAATAACAGTGGATAAGTATAGGGCCACATTGAGGAAGTTAAATAAAAATAAAGTCGTCATTTTATGATAAAAAGTCATAGCTCGTTACGAATAATAAGTCATAATATTACGGGAAAAACTTTGTAATTTTTAATTTTAGAAGAAAAAAAATTTCCTTTCCCCTGTTTTAAAATTAGGAATGTGGAGCATTATAGTTATAGGCTTCGTCTTCTGCAAATAAGGAAATACACTTGAGCCAATTTGTGGGTGAAAAGGACACTGCCATTATATTTCTCTCGCCCTGTTTTCTAGGTTAGGCCCACTTGTAATATGTTTTTCTGAATCACAACTTAAGTTTTGTGAATTTGTTCTCGTAGACGTTTTACTTATTATTGTATATATTTATTTTTCCTCTAACTAGCCCCTGATACTCCCGTCATATAAAACAACTCTTAACCCGATTTATCTTCCCAGCCAACCTTACCTTGCCGCCGTGTTTGTGGGACTTGTGGCCCTTAGCTTTCTTCATCTTCTTCATCTTCTTGTGGGCTTTATGTCCCCCTATCCCCATCCCCATTCCCATCCCGGCCATCCCCATTCCCATTCCCATTCCTGGCATTCCCATTCCTGGCATTCCCATTCCGCCGTGATGATGGTCCCCTTTGTGGTGGCCTTTCTTGTGGCCTTTAGGAGAGTGTGGGAACGCCCCTTTGTGGCCCCCTTTGGGAGAATGTGGGTACGCCCCTGGGTGAACACCGCCAGGAGGCACCCCCGGATACCCGCCCGGAGCCATAGGGTACGGGTGGGCTCCAGGAGGCATCATTCCTGGATGTACATTTGGAGCCATGCCTGGGAACTGGCCGGCTGGGTAGCCCTGGTGTGGAGGTTGGGGATAGGCTCCGGGGGGAAAGGCACCGGGTGGGGGGCCAGCAGGGAACGCAGCAGGGTTGTAGCCAGGAGGGTAGGCAGGGTTTGGGGGTCCCATGGGAGGACCTGATGTACATAAGAGAGAGCACAGAAAGAAACACACACACACACACACACACACACACACACACACACACACACACACACACACACACACACACACACACACACACACACACACATTAACCTTCAGAACACCTGTAGGCTTTTATGAAAACAGACCAAAGCCAGAATTATATTTTAGATTCTGGTTATGTATGATGTGATATCTCACCTTGATTTGGCCACATGGTTTAGTCTTTTGATCCGACTAGTCAAACACTTTTGGTCCCACACAGAATCCTGAGGGAACAGTGAGAACGTTAATGCAATGAATACTAATTCAAGTAAAATTACATTGGATGTTAATAGCTATTTATATCAAGGGTGTAACATTGAACACATTGAAAATGATCATATACATTTATAACAACTTAAACATTTGCACCACCATGTTTCACTGTGGGTTTCATAGAACTGCTGAATCATTTTCCCTTCTTGTTTCTTCCCCACAAACACCCTTCTGTTACTGACATAATACATCTCCTTTTTCCAGTCATCCATTGTGAAACGTGTACAACTGTTTTTCTGATTTGATTAAATTGGTTGTAGACCTTTATATATATACATACGACTACTTTGTTGTACTTTCATAACACAAATTGTTGCAAACTTTCGTATTATTTCCAGGCAAGCATGAAAATATTAGACATTATCAGTGTCCCAGACATTTGAAATCAAACAGAAATTGATGGTGTCTCAATTCTATATTTTACAAAGAGTTAACCACTTGCTCTAAAACATTTTTTATTTAGCCTATGTTTAATATTGCTCGCTTTTTATTGATGTATTTTACAGATTTTTTTTCTCCTGTCAATTATAGGCTATTGCTATGTCAGCTACTGAATAGGCATACAGGAATTTCCCCAAGGAGATTAATCTAAATTGGTTAATTATTATGGTTTGACATGTTTGTGTGAGAATATAGAAACATAGCCTACACTCATAAATGCAGTTTCATTAAACTCAAAACTATTTGTAGTCCTGGAATAAAGCTGACATTCAACAAAGTGGAGTTTAGTTTTCAAACTTTTAAAACAATAGCCTACAAAATATATTTAAATCGGAAACTATATCGCCCATATTGTTTTCACACACGTCATAACAGATCATGACGTGCAGGCTATTGCATGACATTTATATTGTTGTCTAAAGCCTCAACTTCCACCACTGATTTCTCAACTTTCTTTACAGGTATGATACGAAAGAAATCAAAATAAACACTCTCTTGAATTGTTACGTTGTTTCGTTTCATACATGGCACGGGTCTTATCGCTGTCTCTCTGTCTACGGATATATTTATTAACAATCTTACCTTGTGACACTTTGCTTGTGATCCGTCAGAAATTCGTCTTAACCATGGACATATAAAGAAAGTTCTTAACCTTTTTCTGACTTCCGCGTTCAGCTGCACGGAAGCCACGCCCGTCCGCTACGCACGGTGTGGGCTACGCGATGGCAAAAGTCCAGTCAGCTCCGGATGAAAAGTTGATCTACGTGTTTCTGTGCTACAAAAGCTACTGAGAATGGAATTGATGTTTAATCCCAACCATTGTAAGGGATATTTCAAAAGGGAGGAGCCAGATACGCACACCTGATATTCATAGGCCAACTCAAGTCACATAAATCCATTACATCATGGATGAACAGTTCTGAAAACAGAATGTCATACAACACACGGCTTTTCATAGTGCTTCAACACATTTAATTCAAACAAAAACAAAAGATATTAAACAAATAGCAAAAAATACAATAAAGATGTCTGCCTTTTATTTAGATGTGTTACTTCCAGGGTCCAGGACAGGTAGCCTACCTACAGTCAGTAGACAATCACAGCAGGTGTTACTAATGACCTTAAACGACTAACTTGTGTTAGATAAGTGAATGTTGTGTAAGGTATATTCTCATAGCTGAATAAAGAAACTTTCCTCATAGGAAAATTGGATCCCTGGAAAACTGTTCGAAGTTAGAAAGCTTCCTGAAAAGTTACCGTTTCACTGTTGTCGTTGTTTACAACAGCAGGACCTACAGTTTGGTTTATAAACATGTATAGTCTGAAATTTGGCTCCAGGTTTTTATTATATAATTATTCAATACTAAGAATAACATGTAGAGAAAATATGTTTTGTAAAATAATTGCAAAGTCTTCAAATGTAAACAAATCCCTCTCTCCTGAAACGGTTTAACGATGGCTACATTTTGTTCCAAGTGTGACGCACTATGCACAACAATGGGACCCTGAAACTGAAGTAGCTAAATGGAATGCAGCCCCCATACATTATAATTTACACCTGCACCTATTCTATTGTGACATGACAAAATGTTTCCAGTGAGAAGGGCGTGTTCTCCACCTTTTCTCACTGGTATGTCACAAAGCCATAAAGTATGACCTGAGATTTTTCCACTATGACAAGTCAAAATGGCCGTTGTAAAAAGGGCCACAGTGTTATATTTTAACAACCCCAACATCTAAATATCAACGTCACAAAAATGAACAAGCAATTCAAAACACAAAAACAGACCGCTGAGATTGAAGGAATAACATTAATTAACCATACTTCATATTAAACCATCATGGACACAGTTTTCAGTTTTTCTGTAATACACCTGAATTACATTTCAATACACCAGTAGTAAGTATCTAATAGAGAGAAAGAGTAAAGGAAACATTGTTCAAGTTAAAGGGCCACGTATATAGTGTAGTTCAAACTTATTACGATATATTGAAAAACTAAACATTGGTTACACAAACAGAACTAGTGCAAATGCTTGATATTCCACTGCCATTGGTGTACGAGTGTGTGTGTGTGTGTGAGAGTGAGTGAGTGAGTGAGTGAGTGAGTGAGTGAGTGAGTGAGTGAGTGAGTGAGTGAGTGAGTGAGTGAGTGAGTGAGTGAGTGAGTGAGTGAGTGAGTGAGTGAGTGAGTGAGTGAGTGAGTGAGTGAGTGAGTGAGTGTGTGTGTGTGTGTGTGTGTGTGTGTGTGTGTGTGTGTGTGTGTGTGTGAATGGGTGAATGTGGTAAGAAATGTAAAGCGCTTTGGAGCTGAGAAAATCGTCTAAAAAAAGCGCTATATAAGTCAAGTCCATTTACCATTTGATATGTAGTAGATTACAGCAAGTCAACCAAAAAACAAACACACAAAGTCATGTAGAGTAACAAGCCTGAAGAGAGGCTAGTCTGTCCACAACACACTGAGCGGTCAGTCGAGCGTCGGGTTCCGAGTCCCACAAATCTGTCAGGATCTCCTGCAGCGTTGACCCCTGAGAGGGAGGGGACAATGTGGTCAAAATGTCAACACATTGACAAACTTAAATAATTTACTATCATCATCATCATTTGTATGTCATTTTGTAATTGTATTTTTTGTCTAATGTATTTTACCTCCTAGCACTCCCCCTTTCACTCAATGGCTGTTGTCACTAGTCAGGCTGCTATTGTAAATAAGAACTAGCCGTGCGTTCCTTGTGAAGTCACTTCAGGTGTGCACTAGATTGTGTGTCAGATTCGCTCAAATAGCATGCTGATTTCAACACAAAAAATCTTGGCCTAGGATGTAGTGGATGACGTCAGTATTTTTAATTGTACTAAATCTTACCGAAAGAATTTTGACATCCTTAATCTTTTTCTGCAATACTAAATAGCAGAAAGTATGGGCATAGGAACACTGTCATGTTCTTTAAATGAAGGTGAAATTTAAAAGCATATTGCTATTTAGCCAATATAGACACACTTTTATGTTAAAGTCAGCAGCACATGAGTAGCTGTAATACCTGTGGTAGCAGTTCCCAGTGTTCAGGTATGGCTGGTCTCTCTTCCAGGTGAAACACGTGCATGACGAGTCTCTCCAGTGACAACTCGGCTCCCAGCTCTGACTCATACGGCAACAGATGCTGTGGAGCCACACCGCCTGCAGAGGGCGACATTTCTATCAACTTCAACATCCATCCATCCATCCACCTTTCCTCAGTCTCTCTCTCCCTGAGATTTCTTAAATTTTTTACTGATTTAAATTACAGGACATTTTTTACCTTTCATTGATATTCTAATTTTCCGAGATGCACCTGTATATATTTAATAATATTTAATAATTCATTCATGACACATAGGCTATCATACTTATTCATCTTTTGTTAATCTTACAAATCCCAGTTCACGATTCAATAGACAAGTATCTATCTATCGTATCGTCTCATAATCAGGTGTAGATGGATAGAATATAGTATTAAAAGGACATTTACCTTCAAATAAATCGTAGCAGCGCATCCAGACCTCCCACAGCAGCAGCCCCAGAGCGTAGACGTCGGCCTGCATCAGACTCCAGGAGTTCCTGAGGTTGATGGCGCCTTCCAGGACCTCCGGGGACATGTAGCGCAACGTGCCCAGCTGAGAGTGACCCTGAGAGGGAGAGAACATTAGATTTGGGTGTTTTGAATGTATTCAATATCACCACTGTTTTTACTTTTTATTATTCAAGGGGAATTTTAACAACTACAAAAGCAGCCACATTACAGAAGGAGCAGAGTCTTTTTTAGATGAGGTGATGAAAGTTTGCCTTTTTATCGATTTCACTTAAAAGGTGCTCCGAGGAACTTTCAGTTTGTGTTCATTTTTGCACTCACTTTGGTCAAAAGCGGTAGTGTTTTTACCACGCTACTAGCTGTAGTTCTTTGGCCAGCATACCGTTAATGACAAAAGAATTAAGAAAAACTATATAAAAAAAAGCATTCTTTGCACTGATGGTCTCGTTTGCTGTTACATGTCATTTATGATCGTCAGAGGAAAAATTTGACAGTTTCAGACATATATCAATGTTCCTCGTAGCACCTTTAACTGGGAAATAATAATTGTTAGTAGGTTCTGGACCTGGATCTTACCCCTATCTGTGACGTGTGAGTCTGAACTGAATTAGAGTGCAGGATGGTGGAGCAGCCAAAGTCACACAGGGCACATGTCCCGTCTGCTCTCACCAGCACGTTGGAGCTGCTCAGGTCTCGGTGGGCCACGGGAGGTTTACGCATATCTGAAAAAGAATAAGAAAAGCACATTTATAATAAGAAAATATAATCAGAATCCTAACTTTTCTGTTTCCCTTTGAACCTGTCATTTTTATTTAATTTAAAATGTTTAAAATGTTTAAAATGTTTTATTTCTCATTCGATTTTCTAATGTGTATTCTATACTTGATGTACTTTAATCTTGCTTTCTACATTGATAGGCTTTAATCTGGACACACAGGCACAGACACAGACACAGACACAAACACACACACACACACACACACACACACACACACACACACACACACACACACACACACACACACACGCACACACGCACACACACGCACTAGCCATTACCTTGTCTGTACAGGTCAGAGTGTAGAAAGTGGTAAAGCACTTTGAGTGGCCTTGTGTCTGAATTGTGCTATATAAATAAACTTGCCCTTGCCTTGCCTTGCCTTGCCTAGTGGATGTTCACTGATCAAGAAAGTCCTATCAACCTTACAAATGGCTAGAAAGAAGTGCAGACACTAAACAAGATGTAAGACAATAATTCAAATGCCTCGTTCCCTACAATGTTAAACTGTCAAGCTTTGTTCATATGTATAATTATGAATCGCTGTAACGGATCAGATGTTTGCATGCAGACTCATTTTCTCACCTTAAAGTATTTAATTATATTAGATAATTGCTATAAATTTCCACATGATATAAAAGGCATGCTTTCTAAATTGATAGGCTTTAATCTGGACACACGCACACACACACACACACACACACACACACACACACACACACACACACACACACACACACACACACACACACACACAACACACACACGCACTACCCATTACCTTGTCTGTACAGGTCAGAGTGTAGAAAGGAAAGTCCCTGTGATAGTGACTGGCACAACCTCAGAGACTGCATCCAGCTGGTGGTGTGTTTACACAGATAGGAGTGGAGAGAACCCTGGAATCAATGGGACACACGTTATTTATGTCTAGGAGCGTCTGCATTAGAGAGCTCAGAGTATTTGGACACATTGGCTTCAGGTAAACATGTATCCCATGCATGGTCTCAACCTTGTGTCTCTGGCAGATCAGGACTATACAACTCCAGCTCACAACAGAAAAGGTTATTAAAGGTGCAGTATGTAACTTTGGGTGTGTCAGATTTATTTTCATAACTGGCCCTAGGTTTAGCATACAAACATATTCTACTAATACATTTGGTCTGTAGTGCCTCCAATAATTAAGCTTTGATGGAATTATTCAATACTAAGAATAACATGTAGAGAAAATATGAATACAACCAATTGAATCTGAAACAAATGAAAATAGTTATAATCAGTCTGGAATATTGGATATTTGGTAAAGTGTATAACTTTATACTTTAGCCTAGAAACAAGCAACTTACATTCAGATGTTCTAAGCTTAAGAGTAAAAAATATTTCAGTGTTTTAAACTATCTACGAAGAACTTACAGTTTTGGTTGATTCTAATCGGCACCTTTGGATTGGCTACACTACAGTATGTAATATAGTAAAAAGGAGAAAGCATCCTATTTGAAATGCATGGTATGTTTCCTTGACAGACTATAGTTGCGACTCACATATTCAGCAAATTCCAGGACAATCAAACTGCTTCCATCCGGTTTCCTCTCTGTTCCATGGAAGTGGAGCATGCCAGCCTGCTTCATGAGTGGCAGCTCATAGACTTCCTTCTCTGCAGTGAATGGACAACTGCAGCCCGGAGGGAAAACCTTCACTGCCACCGTGGAGCCCAGGTATTTCCCCTGCCAAACTGCTGCAAAATTCCCACGGCCCACAATCTGTAAACAGAATCAGAAATACTTAATTGATCCCTGGGGGGGGGGGGGGGGGGGGGTTGGTTTGTTACAGTTGCTTCAATTAAGAATAAAAACACACGCAAAATAAATAGGTTTAAAGAATATGTGCAACAACTGCAAGGAATACTTCACCAATACGGAACTAGTGTTCAATCATTATAGAGCTGCAACGATTAATCGATTATTAAAATAATCGCCAACTATTTTGATAATCGATTAATCGTTTCGAGTAATTTTTTAATAAAAAATGTCCAAATTCTCTGATTTCAGCTTCTCAAATGTGAACATTTTCTGGTTTCTTTAATCCTATTATGACAGTAAACTGAAATATCTATGTGTTTTGGACATAACAATACATTTGAGGACGTTAACATGGGTTTTGGAAAAAAATTCAAAATTTTTCACCATTTTCTGACATTTTACGGACCAAAACACTAATCGATTAATAATCGATTAATCGAGAAAATAATCGTCAGATTAATCGATTATCAAAATAATCGTTAGTTGCAGCCCTACATTATAAAATCGCTATTATAATACACTGAATTAGGTTTTTCTTCCCTCAGTCTTTCCTCAGTCTTCCCTTGGCCTAGCTGTCCTCTTAATTCTAACCCTACATTTTTACTGGTGTGATGTCACACTACTAAAATGTAGGGTTAGACAGTGAGACCATAAACTCTTTCTGCCTTTTCTCAGGCTAGGATTAACCGATTTCAAAAATGTTTGCACATTTATACTACGTAGGATCTCAGAGTTCAATACACCTCATATTCCCACCGGTGAAGTAGGTCTTAAACAAACAAAACAAATCTAAAAAATAATATAATAAGTTAAAAAAGGTGAATAAGTAAGGATGAATATCATTATACAACATGTACACAATGTAAGTACTGGACATAACTGGAGTATAGTAATATGTATAAATATTAACGTCAGAAAGTGTTATTTAAATATAGCATCATATCAATAATACCAACACAGCACTGCATTAGTAAAATGTACAGTTCAATTATTGTACTGAAGAAATATTGCACATGAAAGTAGATTATAAATGGCAAGAAGAACATACAGGTACAATAACAGCACATGGGACGATCAGGGGAGGGCAATTTGTTTACTTTTGCAGAGCCTGCAGTTAGTTTACAAAACATATTTTCTCTGTATGTAATTCTAAGTAATTAATAACTCTTTCATCATAAATCAAAATCAAATTATTTTGAGGCTCCTGGAACCAAAAGTAAGACTAGAATATGTTTGTAAACCAAACTGAGGGCCCTGCTGCTGTAAAAACAACAACAGTGAAACAGTAACTTTTCAGAAAGCTTTCTAACTTCAAAACTGTGTTCCAGGTATCCAATTTTCCCACGAGGAAAGTTTGTTTATTATGTTATGAGAATAAAAACAAGAAAAAATGTTCACCTTTATGACTCACCAAAAGTTACATAGTGCACCTTTAAAATTACATTTGGTAGCTGCTGGGCTTACCTGCTGTAGTTCGATGTTAGAAATGTCAATCTCTGGGGTTTTTGTAGTTTGGCGACTGCAGCTGTAATCATCAGAGGAAGGTGGATTCTCCAGCAGAGGACAGAAATCTGATTGAAGAGTAACAAACAAATGACAGAAGTGAAAGGGAGTGTTTGGTGGCCAGATAAACGCCAAGGTCTCTCCGGTCCAGAAAGAATGAAACACTTCCAAGGACAAACAAAAGACATCATGGGAAACCGGCCTGAATTTATTTTTTGTATAATTCTTTTTATTTATTTTTTTTGTAACAATAAGAAAACAAACAAACAAACAAACAACACCAGACAATACATACAGACTAAGAAAAGAGAGAAAAAAAAGAAGAAAAAGGACAAATGTGTATGTTGTAGGAATAAGTAATTCATCGCATGATCACACACACACACACACACACACACACACACACACACACACACACACACACAACATTTAAAGACACACACACACAAAAAGAAAAATCCATGTCCTGTGATCTCCACCGTAGTTCCCCCTCCCTTCTTAGCAATGCTACAAGCTTTATTGCTCATAGTGCCTCATAGATGCGTTTCCATACTTCATTAAATTGTTTTGTTTTGTTGTTGTCCTCGGATAATGTATTTTCTATGGTCAGATAATATTTCATAAGTTCTTTCCAGTTCTTTAATGTAGGGGCCTCTGCATCTTTCCAGTATTTTAAAATTAGTTTCTTGTAAACAAGGGAAGAAAACATAATTTGCCATCCCATAGGGTATCTTACACCCTCGGGGTTCTGAAAAATACACAGCTGAGCTGAGAACAGCATTTTTGTTTTACAAATGGTTGATATCCATTCTTTGATTTCATTCCATCCTTTGTTCACTTTCATACAATGCCAAAAGGCGTGTATGAGGGAGTCTTGAGAGCCACACTTCACACACTGGTCAGAGGAGTCAGCATAAAACTTATGTAATTTATCTCTAGTAGGCCTATAATATATTCTTGTCATCAGTTTATATTGTATTAACCTGAGATTTTCATTTGTGGTAATTTTATTTGTAAGATACAAGCATTTCTTCCATTTTATATTGGCTTCTTTGAATTGGAGATCTTTATTCCATTTTTCATAGAGCAAAACATGATAAAGCTTAACTGTCCCAAGATGCCAGTTGTCCCAAGATGCCTGAATTCACCCTACTCCTCCAGTGTAAGCTCTATTACAGTCAAAGGAGGAATCTTTTCCGAAAACTTGGATCAGCTGGGGAATTAGTTTTCAATATGCACAACCTTCTGAATCTGGAGTCATGGGATAAAACAAAGGACTTGTTGGATTATCTTCACAACACTGTTTTGTGTGTCAATGTTTCTTTGTATTGTCTTTATACAGTAACAAGAAAGACCAGCCTGACTCAACCTTCCCCTGAGGCTACGGAAAAGCCCGACTCAGAGTCAAGTCCGTTGTCATCTGACTCCTCCTCAGACGATGGGAAGAGGAAGTATAGCAGAAGTCAGCATTGTGTTGCAGAGGGGGCCAGCAGTAGAGGGCTTTTTTTTTTTTTTTACCACATACTGTATATAAAATGATCTGTTCAAATGTATGCATTAATAATTTCACTGCTTTAGTTTGCAACCAGACAGCCATTTATTTTTGCACTTCTTTTCGAGTGTAGTTCAACCATGTATTAACACACATTTTTTTTTAAATTATTGTTTGATGGAAGTTTTTTTTGCTCTACTTGTTTCATTGTTTTGTTGTTCTTATTAATTTAATATTTTAAATTAATAGTCCAGTCTTAATCATTGGACACTTGAATCGATGTCAGGATTTTTATTTTACAAAAGTTATTTTTTTTTACACTTAGTAAAATGTTGTTTCTGAAAGTTCTGGAAAAAAATCTGATTTTTACAAATGCACAGTTATGTGATTTTTTTCCTTAATTATTGATTTTCAAGAATATTTTTCATTGTAGTTCTGAAGATTTTAAAGGAAAATAAAAATATATTTTTCAAAAGAGCTGTCTTAAAGTGTGTTTTTGTGCTTAAGCGTTATTACCTGTTTAATAAAGGATTTATTAACCTTAATAAGCATTGTTCTCGCTTTAGATCCAGTACCTTCAAAATGCATAGTTAACTGTTTAATAAAGGACTTATTACCTTAATAAGCATTGTTCATAGAGCATAGTTTACTGTTTAATAAAGGACTTATTAACCTTAATAAGCATTGTTCATAGAGCATAGTTAACTGCTAATAATTGATTAATAAAGATGTGTTTACCTTCATAAAGCAACAAACAATGCTTAGTAAAGGTTTAACAATGACATATTAGGCAAGTTAGTAAGACTCAATAAATAGGTTTGTAATGCTTTTATTAACAGCTATCAGAAACTCATAAGACTTTTATTAATGCTATTAAGCAATCAATAAATAGTTAAGAAGTTTCTTATAAGTGCTTATAAAAGTCTTATCACACTGTCAACGTGTTTATTATGTTATTATTAACACTTATATATAGTCTTATTAACACAAATTAATGTTAATAAGCATCTAATGAGGTCCTTATTACCTATTAACTAAGGCTTACTACAAGAACCTTAGTATAAAGCGTTACCGGGAGGATTTCTTTTAATGAGGTCTGTTATCTAATCTCCTCTCGCTTGGCCCAACACCTGCAGACACCTACTTTCACTGTTGTCCGATGAAGTAGAAAGGCAAATTTAAAAAAATGGCAAAAATACAAATATTTGACTCGAAAAAAAGGTCTTTGTCATGTTGAAAACAAAAAGAAGAGCTTACTTGTCTCTTCAGACAGTCTCCATTTGGTAACAACAATCACGAGGGACAGGAGAAGCAAAATTCCTACCGGAATGATCACTGTCAGTCCTACAGTTTTACCTAAAGAGGAAGACAAAAAAAGAGTATGTAAATGCGATCTGTGAGTGAATGAGTAACACCACCTTTAGAGTATTATTTAAAATCTGGCATTTTCGTGTGATTGTAGCGTTGTTTCTTCTAAAAAGGGGAGTCGAGATGTCCTTGATGGAAGTGCAGGTCTAAATCTTTAATGAAAAGATTAAATACCTCACACTTATGAGACACTTAGAATATCATTTTGTGGGGGCGCTCCGGTGGCGTAGTGGATAAGCGCATACCATATTGGCTTCGGCCTTCATTGCAGTGGTCACGGGTTGAAATCCCACCTGTGGACCTTTACTGCATGTTATCCCTCTCTCTCTCTCTGTCTCCCCATTTCAACTCTATCAAATAAAGCTTGAAAATGCCCAAAAAGAATCTTTAGAAAAAAAAATAATATCATCTTGTCACTGTGTTGTTTGCGAGTGATATTCAATGATCGGTTAGCAATCTTCTTCTTATCATACCTACAGAATCGGAAGGAGAGAAAGAGATTTGAGGCTCTTCCGACTCTCTGGTCCAAGTGATGTTGCTGTTGCACATGTCCGTGTTGCAAACACATTTAATCACGAAATCGTTGAACTGCGGCTGTGCCTTGCATGTTGAATCTGGGCAAGACTTCTCAACAATATCACAAGCTGCAACAGAAAAATCAGTAACACAATGTAAAAGTTATTAAAGATATGAGAATCTAAAAAGGGCCTGGTCACACCAGCTTTGTTTAGTGGGACTGAAACTAAACCCTGGAGCATTTGAGCCCTCGGTGCGGGTTTTTTGGGATGGTTTGAACGCAGTCCCAAACTCTGGTGCGCACTAAACAACCGGACTCTGCTCTGCTTGAAAGAGGTGTTCTCGGGCCGCTTGAAAGTGAACTCTGGAGCGGATCATCTTCTGGTTTGAACCCAATCCGCACTGTTCACAGGAAGCCTAGTATTTACGCATTTTGTTGCTGTCTTTTGCATTACGTCGTTCATTAAATGCACCTGTTATTAAGCTAACACGCTCTCAACTGGTGCGCACCAAGCAAACCATTAGCCTAGGTGTGAACACAACCGTAATATGCCTTCAGACACACTTATATGTATCACCAATTACAAAATATAAATCACAGCATGGTAGTCTGTTGCAATTTCAGTCAGGAGAAAATGACAATGGTAGAGTTTGAGGCTTGAATTTAATTAGATTTTAAAAATGCAAGAATGTTTAGACCTATGAGTCTTATTAAAACTATTACAGACCATGCAGAGTCCACAGGTTGTGGATATATATTCACCGTTCTGAAGGTTTCTTACCCAGAGTGTCCACCTGTAGCTGGGCTTGGATGATCTGATGGTAGCCCACACAGCAGAGGGTGTTCTCACAGAGCTGCACCGAGCCGCTCACGTTGCCGGCAGATGTGAATCTGTTGCTCAGCGGAGTCACCTGGAATGCACATCGTCTCTTCTGAGGAAAGGACTGGCTGGAGACAGCAGCTGTGGATGTTGTTAAGTTGGAGGAAAGATTACATTCTCTCTCTCTGGCTATAGCAGTAGAAGCTTGTGATCTAGGCCTTAATACATTGCTGACCTGCTGATCCCATACAAACCAGTCAGAGCTCTCAGATCGTCTGACACTGGGCTACTGACAGTCCCCAGAGTAAGGACTAGACAGGGAGAGTCAGCCTTCAGTTTTAATGCACCCAAGCTCTGGAATAAACTTCCAGGGGACTTGAGGTCCGCTTCAACACTCGGCTCTTTTAAATCAGGTCTGAAGACTTTGTTGTTTCCGTTTTAACCTGTAAATTCTAAATTTTTATTTCTTTTTATTCTTTTTAAATGTTTTAATTATTTTATGTTTTTATGTATTTTTTTTTCAAATGTGTGCTCTATTCTTGATGTATTTTGTTTTTGCATCTGTAAAGCACCTTGAATGGCCTTGTGTCCGAAATGTGCTTTAGAAATAAACTTGCCTTGCCTTGCCTTATGGTGACTATATCATTTTAGAATGCTAAAACCTTAAAAGGTGCACTATGTAAATGTGTTGTATTTGAAATGAAATAGAGAGACGTGACCTTCTGCAGTGATTTTCTATAAGAATTTTAAAATTGTGAAATCTCTTTTTTTGCATTTTCATAATTAGAATAATGGTTTGGTTTTACAAATCAAATGTTTAGCCTCGCTAGGATTATCTAGACCAAATTTGAGTAATCTAGGTGTAGTGGTTTACAATCAGGACTCAAACAGTGAAATCTTCCATCTTAGCAATAGAATAACAGTTACACAAATGTGAAACAGTGTCATTAAAAGAATGTTAAGACTCATTGGAATATGTAGTCCAAATAGAGGCGCATAAAAACAAAGGATCGTCCGTTGAACATTGATAATACATTTTTATTTACCTGCCATAATGGAAGCTCTGAATAGGAAGATAACTTGAGTGTAATATTGATTCATTTATTAAACTATGCAACAATGGTAATAGGCACAAAAAACTACAATACTACAAGGACTACAGTAGCCCTGCATACAGCCTCCATAATCCAGCTTGTACAATGGGTTGGTTGGTACTAATTAAAGGGTTTTATTGAGTTGCAGCAGTTACACATTAAAAAGGCACATGCAACTATTCAGGAATCGACAATCAAATGTAATCAATTAAAAGTTCAGGGAGGAGACAGAAAGAAACAGATACATACGCAGCTAGGGCGCCTCAAAGCCTCTAAAGTTGCTTATGTATGTGTAAAAAATACTTCACTCATTTATATATGCTATAGAAAACTCACCCACAGCCAAAATCAGCCGCCAGTGATGGAGAGCCATGGTCACTGTGAGCACAATGGAAGACGTATACGCGTGTTCTGTTCTCCTGGGAATGTGAGAGGAGTTTCCCACGTTTCCCAGCATCACTCCCACTGCCGCCACACACACACACACACACACACACACACCTGCCTGCTGCACACAGCTGGGCACAGATTGGAACCTCCAGGACCTCATAAAGCAAAATGTTATCAAAAACACAAACGATGCATCTTTGTATATCATCGATAGACGGCTACAATCTGGTGTTAACGAAAGGATATGTCCTCTCTAAGCTTGACTTATATCATTGTTCTCTGTGTGCAGCTGGCTGAGACGAGGGCGCAGTGACCGTCTACAAATGCCAAACTACAAACAATAAACATTCACTATCTTCACTTTACCGTGTAGGGGAGAACAGGGTATTCTGAGACACTTTTTACATTTGCTCCCCTCTAAGTGAGCTAAAATGATTTATCACTAAAATGTACACATTTCCCATTAATTCAGGATGTGTCCTAGAAATGGACATTAGCAGAATTTTTTCAAGACAAAGGGCATTGAAAATATGATTGTTTAAAAAAAAGTTGTCATGTGTCTCACTTTTTACACTCTGAAACTACCATAACAATACAAATTATAACAGAATCCTGACAGCTAGCTTGAAAAACAAATATTACAAAAATAATGTCGGACTAGTAACAGAATCATGGGGTTTGGTCAATTAAGCAAAAAGAAAATCTAAACACTTGAAATTAACTCTGATCAAATACAACATATAATTCACATTCAATCATTAACATTCAAATGACAGATATAACCAGTTAGTTTAAAACACAGTCTGGGGGTCAGAACACAGGACCCTTAGAGCCAGCTAGTGTCTGGGGGTCAGAGCAAAGGACAATCAGAACCAGAACAGTCTGGGACTCAGAACAGGACTAGACCCAGCTGTCATTGTCCATCTTTTGAGTCTTTTTTTTCTGCATTTGTTTTATTGGGATCATTCATTGAATAAAGACATATTTCTTAGAGTAGTTACGAGGACTACAGTTTTGTTGATTCCAGCGTCACCTTTGGACAAAAGCAGTAGTGTTTTACGACACAAGCGCTTGCTGGTGTGTTAGTAGGCCTAGGCCACAGCCACCTGCCTTTTCTTCTTATAATATGGCTGCGGTTGGGGCGTCTAGTCTAAATAAACCAGATCTACGCCTCGTTTCCACATACGTATGTCACTCGTGTCCGTTTTACGGAAGGTGCTTCTAGTGTCAACGGAAGGAAATCTCAAGAGAGTCTGGGCGTCCGTGTCTCTGGCGATGCCGCAGCAATCGCGGGCACTCTCCCTCGTGTCATTAAACTAATACATCTGACTATAGACTATTTCATATCAAACGGACACAGATGATGACTGTATTTGATATCAAACTGATACAAAAAGCAGCATCGCCATCACCCATTGGCAGTACGATGATTGGATATTCAATAAGTGTGGAGCTCATGTGCATATTCAAATTCATTTAAAAAGAAACTTGTAATACAAAATGTTTTACTTTTCAAGTATACTTTTACTATGTAAAGTTTTGATGTGGTAGGAGTAAAGGAAAAAATTAAGCCTATTTGGGTTTATTTTGGGCATGTACGATTAGTGTATAGCTCATTTGCATATTAAAATAAATTTTCAAAGAAACTTGTAATACAAAACATTTAAATTTTCATGGACTAAATTCATAGGACTAAAGGAAAAAAATAGCCCTATTGGGATTTATTGGTGTCTCGCCTTATTGGCACACATCTCAGATTTATGAGAATTAAACATATTTCCTCAACTAGGATTTCTTAGGACTTGTAGTATGTTGTTCTGGACACCTCATAGAAATGATCTGAGCTGAAAAAAATTATTTTACAATTTATTCTATGAAAAACGCTATTTTGGGGGTTGGGGTTATCATACGGTGGACGTTTCTGGTTACTAATGTGGGGGGAAGCATGGACATATAAAGAAAATATGGGGATGTGGCTGTGCCGACTGTGACGTAATAGTCGGCGAGAATTCTGACTCGAGTATATTGGGGGGGAGGGGTGGGGGTTTCAGAAAGGGGGAGAGTGAGAAAAGGAGAGATTGTTATTTTTTATATTTTGGCAGTCTCTAGGCACACCGTGGACCCATGGATATGTTAGAACACATTTAAAAAGTGCATTTAGCATAATATGTGACCTTTCAATCTATCAATATCCTTTATTTGACCAGGTAAAATTCATTGAGATTAAAATCTCTTTTTCAAGAATGACCTGGCCAAGAAGGCAGCACCATGATGTGACAGATACCGAATTATCATTATGCTAATACGTTACAAATCAGACAGGACATGTAGTATGCAGTATGTGTTGCCCAAATTCTCGGGATTAGGGGAAAAACATTCTTCCTGTCATGTTTCCACATGTTCTAAATTCAGGCCGGTTTCCCATGATGTCTTTTGTTTGTCCTTGGAAGTGTTTCATTCTTTCTGGACCGGAGAGACCTTGGCGTTTATCTGGCCACCAAACACTCCCTTTTACTTCTGCCGTTTGTTTGTTACTCTTAAATCAGATTTCTGTCCTCTGCTGGAGAATCCACCTTCCTCTGATGATTACAGCTGCAGTCGCCAAACAACAAAAACCCCTGAGATTGACACTTCTAATATCGAACTACAGCAGGTAAGCCCAGCAGCTACCAAATGTAATTTTAAAGGTGCACTAACTTTGGGTGTGTCATAAAGGTGAACATTTTTTCTCGTGTTTATTCTCATAACATAATAAACAAACTTTCCTCGTGGGAAAATTGGATACCTGGAACACAGTTTTGAAGTTAGAAAGCTTTCTGAAAAGTTACTGTTTCACTGTTGTTGTTGTTGTTGTTGTTGTTGTTGTTAACAGCAGCAGCTGTTTTGTTTTACAAAAATATTTTAGTCTTACATTTGGTTCCAGGAGCCTCAAAATAGTTTGATTTTGATTTATGATGATAGTAAATTCTTTGTATAGAATACACATTAAAAAAGAGAGTGAGAAATAAAAAATGTAAATAAAAAAATAAAAAAACATTTTAAATAAAATAGAAATGACAGGTTCAAAGGGAAACAGAAAAGTTAGGATTCTGATTATTTTCTTATTATAAATGTGCTTTTCTTATTCTTTGGCAGATGTGCGTAAACCTCCCGTGGCCCACCGAGACCTGAGCAGCTCCAACGTGCTGGTGAGAGCAGACGGGACATGTGTCCTGTGTGACTTTGGCTGCTCCACCATCCTGCACTCTAATTCAGTTCAGACTCACACGTCACAGATAGGGGTAAGATCCAGGTCCAGAACCTACTAACAATTATTATTTCCCAGTTAAAGGTGCTACGAGGAACATTGATATATGTCTGAAACTGTCAAATGTTTCCTCTCATGATCATAAATTAAATATAACAGCAAACGAGACCATCAGTGCAAAGAATGCTTTTTTTATATAGTTTTTCTTAATTATTTTGTCATTAACGGTATGCTGGTCAAAGAACTACAGCTAGTAGCGTGGTAAAAACACTACCGCTTTTGACCAAAGTGAGTGCAAAAATGAACACAAACTGAAAGTTCCTCGGAGCACCTTTTAAGTGAAATCGATAAAAAGGCAAACTTTCATCACCTCATCTAAAAAAGACTCTGCTCCTTCTGTAATGTGGCTGCTTTTGTAGTTGTTAAAATTCCCCTTGAATAATAAAAAGTAAAAACAGTGGTGATATTGAATACATTCAAAACACCCAAATCTAATGTTCTCTCCCTCTCAGGGTCACTCTCAGCTGGGTACGCTGCGCTACATGTCCCCAGAGGTCCTGGAAGGCTCCATCAACCTCAGGAACTCGTGGAGTCTGATGCAGGCCGACGTCTACGCTCTGGGGCTGCTGCTGTGGGAGGTCTGGATGCGCTGCTACGATTTATTTGAAGGTAAATGTCCTTTTAATACTATATTCTATCCATCTACACCTGATTATGAGACGATATGATAGATAGATACTTGTCTATTGAATCGTGAACTGGGATTTGTAAGAGTAACGAAAGATTAATAAGTAATATAATATATGTGATGAATGAATGTCATTAATAAATATATATATAGATGAGATTTAATGTGAGGCGCTAACTTCCGGTCAGAAATTACTTCCTGTAGTCAGTGGTGGATGCAGTTTAAAAAGTTAAGAAATCTCAGAGAGAGCAACAAAGGAAGAATCCCTCTCCCAGGACAGACAGACACGTACAGAACAGACCAATAGAAAAATCACAAAGGAACACAATTTAATGAAAACATTGTTACATGCAGATAATCATACAAATGTAGGAATTCAGATGCTGTCAAAGGTGGATGGATGGATGGATGGATGGATGGATGGATGGATGGATGGATGGATGGATGGATGGATGGAAGGATGGATGGATGGATGGATGGATGGATGGATGGATGGATGGATGGATGGATGGATGGATGGATGGATGGATGGATGGATGGATGGATGGATGGATGGATGGATGGATGGATGGAAGGAAGGATGGATGTCGCCCTCTGCAGGCGGTGTGGCTCCACAGCATCTGTTGCCGTATGAGTCAGAGCTGGGAGCTGAGTTGTCACTGGAGAGACTCGTCATGCACGTGTTTCACCTGGAAGAGAGACCAGCCATACCTGAACACTGGGAACTGCTACCACAGGTATTACAGCTACTCATGTGCTGCTGACTTTAACATAAAAGTGTGTCTGTATTGGCTAAATAGCATTTTTTTTAAATTTCACCTTCATTTAAAGAACATGGCAGTGTTCCTATGCCCATACTTTCTGCTATTTAGTTTGATAGAAAAAAGATTGAGTAGCTATGTCAACCTTCTTGCGGTAAGATTTAGTATGCTTAAAAATACTGACGCTGTCTACTACATCCGGCCAAGATTTTTAGTGTTGAAATCAGCATGCTATTTGAGCGAATCTGACCCACAATCCAGTGCACACCGGAAGTGACTTCACAAGGAACGCACGGCAAGTTCTTATTTAGGCTATATAGCGGCCTGACAAGTGACAACAGCCATTAAGGGAAAGGGGGAGTGCTAGGAGATAAAATACATTAGACAAAAACAAAACAAAAAAAAGACAAAAAGACAAAGAATACAATTACAAAATAACATACCATAATCTAAGTAATGATGATAGTAAATGATTTGAGTTTGTCAATGTGTTGACATTTTGACCACATTGTCCCCTCCCTCTCAGGGGTCAACGCTGCAGGAGATCCTGACAGATTTGTGGGACTCGGAACCCGACGCTCGACTGACCGCTCAGTGTGTTGTGGACAGACTAGCCTCTCTTCAGGCTTGTTACTCTACATGACTTTGTGTGTTTGTTTTTTGGTTGACTTGCTGTAATCTACTACATATCAAATGGTAAATGGACTTGATTTATATGTAGCGCTTTTTAGCCGATTTTGTCAGCTCCAAAGCGCTTTACATTTCTTACCACATTCACACGCACGTACTCACTCACTCACTCACTCACTCACTCACTCACTCACTCACTCACTCACTCACTCACTCACTCACTCACTCACTCACTCACTCACTCACTCACTCACTCACCAATGGCAGTGGAATATCAAACATGCACACTAGTTCTGTTTGTGTAATGTTTAGCTTTTAAATATATTTTAATCAGTTTGTACTGAACTACACTATACATGGAACTTTGACTTGAACAATGTTCCTTTACTCTTTCTCTCTATTAGATATTTACTACTGGTGTATTGAATTGTAATTCAGGTGTATTACAGAAAAACTGATAAGTGTGGCCATAATGGTTTAATATGAAGTATTATCAACGTTATTCCCTAAACCTCAGCGGTAGGTTTTTGTGTTTTGAATTGCTGGCCCATATTTGTGAGGTTGGTAAAAAGATGTTGGGGTTGTTATTAAAAAAATAAACTTACTTTGTATAGGTCATAAAAATGTATTTTCCGCAGGTTATACAGAAAAAAATCAGACAATAAACAATATATAAAACACATCCCTCTAGATAGTGTAGTGTATTATGTTACTAAACATTTTATATTAAAGGCCTACTTCACCGGTTTGAATATGAAGGTGTATTGAATTCTGAGATCCTATGTAGTATAAGGCCCTGTTCTCACGGTGAAAACGTGACAGTTTTCCCGTTTTTGGTTTAAAAAAAAACCCTGTTCAGACACAATTTATCTGACATCTTCACCCGTGCACATGTTTTCAGAGGAAACGGGACGAAATCGATGTAGTAAGCATGCCAGGCCAGCAGTGGGCGGTACAA
The DNA here is from genome assembly GCF_949987685.1 of Ammodytes marinus. Lineage (NCBI taxonomy): Eukaryota > Metazoa > Chordata > Actinopteri > Uranoscopiformes > Ammodytidae > Ammodytes > Ammodytes marinus. Next base: position 6,339,394 of record NC_137233.1, on the reverse strand, counting down.
GGTAGTAGTAAATAGCATTTCCGGTGCATCCGGTGTCGGCTGTAAGAATTGAATAAAAAGGCGCGTCTGCGCTAGAACGATTCTTTTTCTCAGCTCTGAGAAAAACAACAACAAACATGGCGACCAGTTTTGTTTGGACCGACGACGAGGTGGAGCTGCTTTTAAGAGTGACCCTGGACTACAATCAGCAACAGCACAGAGAATACAGCTCGGTGATCCGCCATTGTTGTTGTTGTTTTCCAACTGGCGCACATGGACCTACAAAGACGGCGCATGCCCATTTATCTCCAAACGCAATGCGCATGTGTGAGGGTGGAGCCGTGACGTCAGCGTTACCAGGGGAAATGTTTTCGGTGTTCACATGAAACCAAAACCGTCGTGTTCTCCAAAAAATCCTCCCTGGGAGGTGATCTCAAAAATTTGCGGTTTCATGCCTGCGTTTGCTGTTTTCATGTGCATGATATTTAACCCTATATTTCTCTTTCTCGTGACATCACAGAAAGAGAAATATAGGGTTAAAAAAAACTTACTTTGTAAATATTACTGTGAGGTCTTTTACTGTGACATCACAGTAATATTTACAAAGTACGTTTTTTTTAACCCTATATTTCTCTTTCTGTGATGTCACGAGAAAGAGAAATATAGGGTTAAAAAAACACTCTTTCTGCCTTTTCTCAGGCTAGGATGAACCGATTTTAATTTTTTTTGCACATCTATACTACATAGGATCTCAGAATTCAATACACCTTCATATTCAAACCGGTGAAGTAGGCCTTTAAGGTACACTGCTACTAAACATTTTATATTAAGGTACACTGCTTCAGGAGGACACAACACAGAGTTGGTCTCATCCTGTAGGAACCAGGAGGGGAATGTGTATTGCTTTTAGTGGGGGAAGCCATATAGGTGAGATTTCTGTAGGTTACTCGGCATGCACACAAAGGGAGGCTCCGGGGTGACTGCCTTGTATGGGCAATTTAGGACAGTTTGGTGAAGATCTAACGGCTAGTTTATTGGCCCCTGGCTAAAAGGATTGTCCTAAAGTTACTGAATCAGACTTCCTGGCCCCAAATGGCATAGTACCTTCAGGGGATGATTACCCCAGATGTCCTCTGTCCAGTGTAGGTCAAAGCTAGTTAGGGTCCACCAATCAGGAGTTAGGCGAGATGGAGTTTACTGACCTAAGGACCAATCAACTCACTTAGATTTGCAGATTAAAAGCCACCACAATTCAGGAAGAGACAGTTTTTTTTTTTTTATCTTACAGGGATTCTTCATAGCTTTTTGTTTTGTGCATGTACCTCTATTAGTTTTTTGGCTACAAACACTTTAACTTTTTATTGGCTTCGTTTTGACTGCAGGATGAGTTGTGTTGCTTAAATAAAAGAATTGTTCCTGAGACCTCATCTGCCTCAAACTGCGTCTTCTTTCATCAACCCACTACCAACGCCGTTTTTCTGAGTAAAGGCCGAAAATATACTGCAATAGCCTCCCTTCGGCATAGTTTTGAGACTTATTATGAAAAGTTTAGTTGACATGTGCTTTAGAATTGGGATTTTGAGATGATGACCGTTGTATTGAAGAAATATACAAACCCCAACAGCCTTGTTTTAGTAAAATAAACAACTCATTCTACTTTGTGGACCTTTTTAGTAGGCTATTACTAGTAGCCTATAAAAGAAGATATGTTATGAAAGCCAAATAGCTAAAAATCGCAAAGTTAATCAGCGCTTGAAAACACAATGTTTTTCCCTGCCGTGTCCCGTTTTAAATAATTATTTAACAAGTTCGCTATCAACTTACATTGGGACCACAACACTGCCTGCTGCACTGCGGGAGAGGCAGCAGAGGCCAGCCGAACGTCGGCAAGTTCAAGATGGTACGGTCCACTGTAGGGGTGTTATTATTAATAATTGGGGAATTAATATAAACAATTAGGAGGGGTATTTAAGTCTTTCGACCCCTGTACTGTGTTTACTGTTACGGGGGGCGCATCCTGCTTTTCAATTAAAATTGAAAAAAAAAATATATTAATACATATATTTTTTTATAATTCATAATTCAATGCCAGATATGTTTCTGCGGGCCGCCATTGGCCCGCACTTTGAGAACCACTGGCCTATAGGCTACAACAGCCACCTGCCTGTTCCTCATGTCTATGGTTTGGGCGTCTAGTCTAAATAAACCAAATTAAAACCCATCAAAACTGAATAAACGAACATGTTTGTACGGTTTTAATATGTTAGCAACATAGCTAATATGAAGCAACATCCTGAAGTGCAAGAGCTATCCTGTTCACAACTTGCAATCGGAAACGCCCAAAAAAAATATAAAAAAGACATGCCCCATATGTTGACATATGGAGAATTGTTAGGAACACATAAAAACACTTCAAATTGATTATGTTACTTATCTATGATAAACATCAGCTCTAGCGTCGCAGACTGGCGCATCCAGATGTAAACAACCAGGCTGGGAGAAATTACTAGTGGCACTTCAACTGGCATAAGGCTGCTTGTTTATATATTTAGCTCACCCTTTTCGGGGCGGAGTTTAGAAACCCTAATTGTCCGAGACTAATTCTGTGTATCCGTGTCACAGGGTGTCACCCCGGGCTACAAAACATGCACACCCAACGTTCCAATCGGATTAATTGACAGTTACCTGAGCGCGCGCGGGAGGACTTCTGGAAACTTCAGAAGCTAGTAGCTTTCTGCCGTGCACGGCCGATAGGAATATCATGGTAAAGTAATTGATTTATTCATTTGTTTAAAAATACGCTCTGCACATTAATTCAGTCTCCAATAATTGTGTTATAGCCTATGTTTGTTTCTGCAGGCAGAGGTTTTGGGAAGCGGCACATCGAAGCTAACGCTAGCATTAGCTGATGTTTTTGCAGAGGATTCCGAAAGCGAGCAACCATTTTACGGCTTTTCTGACAATGAGCTCAGCGACCACTGCGATACAGTACCGGTAAGTAACATCTGGTTGAAATGAACAACTTCAGATTGCCAGATCTGTTCATGTAGGCCTAATTGGAAAAGTAAACATTGACATTGCATTGACTTGAAGAATGCTTTTTTTTTTTTATTCACTGAGTTTTAAATATTATATGTAAACATTTACAAGGGAAATTAGTGTAGCCTATTACCCCCAACCCAGGCATGAAACATTTAAAAATAGATAAATGAATAAAATAAGTTTATGGTATCAAAATAAAATTATAGCAGTGCTGAATTTGCAAACTCCTTAAAGGGACACTGTGTAACATTTTAAGTAATTTATTATCTAAAATCAATATCCTCATTCATAAATATGTCCTCATTGGTGTAAAATCACCTCTGTCAATAATCTGAATTATCCTCCTGAGCGGAGAATTACAAATATTAATATTACATTTTGTACATTGAGCAGGCAGGTCTTATGGAGGCATCCATGTTTTTGGAATGTCATCAGGTGCATTGTTTAAAATGTAGAATTGTTCTTGTCCTTGAAGGCCACTGTAGCTTCTGTTATTATTCTAAAGGGGTGGGGTCACCCAGGGAGCGTTGCATTCTAGAACTTTGTAGAACTTTCTTGATGATGTCATATTACACACTGCACCTTTAAAATCAGACACAAACGAGCAAAGTTATTTTCCTTTTTTACAATAGGCCTATACAACTCTCTAATGCTAGAGAGACTGTAAGTTCATTTGTTCACTTAGCTCAAGTTGGTCCAGTTGTTTATGATATAGAGCTGTCAAATCAGGATTGATCATTTGTCTAAAAAAAATATGCTTTCAGCAGATACACATTTTACTGTAAATTCCATGGTGTATGTAACACATGTATCACTGGGCCAATGAGAAATAATTTCTGTCTGTCTGTCTTGTCTGTCAGAATGCACATTTGGGTGATGAAGCTGTAGAAGCCCTGCCTGGCCTTAACCCCAGTGAGAAGACGTCCAAATCCTCTACTGGTGGCCGTGTCTTCAGGCTCAGGGTAGCTCTCCGCTCTGCTCCCATATCCAAGCAACAGTCCACTGATGAGGATGAAGAAGAGGAGGAAGAATCATCTAGGGCTAAAAAGAGACCGATGGAGCAGACGGGAAATAAAAGTCGAGCAAAGAAAATGAAACTTGTTAAATTTGAAGATGAGGAGACCGCGGTGGGCGAGGAGCGTGGATCGGACTCAGCAGAAGACGAAGCTGATTCATTCCTGGCCAAGAGGCAGAAGAACATCAAGGACAACAAAGCAATGGTAAAACCAGAGACACGCAAGTTACAACCGTGCACGGCACACAATAGCATAGCTTTGGAACTGAGTGACTGATGTAAGAAACTGTGGCTTGGGTTCAGTCAGCGATTCTGGTGAATGCTTGTTGTCAAAATCGGTTGAAAATAAATGTGGTGTTAATACACAGCCTAGTAGGCTCTGTTAACTGTAAAACAAATGGGCCCACCATAGCTAGCAACATGCCTGTGTACATAGGCTAGGCTCTCTATTAACACTAGATTATTTTTTTTCATCTTCCCTGTGTTCTAAAAGTTGGCCCAGCTGATGGCAGACCTGAACAAGATGCCCGGAGGAGTGGGGATTCTGAAGAAAGAAGCCGGCAAACAGAAGACAAAGGGGAGAAGTGCTGTGAGTAGGAAAGGATGAAAAAAGTGTGAGGGAAGGAATATGGACAGAAATTAAGACAATGTTGGTCAGAATTTAGTAGAGCTCAGAATAGAAGCATATACCATGTTTTTTTTATTATTTTTTTTTTTTTTAAGATTCTTTTGTGGCATTTTTGACTTTAATAGACAGATTTTGGAGGGCCAGATTCGTACCCAGGTCTGTTGCAAGGCCTGAGTCTCTAGGGGGGACGCTCTAACCACTACACCACAAGCGCTCCCCCCCCCTCAATGTTGTAGTGTTTCTAAACAGACCTGTACTGACATTGTTTCAGCGTCCCCCTCGCTCCGGTGCCGCTGACGGAGAGTCCAGGAGGAACCCAGAGCGGGCCTCACGCAGACAGACCCGCTCTATGGCTGGAGGGGACGGGCCTTCAGCTCCCAAAGACGAAGAGATGGAACTAAGCCTGGAGGAAGAGCTGCTAGAGGTCAGAGCTGTCATTTACCAAGGACCAGTTGTGTATGTAGAATAGAATATCTTTATTGTCATTGTAACAAGTGCAACAAAATTAAGTGCAGTCCTTGTTCCATGCAAAAAACATCACATTGCGGTAGTACGTGCATAAATAAATAAATTAAAACTAAATCAAAACTATAAAAATAGTCAACTCTAGGCATTACAAAAAAACACATAAGACAGACACACAAACATCCACATTCATAAATGTGCTTACACAAATGTGTTCACAACTATGCTTTGGTAGCAACATCTAGTGAGGAATATGTACTGTATTGTGAGAGGGGAACATGCAGTATCCTGTGTGCAAGTCTATGTTTGGTTAAAGGTGCAATATGTAACTTTGGGTGTGTCAGAGAAGTGAACATTTTCTTAAGGTATATTTTCATGACATGAAACTTTCCTCACAGGAAAATTGGATCACTGGAACACTGTTTGAATTTTTTTTTTTTTTTTTTTAACTACAGCAAAGCCCACAGTTTGGTATATAAACATATTCTATTCTGACCTTTGGTTCCAGGTGCCTCCAAAATAATTTAGTTTTGATTTATGATTATAGAATTATTCAATACTAAGAATTACATGTAGAGAAAATGTGTTGTGTAAAAAAAAATCCCCCTTCCCTAAAACTACATAGTGCACATTTTAACTAAATCATTTCTGTATCAAACCAAATAAATAAAACTAATTATTTTTGTCTCTGTGTCCCAGGTCAGGCGAGCCCCACAGCGCCGCGGAGCCCCTCGGCCCAACCAGAGCAAACCTCATGTGATCCGCCCTGTGGATGACATCACAGAGGATGAACTCCAGCTGATCGCAGACAACACCACTGAAAAAGTCTACAATAGAGTTACAGTGAGTTCTCAGCCTCTATCTTCAGTTTTGGTTTTGTTGTTTATTTGGGAATGATACAATATATGGAAGGATTTGTGCCAATACGGATTAGTTTTTAACCAGAACAGTAACTCACTGTGGCAGCTTTGGTTCATGGTCCCGATATACAGCCGTGGAAAAAATTAAGAGACCAGTCTGGATTTTTCTTCAATCTTCATCTCTACATAACTTATTGAAAATGCTCTTAATGACAAAATTGTATTGTGAATTTGGTAGAAATGTTGTCAGTTGTTTATTATATAAAACCAAAACGTTCATTCTACTCAAACATTATGCCTATAAATAGTAAAACAAGAGACACTGAACATTTGGAGTGGTCTCTTAATTTTTTCCATGGCTGTATATGAAAAAGAACTGATGAAATCACCAGGTCACCACAGGGGGCATCTCTACATTACTGAAGCCTAAATATGGTGCTGGTCCCCTTGGATGTTGGAATTTAAGTTATAAAACTTAATACCAATGTCTTGTTCCTGTCCACCATCTCTGTTGCTTTAGTTTGTTTGTGTTTTCTCAGGGCTCCACATGTCATCAGTGCCGTCAGAAGACCATTGACACTAAGACGTGCTGCCGCAGTGAGGAGTGCCGGGGGATCGTGGGTCAGTTCTGTGGGCCGTGCCTCAAGAACAGATACGGAGAGGAAGTGAAGACGGCGCTGCTTGATCCGGTCAGACTGCTGCTGAAATACCATCACACGTTATACCGGTCCAGATGCACAATTGATAACTTTTGCAAACTAGCCCTGCGTTCCAAATCACATACTCTTTTTTTCTATTCTACATACTACATCTGACGTAAAAATAACGTAGTTAGCATGCAGTAGACAAACAATTGGGACTGACTCTTACTTATGTATTTCATCATAACATTGCGCTTAATCTTACCTTTTATCTTTTTTACTTGTCACATCCCCTGTTGTTTTCATATGGAGGCTCCGTGGATGTGACGTCACTTCGAGTGCACACTGGATTGTGGGTCAGAATCGCCCAAATAGCGTGCTGATTTCAACACTTAAAATCACGGCCGGGTGTAGTAGGGACTCCGGGTATTTTTGAAGCATACTAAATCTGACCACAAGAATTGGGACATCGTTAATCTTTTTTCTACCATACTAAATGGGAGAAAGTATGGGGATTGGAGCGCAGCTATTGTTCTAACCATCATGTGGTTTTCTCCTCAGGAGTGGAAGTGCCCTCCCTGTCGGGGCATTTGTAACTGCAGCTTCTGCCGCACACGCGAAGGTCGCTGTCCCACTGGCATCCTGTTCCCTCTGGCCCAGTACCACGGCTTCTCTGACGTCCACTCTTACCTCAGCAGGTGAAGAACTACGGATCATAACGTTAAACTTGGTTGTTTTCCTGATCCTGGCGGTTGTTAACTTTAGCAGGAGCTTTAATTCAGCCTTATTATGATTATGCGTGTGGCTCATGGTACAGTGGCGTCACGGAGCATTTGAAACATAGACTTCAGACCTCGCAAAATAAGTTGGTTAGGCTTATTTTTGACCTCCCCACGAGAACTCGTCTTGAATCTTCCCACTTTGAGAGGTTGGGTTGGTTGAAAGTAGATGATCGTGTATCTCTTGTGTATGGTACATAGGATTGTAAATGGGGATGTTCCCAAATATTTTAGAGACTATTTTAATCGAGTAAGTGAAGTTCACAGGCATGCCACTAGGGGTAGCTCAACTGATTTTGTGCCCCCCAGAGTGAGGACTAACATGGGAAAGGATTCCCTTTTTTATGCTGGAGCTACACTTTGGAACAGGTTACCGGGAGCACTCAAGTTGGTCGGGAGTTTGGGCAATTTTAAAAAGGCCCTAAAAAAATGGCTTAGACGTAATTAGGCTTGTCTTAGTGGTGGTCATTGTTGTGTGTGTTTTTTATGTATGTGTACATTTTGTGTATAGGGACCACAATGGAAATATGTCTTCGGGCTTTTTATGTATTTTAATGTAACAGAGTGCTGTTCTTGTTTTTATATATGAAATGGTCGAATAAAATCAATCAATCAGTCACATAGCCCCACATTTACAATGGAAATGTTAAAGGTGCACTATGTAACTTTGGGTGTGTCAATAGAAGTGCCGTTTTCTAATGTTAATTCTCATAACGGAATAAACAAACTTTCCTCATGGGAAAATTGGAGCTGTGGAACACTGGAGTTAGAAAGATTCCTGACACGTTACCGTTAGACTGTTCTTTACAGCAGCGGGCCCACAAACATATTCTAGTCTTATGTTTGGTTCCAGGTGCCTCAAAATAATTTGATTTTGAGTTATGATAGAATTATTCAATATTTAGAATTGCATGTAGTGAAAATGTTTTGTAAACTAACTGCAGGCTCTGCAAACATACACAAATCGCCCTCCCCTGAAACTGCATAGTGCACCTTTTTAATTTACATATATTGAACATCATTCAGTCCTGGAGTTGGACCTAATGTGCATCAAAAACCTGGTGACGGTTATGATGCTGCTTATCCACCTAAAAGAATGACAGCCATTATCTCTCTTCTTCCAGCCTCCGAAACAAACTGAAGAGTGACGACAACGATGTGGAGTTGTGATGATGTCAGCACTAAGAGGAAGAATTGTTCAAACTGATTTTAGACAATGAAATGTATACAACCTGTTTTTTATGAATAAAGCATTTTTATCAGCCCATTGTTGTTTGTATGATTGTGACACAAGTTTCCAAAGAAAAGAGACCAAGTAAATTCATAATTTTAATCCAGCTGTTGGCATTTGCAGTAGTTGTATACACACACAATATAAAATCCCTTATTTAAAACGGGACAAAAAAAATAAGAGCACTTGTTGTCCAATGAACTTAAAGGCCTACTTCACCGGTTGGAATATGAAGGTGTATTGAACTCGGAGATCCTATGAAGTATAAATGTGCAATTTTTTTTTTAAATCGGATCATCCTAGCCTGAGAAAAGGCAGAAAGAGTGTTTTATGGTCTCACTGTCTAACCCTACATTTTACACAGGGTTAGACAGCGAGACCATAAAACACTCTTTCTGCCTTTTCTCAGGCTAGGATGATCCGATAGCAATTTTTTTTGCACATTTATACTTCATAGGATCTCCGAGTTCAATACACCTTCACATTCCAACCGGTGAAGTAGGCCTTTAAGTCTATAGATTTCAAAGGAGATTTTAAACATTTTCCGACATAGTACATGTTACAAGAATTATCCGTTTCAAAGCGGAATTCAGAAGCAAAGAACTATTTAAACAGGAGAGAAGCATCTTTTCAACAACAACAAAAAAAAACATTGACCCTTAATAGCATTTTGCAACTTATCTTATTGGACAACAAAAGGGATGCGTGTCCGAAGCTTGCCTCAAGCTGGATAGCTTCCAGTTAGAACTTTAACATAAGCATTACAAGAGTAAAAATTAGTAGAAAGTTCATTCACCAAAGAAATATATCCAAGTTTTTGTCTATAAAATGAGTATGAACCTTTGGTTTTGAGCTTACATATTTATGCTGTCTGGACATTATTACAAAAAATATTTCACTCTGACCAGATATTACTATATGAGAAACACGTCTCCAGAAAAGAACATGGAAGCTGGGTGAGGGGGAATGCAAGGCAAAGACTCAAAGAATACCACGGGAAGAAAAATACTTGGAAGATCTGGACTGCATAGAATACATTATTCTATGACAGAAAGGCTCTTGAGTTTACACATGTAATCTACATATATATATATATAAAAGTAATAACATAAGATTAAGATTGATTGTGCATGAAGTTCATACAACTGAAAAGGCAATCTCTTGCAATCGTGTAAGATGATCCTGCCTAAGCTGAGAATTTCTATAGCCTTTACATTACCAAAAATATATATATATTTACATTTAAAAAAAAAAATCAAAACGTGTTTTGCTATGATAACCAAATCAAAGCATGATGGCTTGAATGTGTTTACCTACATAAGAGGTTAAAGAGTTATTTTCAGGATTTCAGTGCCCTGACACACCTACGTCCTCACACTGATTAGTGCTTCTGGCCATGACCTGGTGTATCCCAGCCCTCCACCTAATGCTTCACCCAAACATACCTTACATAATATACTAAACGTGAGAAGAACCACATATTTGCTGGTCAAGATGTTCATTTCTTCTGGGTGAATTTAACCTTATGAGCCAATGTGGGCCAGTTATCCTGAGGGGCAAGCGGTCTAAGGGGACAGGAGACACCTGAGGTGGACACACACGTAGTGAAGCCTGCAGCCTTGGAAACAGTAGGGAGAGGTTCTGACTAACTAGTGTGATCTCTTTGCTAAAGAAGCTTGTGGAGACAATATTACTAGCCACCATTGAAGTTTGTTTTTATTGCTACTATTAAAAAGGTGCTCTGAGGAACTTTGTGTTAATTCTTGCACCCCCTTTGGACAAAAGCGGTAGTGTTTTTACATGCCAGCTGTTGTTCCTGGGTGAGCGTACCCATGACAAAGACATTAAGAAAAAAATATATAATTATTTGCCCTGATGGTCTCGTTTGCTGTTGCATGTAATTTACGATCATCAGAGGAAAAATTAGACTGTTTCAGAAAATATTTCAAAGTTCCTCGTAGCACCTTTAAAGTAAGATTTGAGTCTCAATGAGGGATACAATGTTAGTGTAGTGCCATTTCCATTCAGGGGAAATCAGATATGTTAATTCCTCTAGTCTAACATTTGAATCCAACTCCGACCCCTCAATACAAGATGGAAACTCATATTCCTGCCAGCGTTTCAACTTCACTAGTGTCCGTTTAGTTGTGATCACCTCTCCTGTGCGATGCCTTTTGAGAGGGTTTTGCGTCCGCGGTCTGACGTGCCCTTTTTTAACCCCAAACTGTCCGAATGCAACATCCCACCCACAGGCCTTCTTTCTGCTCTGCCAAACGTCTGTTAGTAGCTGTTGCCGTTAATTTGGTGAAGGTCCACCTGCATCATGTTGATCCCGCTGCTGGCTAACCGGGCGATGCTCTCTGCGGATAAGGTTTCCATGGTGACGATGGTGTGCTGCTGGTCATTGGCTGAAACAGTTCCTGGTTCCACCTTTGTCACGGTTACGGGGGAGCCGTCGTCGACCAATCCTGTGGGGCCGCTGGCTACGTCCGCCACGGCTTTCTTGTTCAAGTGGGTCTTGATGTGTTTGGAGAGGTGGTCGCTGCGCATGAAACGTTTGGGACACTCGGGGCAGACAAACCTTTTCTCTCCTAACAAGGGAAAGAGAAATAAAAATCAGTATAAATATTAAATATAGCTGCAGCTGGTATAGGCAGACTATGGCAGACTACTGTTTGAACGATAGATGTATTCATACTGTTTTGCAGTGTGTAGAATAAAATGAATATATCAGTGGAAAATAAAGAAGTTAGGATGACATCTTCAAGTAAAAAAATTAAAATAAAAATCGGCAACTAATGATACTTTTCTTTACCTATTATCTTGATTTATCCTTCGGTCCATAATTTGTCAGAAAGTTGCAAAATAGTGCACAGTTTTTTAATATATTCAAATTGCTTTGTCTGCGTCACCTGTGTGCGTCCTCTTGTGGCGCTGGAGCTCATCTGAACGGGTGAAGCGTTTGCCACAGAAGGACCAGCTGCAGACGAAGGGCCGCTCCCCGGTGTGCCAGCGCAGGTGGGCTCTCAGGTGGGACGTCTTGCCGTAGATCTTCCCACAGCCAGAGATGTGACAAATGTGCTGCTTCTTCTTAGTGGGGTCTCTGTTGGGTTCAAAAAGGACAAATCAAGACAACTTTCTTTGTGATACTGTTAAAGAAAAACTATAGTTGACAACTTTTAGGTTTTAGTTTTGTAGCTCTGGACCACAGTTCTGATAATCTGTAGTTTTCAACTCTGCATTAATAGACAAAAATATTAAATTATCTTCCAAGTAAGCACCATAAACATTCAGTGGCCACTTCACTTGGTGTCCTTACTAGAAGTGGTGAAAAGAATCGTGACCCCAAGGATCGGAATCGAATCGTGGGATTCCAAAAGATTCACAGCCCTAGTCCTTTTACAAAGCTGATATCCAGCCTTCAGTGATATTTTCAGAAATGTGTAAATTCGATTATATGTGTATTATTGTCATGTCTAATTGATTTGTCCTCATTTACATTCATGAGAATATTAGATACACATTTAAATATAATACAGTTGGGTACAACAGAGCACTAACTATGTCCCTCCATGCTAAAACATATAATTCAATTAACACCTCTATGACATAGTTAACTAAAAATTGAACATTGTAAGCATCATAAAAGTGGAGTTTTGGCTTTGGCTGTGACATACCGTCCTTCTCCGTCCTTGCAGAAGGGGCAGGTACAGGCCTCTCTGCGGTTGCGTCGTCCTTGAGGTTGTGGGCTGACGTCCTCATCATCCATGGCCGTGCTGTCATCCAGACTCTCTCCACCCGTCTGTAAGGACTGCTCTCCTGGAGGCATGCAAGAGAAAACACCATTTATAGTACAACTCCAGATATATTTTTGTTTTCATACACATTTCATTAATAAAGTACAGAACACACTACAAATACTTTCATTCATAAACTGAGTGTTTCTGCAATGTTACCTAAGAAAGAAAGTTGTTTTTATCTAATAGAGTTTACAGCTTGCTCTCAAACTGCCTAACACACAGATGCTTCAGGGACCATAAATAACTGCACCTTAAAAAAAACAAAAACAGTATATATTATTATTAGGGCTGTCAAGCGATTAAAAAAAATAATCTAATTAATTACAGACTCTGTGATTAATTAATCTAAATTAATCGCATACTTTTATGACACTTTTATACCCGTTTATAAACAGCTGTATAGCCTGCTACAGTTTGTCGTACTCATAGGCAAAAATATTGACACACACGCACACGCACACACACACGGAGAGGGTGTCCGTTTACGCGGGAGACGAGACAGCTAGCAAAAAAAATTGAGACATACGGAGGAAGATTGAGAGATCCTGTTTTGAACCTAGCCTACATTGTTGCACCCACTAAATCAATAATGCACACACTGCGGAGAATAAAGTAAGATGTCTTCCTACCTTCATGCTTATTTGCCCGAAGCATCCCATAAACCGTCCATAGAGCCCTCCCTTTCCCCTGCTTCTCTCTTTACTTTTCTCCCTTTCACCCGTGCGGGCCGTGTATGCAAGCTACAGGTGCAGCTCGGTGCAGCTGCGCACCACTTTTGCACCGGGTCAAAGGGCATTATAGAAGTGCGATTAATCTGCGTTAATTTTTTTAATCGCGTTAATTTTTCTGTGATTAATTAATCGAAATTAACGCGTTAATTTGACAGCCCTAATTATTATATTTGCGTCTTACAATTGTTTGCTAGCCTCAACTGTATGCTGCCTGCAACTTGAAGATTTAAAAAAGGTCATTTCGCTAAGATACACTAAAAGCACTGTATCCAATAAAATAAAGAGTGAATAAATGCACTTTTTATTTCTGATATTTCCACATTACAATACTAAACTCAGGTTGTTCAGACAGCCAATAACAACTAAAGAAGGGTTCAGATATGATCAAGGTTGCTATTAAATGGGAGGGGTCAAGTTACACCCTTTCTATGACACAGAAGTTGAGGCCAACCCACATATACATACTGTAACATGACCATCGTCTTAAAAAGATGCAACCTCACAGAGAAAAGAAGAAAAGTTTCCACACAATCACACACAGTTCTGTAAAGAGCTCAGGAGACGCTGGGCCAGATGAACTGGTTCAACCAGTTTGGTGAAAGACACACAAAGAAAGAGAGAGAGAGAAATCGAACCCACAGTTACAAGATACTTTGCATTTTAGAGCAAACATCTGGGGAAAAATACTTCACCCTAGGTCAACTGTCAATCTACTGCTGAACAATTATTGTATACAATAAATACCTAAACATTAGCAGTTGGTGACCCGTCTTGCCTAAAAAAAATAAAGTTAACCTTTATTTATACAGGTAAATCCCATTGAGACCGGAGACTCTTTTTCAAGGGAGACCTGTTCAAATTTTCACATTACCATTAACACACACACATTCATAGCCTAATAGCAGGCCAACTATCAGGAGTAATCTGGGGTTGAGTGTCTTGCTCAGTGACACTTCGACATGTGGCGGAGAGGTGGAGGATCGAACCACCGACCCTGCAGTTGAGTGAACGACCTCCTCCCTACCCACGTCGCCACAGCCACACACCCCCTCCCCCGGTAAACCTAATAGCCAGTGACTGACCTGTGCTGGCGATGGTGATGGGGACGGTCTGCAGCTGGTGCATCTGTAGCCCGGAGCCTCCGAGTGTGTTGAGGTTGATGGTCTGGATGCCCGGGATCTGCAGGGTGTTGACGGCGCCGCCCCCCTGCGCCTGTCCCAGCTGCTGCATGTTGGCCAGGGTGATCTGAGGGCCCTGGGGACTCTGGATCTGGATGGTCTGCCAGCTCACCTGTCCGTTTGGCCCCACGGTGCGCAGCAGGATGGGGCCCGTGTTGGGCATGATCTGGAGGTTCTGGAGCCCTTCTTGGCTGAGGGTCGGCGCCGCGAATACCTGACCCCCCGCCCCGGCCTGGATGGTCTGGAGCGCCGTCCCGCCTTCAATTGAATTAAATAAATTTATTTCAGATATAAACAATACAAAACAAAATGAAAAGCATGAAAAATAATATATATATTTTCAAATTATTTCACAAATATAAAATAAAAAGCATATTATTATCAAGATACATTGATATGCCTGATAAAGAGTAATATAACATATTTAATCGTACCTTGGATAACCTGTTGCGGCTGGATGAGGATCTGCTGTGGTTGTTGTTGCTGCTGTTGCTGTCCGTCTCTGTTGTCCGGCTGTATTGGGACGCCCAGAGTAGAGCCCGTGTTGTGTTGGAACGTCATGACTCCGTTGCTGTTCTGACTTTGGGTCATTCCGTAGGACGTCGCTGTCTGCGTGGTTGCCGTGGGCACGCTGGTCATGTAATTGACGGCGCTGTTGGAAGTGACCGGATGTTGTTGTTGCGTTTGCTGTATCAGTTGGTTTGCCCCCGAATCCCCTCCGCCGTTGTTCCCATCTGCGCTTGTTCCAGAGCTGACCGGCAACAACGTGATGTTCCCGTTTAGCGACACGGGCATGTTGGCGAGGAACTGATGCTGGTTCTGTAGCATGCCGTTGCCGAGGCTTATATTCTGAATGGGGATCGCCCCTTGAAGGAGACTGGGCATGGTGATGATTTGGTTTCCCCCCGCGCCCGCTCTGTTGGTAGTGGCTAATATCTGCTGGCCGTTCGGCGACGACACGATTTGGAACTGTTGGCCTTGAGCGACGGCTCCGGAATCCTGCTGAGTGTGAGCCAACTGCAGCGTCTGGCCGTCCACCGTCTGAAACTGGGGAATGACCTGGTACTGGATGTTGGGCATCATACCCGACATGGTGAGGAGCTGCTGGCCTTGCATACCCGGAGCCTGAGCCACGATGTATTGCTGCGGTTGGAGCTGCTGCTGCTGCTGTGCTTGAGTGCTGGCGGGCGGGGAGAGCACCTGTCTGTTCTTGCCTGCCTCGGACATCACCATGGAGGAGTCGGTGGTGATGGTGTTGGAGCCCGAGGACGCCTGCACGTTGATGGGGATGACCTGCCAGCCGTTGGCCCCCGAGGTGAAGATTCCCTGGTTCAGGTCTAGGTGTTGCTGCTGCTGCTGCTGCTGCTGCTGCTGGTTCTGTTGGTCTGTCTGTGAATCGTTCTCTCCCGGCGTGTCGATCCGACTGCACGTGGCCGCCAGCAAGGCAAGAGGGGACGGCTGCTGGGAGTCCTGGAGAGACAAGGATAATAATGTCCCATCTCAAAACAAATCGTTTTTAAACTGGCATACTCCGACTAACTGTTGTTTATCGCCCACTTCACCCCACTAATGTAAATGTGTATTGTCTTATTATTTCTATTATTGTTGTTCTTTTTAACTCTGCCCTGTAAAGTGACCTTGGGTGCTCTGAAAGGTGCTTATAAATAAATTATTAAATAATAATAGGTTTATTTTGTATAGCACCGTTAAAGAGCAGACGTCACAAAGAGCTTCCCAAGTAATGCATGAAACATAAACAGAAGAATAGAGCAGCAGACGTCACATGCAAATATCAGCTCAAATAGGGAATGAGAAGAGAAGGAGTTTATATAGGAATAATACATTTTACGAGCGATTTTACATGTTTATGCTGCAGCTGTGACAAAATATTTAAATGGCTAAAATGTCCACTCGTAGGTTCAACCATTCACTGATTCAGTTAAAATGTGTTCACTAGAGAATGGTAATAAAATAAAATAAAACAGTGATGTCAAATTTTTTTTTAGAGAAATGAAATGGTGATTTACAATTAAACCACAAAGTATAATACAACTAGAATATATAAAGCAAGCTACGCAGTTACAGTACAAACACATAAATTAAATGTGGGCTACATAAAACTAGTATAAAAAGTTATTATGTTAATAATATTATTAGTTCTACAAAATATAAAAATGTACAATGTAAAATAAGTGATTTAATTAACAAAATAAATGTCCCAAAAAAAGTGTTTGACTGACATTGTAAATGCCATAATGATAACCATGCAGATCAGGGCATACTGCCTGGTAGTGTGTGTACTGTCCAGACCCTCACAGAGAGATTAGGATTGGAGGGAATCCAGGGTGGGAGAGTATGGGAGTGGACCGGAGTGAACACACTCCCACCCACCGCCCCGAAGCAGCGGCGGGCTAGGCAGCTTCCCCTCCCCCCCCGAACACCCACCCATCTCCCTCCCACACTTTATTCTTGCCCTATAAACTTTACACACTCCTCTAGCCACCCCCCTTCCAAGGCCAGCCAAAATGGGCCGAGCGAAATGCTACATGAAGAGCCGGGGGTTTGACGGCAACACCCCGTGTGGGCGAAATTTACCTGCCCATTCCCCACCCCAGAACTGACATGTGCTTTTCGGAGAGAAAATCAACAAGCTCCCCGCACAAGCATAGAGGCATATACACACAAATGGACTACAGACAAACAACTAAAGCTATATAGAGAATACACGCCAGATTTAGTAGGCGAGATAGTTTGGTTAGAATGCTTCTCGTTTCGTAGAACTGCCGATGCATATTCTGATGTCACACGTACAACCAGTTGGGTTAAAAACTTACTTGCGAGTTTGTGTTTCGCTTTTGACTGAAGCCTCCGCCGCTCTCCACAGCGGCCATTTCACCCTGCTGCTGATCTGCGGAAGAAGAGTTCGTTAAGATCACTTATCTGGAAGTAGTTACGTGCAAACATTACACCATCACACTAAGCGTTCACGTAACGTTCAACATTACCGGGAGGAAACGCAGTATCTAGGCAACACACGGTCGACTTCACACAAATAATTTAACTTGTTTGGTTTGTATTTAGCTTAACTCTTCAGAAATGAAAGGAGGAAAAATGCCACAAGTGCTCGGGGGGCCAGCTAGCATTTTCAGCTAAGCTAACATGAACTCACCACAACAAGTAGCCTAATGTGAAGAAAAAGTGCTACGTGTTAGCTTAAGAGACCGACACTGTTTCAACTGCACTGCTAAATAAGAACCTCTCAGCTACTTCATTCGGACTGGATAAAAGTTGATTATTGTGTAAGCAGGGATTGTAAAACAGCGTTAACCTTAATGCTGATAGCCAAGTACCGACTATTAGTAGTTTTTAAAAGCAGCTCGAGACGCTACACAAAACACTATCTTACTGATTTCAGAGTTCAGAAAATGCCTATTTGCTTTTATCTGTGACTTGTTACTTAGAGCTTCGTACAACAACATGCCACTGAGTTGCAACAAATGAAAAAAAAGTTCACTTACTGCTCATAATTTGAAGACGGGAGGAGTTTCTCTGGTCTTTTTTCGAGTTGACAACTTTTCGCCAATTCAACCTAACTTGACTGGCTCCCCCCTATGAAGGAGAGCGACGGGGGCGCTCGGTTTGTGGACCTGTGCAGCCGTCTATCGAGGACAGACAGTCACTGACATAATTAAAAATAAATAAATACCGCAATGAATGAATTCATGGGCTATTAAATGCACATTTATGTATGACAACAGAAACATAAAATGCTATTATAAGTTATTTTCTCCGTGTAGATTTTTGTTTTATTTCAGTACATAATATTAATACTCGAAATCAAAAGTGCCATCATTGTAGATTAACATTGCCGATGGCAGGAATGACCTTCTTTAGTTTTATTAACCTTTGAATTAATACCAATGTTCCTCTCCCGTGTAGGTCATTTTGCCTAAATTATTTGTTTGCTTTTCTATGCATGTCTGCCTCATTATTCGAATTAGGGGCCTCACATTTTGTGTCATATTTGCAAAAAATTGGTTTATGGACATCAGATGGAAGGGATCTTAAATAAAATGTTATGTCCCTTTAATATTTTTTCAAAGCAACTTGTATCTGCTATTAATGACAAATAAATTAATTTAGTAATGTATTTCTTTTTGTAAAATATGTCAGTTGCTGTCCTCCATAACCACTACTAACCACTTCACTTCATTCAAATCACCATAAGGTTTTACCTTTTACCAATATTGTGGTTGAAATATAACTTGATTTTATTTGGACCTGGTGACAGTACATTCGCAGTGTGCCAATAACTAAAACAAGCGCACCCTTTTGGGAGCTACATGCGAAGGATTGCTGCT
This sequence comes from Ammodytes marinus, assembly GCF_949987685.1. Classification (NCBI taxonomy): domain Eukaryota; kingdom Metazoa; phylum Chordata; class Actinopteri; order Uranoscopiformes; family Ammodytidae; genus Ammodytes; species Ammodytes marinus. The sequence continues at coordinate 6,320,684 of NC_137233.1, read as the reverse complement.
TTCCTCCAATGGAAAAGGGCGTTTCTGCCAACGAGAATTAGCGAGCTAATGTGATTGGACCAACGCGGAGAACTGGGCGGTACCATGTACGTTAGGTTGAACTCCTGAGTATGATTGACGTCAGGTTATCTGTTTTTCTCGCAAAAGGCGCCATTAATAAACATATTTATTGGAATATAGATATTTCCCCACGCTCTATATGTGATAAAGTGTTATAATTGAACAATGTAATGACGTCAGGGCTCATTTCTCGGTTTGAACACGGAGGTGTGTAGGGAGGAAGGCGCCCTGGGTATTTAAGTCTTGCCTCCGTGGCGATGGCCACTCCCTGGTGGCGCCCTGTGGGCTGGGAAACACGGAGAGAGACCCCATCACACTCACGCACTGGCTGTGTCCGCGCGGGGAGGAGAAAAATGGCTCTCATGTGGGAGGACTTGTATTGTAGGGATGGGAGAGGGGGCTGTCAGAGAAGCAGCACATGTGCCCATGTAAACAGGAGGACAGAGGGTGGAGTCCAGCCGGTCCCAGGCCCGCATCCACCATGGACCTATTGTAGAAGGCATCCACCCAGCCCTGACAGTGACACACTCTAATGTTACTTACTACAGTTAGTCATCAGTGATCATGTCTGTTTATCTTCTTCTTTTTATCCGGCCTACACACATAGACACACCCAATCAGCTCTGACAATGTTTCAGTAAACAGCATCTGGCTGCAATTGCACTGATTCCTTTATGTAGCCTATTTTTTGTAAATAGGCTACGCCTCAGCTATACAGTGCAGCTCAAACGTTTGTGAACCCTACAGAGGTATTCTGTTATATTCCTTAATAATAGCCTACTAAACTAAACTTATAAATGATCCAATTCTTAACATTGACTTTTCAAATAATGTATTCAAGTAGAAATAAATGATTTATTGTAGCCTAATTGTTTATTTAACAAAAGAGATCGATTTAAGTCAAATGTCATGGGTGCAAAAGCATTAGAACCCGTTCAGTTAATAGGATATTTCACCTCTTTTTGCTGCACTAAGCTCAACTAAGCGATTTCTGTAACGACTCATCAGTCCCTCACATTTGTTTTTCGGCGATGTTTGCCCACTCCCCCTTGCAGAATGAGTGAGGTTGGATGGGTGTCTTTCATGAACTGACTCCACTCACAGCATATCAATTGGATTCAGATCTGGCCTTTGACTGGAACAATCCAGAACATATCTTCTTCTTCCTTAATTGGTTGTTTTGCTGGAATGCTCCACATCATTATCATGGCACTTGGTCTATTTTCAGCCAAGCTTTAACTTCATGACTGATGGCTTGAGATTAATTTCCAGGATACTTAATTCATGATTCTCTGGACTACGTGGAGTTGTCCAGGTCCTGAGGAAGAAAAGCTGGCCCATATCTTAACGTTGCCACCACCATGCTTCGCTGTTGGGAGACGGTTCCTTTGGTGGTAGCCAGCCAGTGATGCATTTTTCGACAAAACATGGCAGTTTTCTGACCTGTATGGGTTCACTTTGGTGAGCCTATACTGACCTGATTTGATCTCTGTTTTATCTACTGTCGCCCAATTTCTTCCCAAAAGATTTCTCATTATACATTGGTCCATTTCATCACTCAGTTTGGCCCACCTGGTTGTGTTATTACCAGTTAGTAACAGTTAAATTTTTGGACTAATCTGTCCACAGAATAGACTTTCCAAAATACTTCAGGTTCCTCCAGGTGCTCTCTGGCAAAGTTGTTACAGACAGTTTTGTTCTTCTATGAGAACATGCAACAAAAGAGGCCTGCAAATCTCTAATGTTTGGGTTGGCTTTTACCTGAATTATCACTTTTCTTGAAGCTCTTGTGGATATTTTTGAAGGTAGTCCACTTCTAGGAAGGTTTTCAGTCACTTTTAGTGCTGGATGGATGGAGCTCAAACTTAAAAAAAAAATTCATTTATAGCTTTCCCCAGACAAATGAGCTCTCACAACTCTCTTCCTGAAATCCTCTGAGATGTCCTTTCCTCTTGGCATGTCTGACCTGTATGGGTTCACTTTGGCGAGCCTAAACTGACCTGGTTTTATCTCTGTTTTATCTACTGCCACCCAATTTCTTCCCAAAAGATCTCTCATCATTACATTGGTCCATTTCATCACTCAATATGGCCCAGCTGATTGTGTTTACCTGCTTGATTTCAGCAATGGAGCTCAGGGTTTACTTACTTTGCACATACAAAAGTTGGCAAATAATATGTTTTATTTTTTGTTTTTTGACTGTACGCAATTGATATCCTCAAGAAAAGTTGCAGAATTGATAGACACACACTTGTTATTTAATATAAACAATACTGGTATTGATGAAATTAATTAGTAATGGTTAAACTAAATAACACTCCATAAATACTTAAGAGGTTCACATAGTTTCAACCAACACTGTAGGCTATTTGCACACCATCACATATTGGTGTGTGTGTGTGTGTGTGTGTGTGTGTGTGTGTGTGTGTGTGTGTGTGTGTGTGTGTGTGTGTGTGTGTGTGTGTGTGTGTGTGTTACAGTGGTTGAGTGAAGTCACTGGTTGCGAAACAATGAAATATGTAAGCACTTAAACTCATTACCTTTGACCTCACCTGCATTATGAAAAACGAAATATATTTTCAAATACTCAGTTGCCTCTTTGAGTTTAACACATTAGAAAGTGTAAGGAAACAGTTTACCTAAATATTTATATACATAGGCTTTTATTGACTGTATTAAAATAAGTAAAAACTGTTTGATTGATTCGGCCTACTGATACAATACAATACAATATATTAATATGGAGACGCATGTGCTGAAAGTTGCCCCTACGAAGCCCCTCCTCTATTCTCCACACTCTGCCCTGTCATTGGCTGATTCTTCAGCCCCAATAGAATGTGATTGGACATCAGTGTTCGGTGGGCGTATCAGGATGCAGTTGTTTTGTAACTGTTTTGCCAGAGGTGTAACTCAAACATTAGAAATTGTAAAGATTCCTGAAAATTGTAAACCAGTTAACAGTCCGTGGAGAAAATGGCAACCGTTGACCTCGCCCGACTTGGAAAGAATACTTTGAAGAGCGCGGAAACTGGAGAGGTAAGCTATAAAACACGACGAATTTGTGTATAGTTGTGCAACTTTGAGCTTTTTTCTTCATCGGATACTATGTATTGCTATATTCAGTTGTTTGGTCTGTGTTTGAAGGTGCTCTCTATAGATATACGCCCAGCTGTTAGGTTGGCACGCTCCATGCTGAGAGTAACTGCATTTAAACTGCTATTACCTGACACCATACCTATAATTGCTGTCAAATGACGTCTCTAGGGTGACATAATGATGATATTGCACTGTTTGACTCCAATAATGTGCAACTTCACAAATAACATTAGCATTCTCTATCTACACGCATCTATGTTTGCCTGTGTACAAGATAAAATAGGCTTGGTTATTATTATTGTATAGGCCTACTGTAAGCCTACAATGGTCATTGCCATTGTACAGTCACCCCACCTTTACCATGACATTGGGAGTGCCAACTGAAGATTAGACATAAAAAAATAAATTGTAAAAACGCAGATGTTACAAGATAAATACTTTGGGCAAAATCAAGGACAGACGCTGTTATAAATGAATAAAGGTAAATAGCATATTGCAAATGTTGAATTTTGAGGTATTGCACATATACATATCTCATGTGGGTGTTGAGTGTCCCAATAGCCCATAGGAAGAATATATATAAATATTTGTTTACAGTCTGTTGGTCTCATACAAACAATTACATATGGACAGCAGACAGGCACACGTATGTCAGAGATAAGATACCACAATAGGGCTGGGCAAGGAGTATACAGTTCAAGTTTAAGAACAATGATAAAATACTAGATACATGAATAAGGTTCAAGACAAATGATACACAAGCAATAGAAACAAAGTTATTGCCGCCCCATGGTGTGCACGTACTACCATAGAGGCTCAGTCTACTGTATGTTGTAGTGGTCCCTGGTTCAAATCCGACCCGTGGACCTTTACTGCATGTCATCCCTCTCTCTATCCCCATTTCCACTCTGTATTCTCTGACTTGAACTGTCAAATAAATGTTTAAAAAACACCCAAAAAATACATTAAAAAAAAAGTTATTTTCCATAGATAATGTCATGGTTTAAACACCTGGTTTCAAAGCCTAGTTTCACTGAGTGTTTTCCTCTCTTCAGCTTGTGGAGCTCCAGTCTCTGTGGCAGGACCAGGCCGTGGTGCTTTTCTTCCTGCGCAGGTTTGGTTGCCAGGTCTGTCGGTGGATGGCGTCAGAAATCAGCAAACTAGAGCCGGACCTGAGGGCCAGCGGTGTGTCACTGGTGGGCGTCGGACCAGAAGAATTCGGGATCAAGGAGTTCAAGGAAGGAGGGTTCTTCAAAGGATGTAAGAAAGAAAGAAAGGCCTGGTTCACTTATCTTATTAAAACAATTGTCTTTTTGAATATTTGTGTTGCTACTGACAGTACAGACTAAAATTACAAAATGTGTGGCGTTTTTGACCTATGTAGAAAACCAATTCAAAATACACAACATGACAATATTCAACAAAAGAGACCATAGTTCTCCACCATTGTGAGGTGGTTCAATGAACACCTGAAAACAAACAAATCGATCCAGTGAAATACGATATGCACTATACTTCATATTATCAGCACTTAGCCACAATTTAAATGTGGACCCAATTCTGAGCCATCTAGAAAAAAAAAAGACTTTTTAAAGGAACGAAAAGATCACAATCCATTTGTTTGTGACAATGGTCATTTTGAAATAAGTAAACAGGAACTAAAACAACATTACTTTCTGTGTAGCTTCAAGGCTTCCTGCAATAACGTCCTTATCACTTCAAAATAGCCATTGGCACTATTGGAGCAACCAAACAGGAAAAGTACTTCTCAACACACATTCTTTTTGAAGAATTGTAAATAATCATTCATCAACTTTTTCTTCCAGCCATTTATGTTGACGAAAAGAAGAAGTGCTACAAGGAGTTGGGCTTCAAAAGGTGAGAAGAGAAAATCCATGTAACCCTTTCATGTTACACTTTGGTTTATATAAATGACCATATGCTTTTACCCTTGTTTGATTTGCTCTCAATTGTTAAAATGAGCTTAAGCGTAATGATATAATTATACTTATATATTACTTACACGATAAATTAATTCAGAGATTAGTCAAGTTAATCTGCTACTCTATCGATAGTCGATTAACTGTTTATTTCTTATACGGAAGTAAACTGGATTTCTTTAGGATTTGTAATGTTGTTTACATAAATCAACATGGTCAGGGCTATTCATGTTTGCTTTTCATTTAGTTTGACCGCTCATTACTAATCGTCTACTACTCTTACTACAACTAATTTGCTTTTCCACACTCAGGTACACAGCCTTAAGCGTTGTTCCTGCTGCTCTAGGGAAGAAAATCCGAGATATAGCTTCAAAGGTTGGTATCACTTTAAACATTTACCTTTTTATATTGCTTTATGGTTCACGTCTCCTATGGTTACAGCCAGTAGCCCGGGTAAAGTGTGCACAGACCAGATTGACAGATAAGATAGGTATAAATAAGCTTTTGCTTCAGCCTTAGTCACTATGTGTTATTGAATGAGTGTTACAATGTGACTTGTGTTTTAAAATTACTGTTTAATAATGACTATACACACACTACTACACACTATGTATGTTTTCATGACATTAGAGAAGATAGATTTATCATATTAGTCCAACTGAAACCAGACTTTTTAAAATGCATGTAACCATGGCGTCTGATGCCTGTCTGTCTCTCTTCTGTTTCAGGCCAAAGCCGACGGTATCGAGGGAAACTTCTCCGGGGATCTGCTCCAGAGCGGAGGAATGCTCATTGTGGCCAAAGGTACGGTCCATAGTTAAATATTAATAAGAGTCTGTCATGTTGTGGTTTATATTCATAAGGTGAGACACTACAGGTGAAAAGGTTAAACAGACACAAAAGACCTAATGAACCATGGAATGTGAGCGTGTTAAAAGACGAGTGGTGCTTTGCCCAGGTAGGTAAATAGCATAGATAGTATATAGTAAATAGTCACTAAAGTCATGTTTGCAGTTTTTCCACTAGAGGGCAATGTTGCATCATATTTTCGTAGTGCGGTTTGAAGTGCATATTGTTAGCTTTCTAAACCACTCGCCTTTTAATGTCATGTGTTCATAAAAGCAAATTCATAACAGTATTTGATTGCTGTTATGGCTTAAGTTGATACTCTTGCTCACTTGATTATTCTTCCTTCTTGTATTTTGCTGGTCAAAGGAGGAGAGAAAGTCCTTCTGCACTTCACCCAGGACACACCGGGAGACCACGTCCCTCTGGAAGACGTTTCCAAAGCTCTGGGGATCTCAGCTCAAGTTAAAGCAGGACAGAGGCCCGTGGTAAGACTTTCATATAAACAAAATCCTTGAATTTATATCCATCTAAATTTTCACTTACAGATGTCATCAAGAAACTTTGCCAATTGATTTCTTAAAAAAAATAAAAATTCTGTTTTAATTTTTTTTTCAAAAATGTTTAAATAAATATGCAAATTTGGCTATATCTAGGTAATTATACATATTTATTTATTTATTATTATTCTTTCGGACAATTCCACACAATACACAATAATCTCTTTCACATCATACATCTTACTTTGTGTTGGGATGTGAAGTGGACTGTCCAATTCACAGCCCGCTATATTAAAGTTTTTTTTTTAAATATATTATTATTACAAGGCCTGTCTGTGTTCAGTAAAATGGGAGCATATCCATTTCTAACGTTTGAACTTCCTGTTGCAGTGCAATGATGATGTTTGTACACGATGATGAACTGAGCCGCTCATCATTCCTTCCATGCCTTGAAATTCTGAAGCTCAACTGAAGATGTAAGAAGTGATGATGTCATCAGAAAAGCCTTCAAAAAGTGAATGTAAAACTGCCCATATTTATAAATGCTTGAAATTTCTTTGTGACATTTTTGTATTGTTTTTATCTACAGCGAGAGCAGTGACATTCCTTCATAATTCTTACCTTTTAATTGCCATTAACACTTAAGTTTTCTTTTAAAAATGTATGAATTTGCACTCACAGTTTACACAATGAATTATATTATGAATACTTGTGTATGTATTTAGTTATAATAAAGAATGAATTTCAATACTTTGCTTCAGTCACTTTTGTGAAGGTGAGGAGGTGTCTAACTCTAATGTGGACAAACTGGTATCCTGCCTGCAGTTATTTCTAACTTCAGTAGTTGGTTTGCTTCATTAAAATATTTGACTTTGAGCGATATTTGCCTTCACCGCAAGGTAGTTAATTAGGTTAAAGGAAAGCCCCACCTTTAAAACACATACACATTAAAATAACAGCAGTTGCTTTTTGTTGATATATCTCAATATATTCTGGTGTCATTTCAATAATATTGTTCCTTGCCAAATAATAAGCGTCCCCACCACTGTTAATTTCTACAACGCTATGAAGTCCGGAGATCGCCACTTAAATAAAGCATGTAGCCTATTCATTGTGATCACACAAACACACGGTAAACTAATCAGTAAAATGATTAAGAAGTCTGAAATGCACCTACGATTTTTGGTAAATCTATTTAATACCTAAAAATATGAATAATAATTAATTAAGGAATTTTTTATTTTCACCTGAAATTATTTCAGATCACTTGAACTGACAGGTGTGTTGTGGCTTAATTTTTTAGAAGGATAGTAGCCTCAATATGTAGCTTCAGTTGTGTAGAATTTATCTTTTAATTTAAACAAAACCGAGAAAGTTTTAAAAAAAAAACGGTGTGTTTTTTTTAAACGACTACATTCAGGTTTAAAGGTGCAGTGTGTAATATGACATCATCAAGAAAGTTCTATAAAGTTCTAGAATGCAACGCTCCCTGGGTAACCCCAAACCTTTAAAATAATAACAGAAGCTACAGTGGCCTTCAAGGACAAGAACAATTCTAAATTTTAAACAATGCACCTGATGACATTTCAAGATGGCGGCACTAGGCCTTGGTCCAAAATATGCAGAAATATGGACATATATGAGACCCTTTCTAAGGGAAAAAAAATAATTCAAAACATTTTTTTCAGCTATTATGCACTAAATTAAATGTACTTATGGATATTATAATTACTTTCTACAAAATCTGCTAGGAAATAAAACCCAAATTTCTACACACTGCAGGTTTAAAGGGACACTGTGTAATATGACATCATCAAGAAAGTTCTAGAAAGTTCTAGAATGCAACACTCCCTGGGTAACCCCACCCCTTTTGAATAATAACAGAAGCTACAGTGGCCTTCAAGGACAAGAACAATTCTAAATTTTAAACAATGCACCTGATGACATTCCAAAAACATGGATGCCTCCACAAGACTTGCCCTCTCAATGTACAAAATGTAATATTAATATTTGTAATTCTCCTCTCAGGAGGATAATCCAGATTATTGGCAGAGGTGATTTTACACCAATTAGGACATATTTATGAATGAGGATATTGATTTAAATTCATAAATTACTTAAAATGTTACACAGTGTCCCTTTAATGAAAGGATCTATTTATCGCATGAGGCATTAGGACGGTTGTTCCTCGAGGGCAGTTTTTCAATAATACTGACCGACCAGAAGGGGGCGTCAGAGCTTGTATATTTCCTGTCGTTTCTTCACTCTGACGCTGATCTAAAACCAGCAAATAACTGCACCACTGCTGCTCTCCTCTCTGCCGAAGTTCATCTTTAACTTGAAAATAAACGTACGGACATTTAAAAAACTCAGGAGTTTAACAATCTGACCCCGAAAAGTACAGTCAGAAAGCTAAAAGTCGAACTGATTCGTTGAATGTCATCATTTTATATTAAGGTATAATCAAATAATCTTATATTTTTATGTTTTCAGATCATTTCTGATTGAAACAGCTTTATATGAAGAATGTGAGGGGGAGATATAGTCTACATGAGTGAGGCTCAAACCAGGAACTAACACACCTGTGTGTGTGTGTGTGTGTGTGTGTGTGTGTGTGTGTGTGTGTGTGTGTGTGTGTGTGTGTGTGTGTGTGTGTGTGTGTGTGTGTGTGTGTGTGTGTGTAAGTGTGTGTGTCATTGGTTCTTCTGTCTCTGTGAGGACCAGTTTGAGTTTAAACCTCTGCAGACTGAAGACATTTTTGAAAAGTAAAAGTGACAAAGTTTTTCAAATTGAAGACAGTTAAAAAGTAATTTGTAGACTTTTTTGGGACAGTCTTTTAAAGTGAAGACATTTTGTCCTGGGCCGTTTCAGGACATGTCTTTTTTGAGGGGTAACATTTTATAAATAGGTTTAGGTTCAGTTTAGGGTTACTAGTGTTTGTCAATAAGTGCTGTCAAGGGACAGAAATAAAGACCTTTTTGTTTGTGTCAGCAAATTAGCTTCAGCGTATAGCAACAGTATGTGTGTGTGTGTGTGTGTGTGTGGGGTGGGGTGCATGTGTGTGCATGTGTGTGGGGGGGTGTGCATGTGTGTGTGTGTCTGGGGGGGGTGCATGTGTGTGTGTGTGGGGGGGGGGGGGGGAGGGGTGCATGTGTGTGTGTGTGTGTGTGTGTGGTGAGTGTGGCGTGTGTGTGTGTGTGTGTGTGTACTTATTTTTGTGAGGACCAATTTGAGTTTAAGACCTTAGATGAGAGGACTTTTTGTCCGGTCCTCACTTTACTTGGGGAATGATCTTCAAAAGGCTGTGTGAGGGTCTGGACTTAAAGGGACTTAAAGGTTCAGGTTAGAATTAGGTTTAGGTCAGGGCTGGGGTTAGGGTGGGGGTAAGGGTTAAGGGGCAAGGGAATGCATTGTGTAAATGAGTGTCCTCACAAGCATAGCCGTACAAATGCTGTGTTTGTGTTTGTATATGTGTCCTGACCAGGTGTTTCTTTATCAGCGTCTCTGTGAGTTTTTCCACATCGACACAAGGTCAAGTCCAAACGGTGGAAACATGTAAGTTATGGCTGGACACGCAGAGAAGAATGATCTCAAAACAAATGAAGTTACACAGTGTTTATCTAAAGTTCAGAGTTATTTACTTGAGCAGGAAGTTATCCCTGCTTCTGTTTAACCTTCCGTCTAGTTGAACAGTGACACATACAAGCATCTCCTCAGTTATCACCATTAAACATCCGTGTCAGAGGAAGAGCTCTTTGCAGAAGTTACAGCGTTTGATTTCATGTGAAGTCTTCACTCTCGGAAAATATCGCACATCATTACAAAAGCTCGTCACCCTCAAAGACAAAGAAAGCTGTGTACCTTTTAACACAAGGTATTTCCTGTACTTTACTTTGTACTTAACAAAACTTGTATTTTGTTCATTTCAAGGCTCCTCAACACGGGCTACAAGTTAAAATCGACACATTAAAATAATTTGACCTAAAACACAGTTTCCTGATACCGTACCTGAACAATTAGAGTGAACAGTGTACTATATACCATAACTTTGTATCGCTCGGGAACATGTATGTACACATTTATCTTGAGATCCAATAAACCCTAGTTCAACTGTGTAGATTGTACCTTAGAGCAAGGCCATAACCAACTTTTGGGGGGGACCAAAAATTAAAACTGCCTTTTCATGATTATATTCGTTAATGATTATGCGTGCCTGTCGTTGTAAAGCAATTGTTTTCTTTATTTATATTCTTATTTTTTATTTTTTATCAATATATTTAGGGAACATTTTGAGCGTATTTCAATATTTGAGGGGATCCCATCTGTCCCCTTCAATGTACTGTGTATCAAAAATACAGCCTTCCCTAAGGGGTTACAAATTGAGTTCTACTGTTCCCTTAATGCTAAAGACAGTGTAGGCCACTCAACCAACACTGAGCAGATATCCTGTGAGTGTATCCTGGGTCAAAACTATCTCTATCAAATCTCAGGGAAAGCAGGAACATTTAAACAGATATGGCAGCCTTTCCTGGGCTATATAGCAGCGCAAAGTAGAGTATACCATGTTAGTTGTTTATTTTATGTTGTCTCCTGTTTGTGTGTTCACTTTTTCAGTTGTGTTTGTGTTCCTTTTTTCTAAACGTTTTTTTTAAACTATCTTGATCAAGTCGAAGCCCAGAATGAGTTGCTTTGCTGTGTCACTTCTAATCAATAGACTAAATAACTAACTCCTCCCAAAATAACTATTTTCCGTTTCTGTGTTGTGAGCCGACGCCTGGAGATCTGCCCTTGAACCAGATACATGTTGAGACAGAACTCCCATTCTGCGTGTTTGCTCATTGGAGGCTGAATACAGGAAGACAGAAGAAATAAGACTTGTGTTGGTTTGAACTGTTAGAATGGAGAGGGCTGCAACCGACCAATCGGACGCGGCGGTTTCCTGTTTCACTTCCTTGTTTGTTCATGCAGAGCGCAGACATGTAGTACGTGTAAGACTAGTGGTGTTTGTGTTGAGAAGGCACAATTGAAACACTTTCATCACAGCTGGAAATGAGTGTTATACTGTAGCCCTGTGGCGCTGTAGTACTGTTACTACACACACACACACACGCACGCGCACACACACACACACACACGCACACACACACGCACACTAGTAAGCTGGAGTTACTGATAACCTTATAATATGCTTTTACATGCAAAAAGTCAATGAGATATGATGCAAATGTTGCCATATTTTATTATTTATCGTTGAGTGCATCCTTCACGGTGACAGCAGCTCTTCTGTGTACTATAGAAGAATGAAAGACTTCACTCACATTTCCTTTGCGATAGTAAAGATTATATTGCCCATAGTCTCTTTTTAAAGGTGGAGTCAGCGATTCTGGAGAATGCCTGTTGTCAAAATCACTTTTTGTTAAATTCTCTCATCTCCTCGCTGACTTGTTGATAGTACTATTATTCTATATTTTTTGTCATCTTATTAGTAGTAGAACAAAAAGATTAAGAATTTCAATATACAGTGCAACTGCCGGTTTTACTGTACATATTGTCACAGCCTGGTTCAAGGTAATGACAAAGAGGAGACCACATGTGACTTTTATCTTATCACTTAATGTATGATTTATTTAACAATAGCTGAATAAAGTACAGTAATGCATGTAAATTACATGTGTCGGTAATGTGTGCTGTGAGTGGAGTGAAGGGTGTGGTGTGTGTGTTTGTTTGTGCATGTGTGTGTTTGTGCAAAAGAAAGCTAACCCGAGACCTTTAAAAAACGTACATCAAGAGAGAGACACAGAGAGAGAGAGAGAGAGAGAGAGAGAGAGAGAGATGGAAAGGGAGAAAGTGACTAACTATTACAGCTTATAGCTAGGAGCATGGGTGTTGGACATTCCGCTACACAATAATCAGGAAGTACCAGATAAATACCTTGAATAACTTCATTTTCATGCTGCTTGACACTGCTGTCTGCAGACACAAGAAACTCAGAGTAACTATTTTATCAATGTTCATTTGTTATGATGTAATATAGGCTTATACCTGACCAGTTTATAGTATATGTAGTCACATGACTTGCAATTAAGTCAAATTCATGAATGTGGTGTTTTTCAGAATCACAGAATCCAAAACAAATATTTGCAACTAAACTTTGACTTTAGCTCCAGCGACTCGTGATTTCACTTGGGCTTTAATCTTCTGATGTGGAACAACTGGAGATCCTCCAGAAGAATTATGAAACAGCTGATCTCCTCTGTTCATATCAACACAAATCTTACTCTGTACTAAGTCTCTGTCCATTGGCCTGGTCTCTCAATCCAAGCAAAGCACACACAGCCAGTGGAATCTGTGTGTGTACGTGTGTGTGTGTGTGTGTGTGTGTGTGTGTGAGTGTGTGTGTACGTGTGTACCTTGAGGGAATTGGCAGTGCTGTGAAACATTCATCACACTGCTGAGAGGATTTCAACTCCCTTGCTCTGTCTTGTTGAATTTGCGGTTGATTTGTGTGTGTGTGTGTGTGTGTGTGTGTGTGTGTGTGTGTGTGTGTGTGTGTGTGTGTGTGTGTGTGTGTGTGTGTTTGTACAGTAGAAAGCTGTCGGGTCAGTGGAGCAGCAATCTCAAAGAAGATTGTGATTATGAATTAATTAGTACATTCGTCATACAACTAAAGACTTGAGATATTCAAGCTCCGAGAAGCTTTTTTGTCCCATATTTACTTGATATGTGTATCGGTTGTTGTGATTTAAACCTTTATATATAAATTAATCTGTAACATTCAAGCCATTGCCAAACGAGTCGACACAAAGTTGATTTAGACTATCAGCTCCACAAAACTCTCTCTGTATTTCTCAGTATGGGAGCATTTAAAAACTGGTGTCGCCCCCCGACACTGGCGCACAAGCTCAAGAAGTGAAGTTGTTGATTCTACTGCTAAAAAAACCTGGACTTATAGGAGAATTGAGGAAGACATAGTGTATAGATATGCCGTGTAATTACTAAGAATTCCTTATGGGGGCAACAGGAGTAATGTATTTATATGTGACTATTTCAGATTAATAATGGCGCTAATATGACGCTGGTGAAGCAAGTTTCTGGGGAAATCGGACCCAATCAAAGGCATTAAAAATAACTATAAAAATAGCGTTGTTTTCGCTTATGGTCTCATTTGCTGTTACAGGTCATTTATGATAATCATAGGATTTTTTTTGACTGTTTCATTAACATTTAAAAGCGCCTCATAGTCTCTTTAAGTGTTTTGGTAAAAGTTGTTTCATTACCTTCACAGCTTAGCTCAGTGTGTGGCATTACATTCACATTAAATACTAAATCACATCAAAGTAGAATCATTGACACTGGAGCATCTCATTACAAACTCAGAGCCAAAGTTTATTAGAAGACAAAGTTCAGAGTTTGAGCCTCACTGCTGGTTTGTCATGCTGCTAAGCTCAGCTGTCAATCAATGTGTTTTTCTGTCTCCTGATTGGCTGGCTTGTGTATTCAACAGAGAGGTCCCGCCTCCGGAGCGGACAGCTGTACTTTTCCACTCCAAACTCAGATACGACCAACTCTATCCTCCTCCTCCTACTGCGCCCCCTTTCCATCACTCGTCTATTCATAACATTCACACACACACACACACACACACACACACACACACACACACACACACACACACACACACACACACACACACACACACACACACACACACACACCACACACACACACACAGGCATAAGAGGTTCCTTCCCAAGTTGTTTTGATTGTATTCAGAACCACAAGAGATTACCGTCTGATTGGTTAAGAGTTTTGGTTGAAAAACACAACCCGACATGCTCTCATTTCACTGTTTTCACCTCATGTGTTCTGAGACAAGAAAATAAATCCGTCATTTGCTTTAGTATCGTGTTTCTGGATACCTTTCCTGGCCTGTGACTTACGAGGTATATAAAACACTTTTAAAAGATTATTATTTTTACCACGAGTCACGAGTGAAGCAGCTTTGATTCTGCAGATAAGGAGCAATGCATGCAATTTTCAAAGGGGTTACAGTCAGCAATGGTGGTTTTCACAAGTCCACAACTCACCTATAGTTTCCTAGTTTTTCCTAACACACAAAAAGACCTCCAAATTACATCTAGTGGAGAGATTCTAGATGCTACAGTGGCCTTCAAGGACAAGAAGCTAGTTACAAAAGATGGCATCATCCACCACCGCCTCAAGTCTTTCCACAATATCAAGTGATGAGGTGAAGATGTATTTAGTTATTTATTCTATAGTACTTCTTCTTCGTCTTCCAACAAGTGCCAGTGTGCCACTCATTATAAAAATGTGGAAAACCGGTGCAACATGGCTGCCTCCGTGGAGATATAAAATGCTCATTCCAAGGTAATAAAAGAGACAATAACTAAGTGATTATACACTAATTAAAAACATACTCATGAATATTATATTCCATTTCTACCAAGTCTGTTTTCCAAAATGCCAAATTCACACACTGCACCTTTAAGTCTAATCTGGTTTTATGCAGTCCTGTGGTATTTATGCCTGTTATATGGATCCAAGTGGACTTTCCATCGGCTCTTTACAAGTCATTTATTTATTTTGGCATTTTGCTTGTATTTAACAGCTGATTAGAGACAAGAAGAGAGAGAGAGAGAGAGAGAGAGAGAGAGAGAGAGGGAGAGAGAGAGACAGAGAGGGAGAGAGAGAGGGGGGGAGAAGGAGAGAGGTTGAGAGACAAAGAGAGAGTCCTGATGTCATGTCCGAGCTAACCTAACCCATGTCATTCATATTTTCCCTCTGACAAACTTTAGGTGTGTCTCTGTCCTACAGTCATCACGGACATGTCTGAACTAACAGCGGCCTCCTCGACTCTTTGCTTGCCTCTTTACGACTATAACTTTACTTTACCCAGGGGAAACTTTGGACTTATGGGAATTGGTGCTTATCAAAAGCCAGCTAAAAACAGAAATCTTGAATAAAAATGATCAAATTAAAAGTTACTATTACTAGTGATAAAGAAATATATATATTTCTTGAAACATACTGGTGAGTAAAGTTATGTTCCAGTTCTGGAGTTTGAGTTATTTGAATGATTACAAGCGTAAGTTAAATACAAACAACTGGGACATTTTGTTCGGCTACACTGGCTGTTAATGATAGTGTATCATTCCCCACACAATACGTACTTTATGTCAATTCTCCATTTGAAAGATTTGGTAATCGTCAGTTTTTTCTATAACTATTCTACAGTCAGTATGTGTTCTAAAATATATATTTTTGTGTGCTGTATTCCGTATTAGTGTTCAAGACCAAACCACTTAAAGGTGCTGTAAGCGGAATGGTTCTTTTAGCTAACTTCCTGTCAGTTACTGCAGTTAGCAGTCCCCTCGCTCGTCCCTACGTCACCACATTAATGCACTGCGGTCTTTAAGCAGCGAGTTATCTAGCATCATCTCAGATCCATAAGTGTGATAAAACATGAAAAAAAAACATCAAAACAGACATTGGGAAGGATTTTTACCTGCTCCGCCATTGTAGGCGCATAAACATTCACCCATCTGTTGCTCTGGCGTGCACCGGCAGTGAGACCATGAGTGAGACGGGTGTCGGTTTGTAGCGTTCTCTCTTGTGATTGGATAAAAATTTCGGGATCCTCAAATAAGTTTATTTGCCGATTACATGAAGAGCAGCTGACTGAGAGATTGGCTTTATGAAACGCGCACATTATGTAAGTGATCACTGTATGAATAAAGAGCGATTTTACACTTATATTAACATAAATAAACCGCTTAGTTCACCTTTAAGCCAAGACCAGAGAGGATCGAGGCAGCGACTCGCACACCAAAGATTATAAATGCCTTTTTCTGCTAAACTGTTTACTTGATCATGACAGAGTCAGTAGCACAGTTAAGCCCACACACACCGAGATACGCACAGACAGACAGACAGACAGACAGACAGACAGACACACACACACACACACACACACACACACAATAGTATCTCAGGATTACAAAAGGCAGTTAATCATTAACATCTAAACTAAGGGAAAACATTTTCAACAACTAGTAAAGGGCAGACAAAACCAAACAACTGGAAAGCTTCTTGGAAAAAGTGAAAAACTAAGATGGTGGTGATTTTTGGTAGGGAGGGCATAAACGAATCCAGACAAATAAACGTTTGACTCTAATTCTAGTTAGACTGTGCCAGCTTTAATAAAGGAATATTACCTTTTCTAAAACGAGTGACTTGGATTTTTTTCTCAATGCTAAATAGGGCATCAGGGTGTGTGTGTGTGTGTGTGTGTGTGTGTGTGTGTGTGTGTGTGTGTTGGTGATCTTTCTAACCGTTGCTCATGCTTCTCTGTCTGTACTTGTATTGTTGTATTTGTGGCTGGCCCTTCACCAACAATTCACACTCGTTCACATGATTACTTTTTCATATCTTTGTGAGGACCAATTTAAGTTTTTGTGAAGACATTTATGAAAAGAGACAATAATTTTGCATGAGGAAAAGTTTAAGCATTTTTTCGACTTCAAGACTTGGATTTAGTGTTGAGGTTAGAATTAAGTTTGTATAGAATAAAGTTTTTGGGGTAAGGAAATGTCAGAAATGGTCCTCTACACGTGTATTTGTTTGGCAGCATTAGCAGAGAAAGTGTTTACGGGGGTACTGATCTACTCTGTAATCTGCTACACACACTTCCTTACTGCCAGTTTCTCTGCATGAGCGTGTGTGTGTGTGCTTGCATGCCTGTGTGTGTGTGTTTGTGTGTGCTTGCATGCCTGTGTGTGTGTGTGTGTGTGTGCGCGTGTTTGTGTCAGTATGTGTGTGTGAGCGTGTGTCAGCTCACGTTCTCTTCCTGTTTTGGTAGTGTCCGCTGACCAATCAGAGCCAGCATTTCGCAACACAACTCGGCTATCAAGTTAAATCTGCCGCTGACACTGATGACAACAGCAAAAAGTAGATACAGTAAAAAACAATAGAGAAGTCACAGCTGTGACCGGCCGCAGTGCCCCTGAGCAAGGCACCAGAACACACTGTATGATAAGATTACAAACCGTTCAAACACAGCGGGTCAGTGTGTCTCTGTGACTCTTGGTTAACACAACCT
This sequence comes from Ammodytes marinus, assembly GCF_949987685.1. NCBI lineage: Eukaryota > Metazoa > Chordata > Actinopteri > Uranoscopiformes > Ammodytidae > Ammodytes > Ammodytes marinus. The sequence goes on along the minus strand of NC_137233.1, from coordinate 6,303,123 downwards.
CAGCGTGGGTTACAGGCTGAGCCAGCTGATCCACAGGTCAAGGGTCATATGAGGTAACTTCAGAGCACACATGTAAACTGTCAGGCAGGTTTTTGTTTAAGGACTTTTAGGAATTTAAAGTGCATAATCCTTAACGAGTTAGTGATCTGATCTGATCATAGTCGGAGCAATTCCCTGTGTTTCTGGAAAACTGTTAAGAAAAGTGCATTATTTATTATGAACATATTGAAAAACTGCAGCAAAATTTTGAATAATGTCAAACGATTAGATTGTTGTATAGGCTCTGTCTTGTAGTGCCTACAAGACCGTGTTTATAATGTACACTGAGGGGGACAGAACCCCACACTATGCAAATATTCTCAAATTATATTATATTATAGATAATTATATAAAGAAATATTTGCGACCGTAAAATAATTTTAAAATAATTTAAAAGGGTCTGGCTCTGGTATAGGTGCCTTATAGTAGGCCTACATTCTACTACACTTTAAAAAGTAAGAATTATTGTAGGCTACACTGTGAATCCTACATGTCAATGTAGAACTAAAACCTGCTTAACTGTAATTGATATCATTATATTATTATTATAAGAGGCTATTGACATTGTTAGGGTGGAGCTGGACTCTCTCACAGCCTTGTCACAGAGGAGAATGTTGTCTAATTACACGTCATCTTGACAGTGTCTCCCACCCACATGAGGAGAACATTTAGTGCAAGACCTGTATACTATCTATGTGCAAGAATCACATTATAGATACTCCATAGGAATCATTTCTGCCTGTGGCCATCAAGCTCTTCAACTTAGTGCCAGACACTTTGAGTCAATAAACAAACAGTCTTATGATAAGATAAAATATACTTTAGAGAGATAGAGAAATTTGACTTGGGCTCCATACTACTGTCTGCATCACAAAAACACACTTGTTGCAGTGCACACACACACACACACACACACACACACACACACACACACACACACACACACACACACACACTTAACATAGGCTTATGCACTCATGCATTAAAGTGCTAAAATTCACAAGGTATAAAAAAATTATTTATTATTAAAACGTTATAAAATCACAGGTATCATTAAGTCTTGTTTTAATTACAAACTGGTAGTAAAGAAAGGCCAAACTGCTTCTCTTCTAGGGAAGCAGCCAAATAGACAGAGAGACAGCTGAAGCTTAATGCACCACTTTTTTTTTATCATGCTCTGTAATAATTAGCAGATTATGTTAATAGCATATTGGTAACACAGTAATAAAGGTAGTTATCCCTCATTATGACGTGGTGAAACTATAGCTAAATCCAGTCATCATGGAGTATAGAACATGGTTAAGAACCAGTTAAACTTGTCCTGTTAAAGGTTAACTCGCCTATAGCTTAGCAGAGCAGCAGTAGGCCTATAATGCCACCTCAGCCTTAAAGAGGAAGTCATGTGATTTGGTTCAGCTAACTCGCTAAACGACATATGCAAATGTATTCAAGTTTTTAAAGAATTGAATTACATTTTATGGCTTTTAATAGTCAACATAAAGTTTATTTTTTCTTTCGAAAATGTAGGCCCAGTCCGTAGATTCTGCATTTTGCCCTTCACATTACCTTAAATACACACTATGCAACATTTTAATGAAAAAGTAAATTAACACCAGTGAGACAGAAGTGATGATTGAGTCTGACTACTTTTGTGTGACAGTTGTTTTTTTAATAAAACATGTGCATAGTCAACCTTTAGTCTAAATGCAGATTATAGTATCTGCATTGTGTACAGTGTTATCCCACTGACTTTCCTATGTGGTAAAATAATCTAAAAACGGCATGAAATGAAAGCATTATAGACTATAATACAGTTTAATGGAATCATGGATCAGACTAAAGTGAAATTTGCAACCTGTCTGTTCCTCGCAATGTGACCCGTATACCATTATTAGTTTATGACACACAAATACAAAGAGGCTTATGGCTGCCTGCCCGGCCTACGTGGTTGTGACCAGCCCACTTCTCTTTATGTAACCCACTTCATGCGCTCGGTATGCAGGGACTCAGTGTTGCACCCTCCCTTCCTGCTTAAATGCCAGTGTGTACAATATGTCCCATCAAATATATAACGTGTTTCTGACAAGTAAATGTTGATAAAATTTTGGGTTACTGTTAATATATATGAATATGTAGGCCTATGGATGCTTAAATGGCCTGCAACAACACTATTTATACCGATAAGAGATCAACATAAATGCAATACTATGGAGTCGAAAAATCTGGTTCTTCTTGAATCTATAGCCTCTAAGTAAATGTGGACAAGATAAGGGCTAACTAGCCCCAGGGTGTGAGACACCAAGAATGCATAGGAGTTTTAAAAGAATTTTAAAAAGGGCACAAGAGTGTTCAAATGCTTATTTTTGCATGTTTTATTCTTTATTTATTTTTTCTATACTGCTCATGACTTGCCAGTGAGCAACACCAAGGATATATTTCTAAGATGGTTTAATTCTGGCATTCATCATTACTGAATAGCCCTCATGACACAATGACCCTGCTCATAACGCTCATGAAAAAAAACTCACTCACAATAATTTTTATCCACAAAGAAAATCAACCAAGCCCAAGTTACACCATTTAGATATTTATTTATTTATGTTTTTTTTTCTTTTCATTTTATTCTGTACAGTTAAGACAGTCTGCATCAGCCAATCGTCCGCAAGCTAAACCAGCCAGCTCGACGCTCATTGGCTGTGTGGGCTCACTCCCACCACCCAGCCCTTCTCCCTTTGTGTGTGCAACAATAACAGAAAGGCAGCACTTTACAGCAACCAGACACACTGTACATCGTCAAACATGAACTGAAAACAAAAAAAAATAAAAAAATCTTGATAATGTCATTTAATCTTGCATTTAGTTTCAGCTTCATTTGTAAACCTAGAAAAATACCAACGGGGTGAGATGATTACACTTTTTCTCAGTACAGTTCTTGTTTCTAAACTTCAGTGCCAGTATCTTGAAAATTACAAATAAGGCAAATCATCGCTCGAGTATTAAAAAAAATACTTGATTTAAAAACATATTTTTTAAGATCTTTAAAATGGTGAATTCATCTCACCCTGTGTGCAAATTCTTAAGATTTTAAGGCTAAATGACTCGATAAGATGGGAGATTTTTCTCTCTCCTTGAACAGTATAAGCACAAACCTGGCCCCATTCAGTTTGAGGTTTGAGTTGCACAGTGCACTGCTGCCGAGAAACAAAATGGCTCCCTGAAAGTCCCCCCCCCCCCTTCAGGGCGTCAGGATGTCACAGAACTCGACAAAGTCCCTCTGCATGAAATTTTGGCTCTTAATCAAATCGTCTTCGGATGGGAAATACTGCATGCTGTCCTCCTGCGGACGCACACACACACTGTCCTGGTGCAGTACCACCATCTGCCCTGGTGGCGGTGTTGTTGTCTCGTCTCCTCCTCTGTGTGGGTTGGGACTGTCCAGGAGGGCTCCTCTGGCGTTCTCCAGCACGCCCAGGTACGAGTCCATGTCTGTCAGCTCCACGTCGCTGTCTGAACTGCTGCCACTGTCGCTGCCCACAGAGTCAGAACGCATGTGCAGCATCTGGTACTTCTCGTGCATTAGAAACTGGTTGGTGTTCTTCGGAGCCCGCATCCCCCTCGCTCTGTTCCCCTTGACGTTGACGGGCCGTAGTGACATGGCCGACCTCTGGAGGTGTCTGGGAGGATGATAGAATGGGTGATGACGTTGAGGGTGCTGTTGGTTGTGGTGGCTAGAGCGCCCTCTCATCGGCCCCCCTCCCCCTCCCCCTCCTGCGACTCCCCTCCGGCCCTGCAGACGCCCCCTGCAGCTCTTGGACCAGCCGTGCTTCCTTCCACTGTTTTTGGACAGGTCCCTCTGCGGAGCCCCCTTGCCATTATCCTGGGTCTGCTCCTGATGACAGCTCTCCCGTTTGCACATCATCTCCGAAAGCATTCTTCTCCTTCTTCTTGTCTTTCTGTCTTGCATTCGCCCTCCTGTTCCTTCACTGCTTTCTGTCTGCTTCACATCCTTGTCCACTGCCCAGTGGCAACAACAAAGGAGAGAGAGGCTGGGTTGATGTTGTGTTTTTTCAAGGTTTAGATCACTAAATGACCCAGCTCCCGTGTCTACCTTTTCACTATTCTAAAGCTTTTTTTCTTGACCTCTGGCTTTGGCTGGTGCATTGCCTGCTCTTCCTCCCCACGCAGCAGCAGCTTGCCTGCTTCGACTGGCTCCCCAAACACAGTCACGCCCCTCCTCTGTCTGTCCTCTATTAATCTATCTTTTCTTCAAAGTCAAAATCAGTTTCTTTCAGCTCTGATGAGTGAACTGAAGAAGTGAGTTTGCTAAAGGGGGTTATAAGCGTCTTGTTGCTGATTTTTAAAAGATCTTATTTCTCAGTTGTTCTCAGGCTGTAGTATGTGGTAGCTCACTCAACTCTGTCAAGCTCTGACTGTGGCTCTGCCTTCTTTTCAGAGCCTGGATAAAGAGATGGAAGGATCCATTCATAGGCTTTAGCAGAGGGAGGGGTGGTCAGGGTGAGTGGATTAGTCCCATATATAGTATCTACAAGCCACAGATTAGTCCACAGTCTATTAATTACAATGTAATATGACAGATTTCTAAAAGATATCACTTTTCTACGTGTATATAAGATATCATATCATACATGTTGGCCTGTAGGTGCCTCTGGTTGTTTATATGTGGTTGTGATAAGCAGAAAGACGCTCCCCGCAGCGAGATGGTTCAGTCCGCTTCGGTTTTAGCAGCTGAAATCTGATCTATAGCCGCTGCTGTTACTGCCCCCCCCCCCTGGCAACACACACACACACACACACACACACACACACACACACACACACACACACACACACACACACACACACACACACACACACACACACACACACACACACACACACACACACACACACACACACACACACACACACACACACAGAGCAACAACAACCATCAGCACTGGGTCAGGAGGACTGTGGTGGATATTACTGTGGAAGCAGTGACAGTTGTGGGGTATTGTGTCATGCCCACATGGACTTCCAAGACAACAAAAATACCGTTGCAGTAGTGATTCATTGGTCAGAGAAGATCACAGTTTACTCTATACCACATCAAATTGCAAACAAAGAACATGGTCTTTTAGTCCAAACAGAAAATATCCCCTTCCTACAACACAACTCAGGTTTTGAGTCATGAAACCAAAATGGCTATACGGTCCACACTGAAAATATGTAAACAAGTATTGGATGAATTATGAGGAAATATTGTAACGGTCCTTTGACAATTCTCCTGACCTTTGGTGATCCTCTGACTTCTCATCTGTTGCCACCATGAGTTTGACATTTGGGATTCTAGTGAAATGTCTCGACGACTGTTGAATAGATTGGCATGAAATTCAGGTCAAACATTCACGTTGACTCTCAGCAGGAATTGTAATAGTTTTGCGATTCCTTGAGTTTGCACCTAGCGCCATCCACTGGTCAAAATACCTATTGGATATTTTGGCTCATGACCAAAATGGCTGAGCTGTAGCTTGTGTTTGATGCTAATTAGCAAATTGTTGGCATGCTGCTGTCACAATAAACTTAGATGGAGAACTGCTTCCTGCAGCTACTATCAACACAACTTTCCCTGTTAGTACATGTATGTTCAGTTCAAACACATTCAGATCGTTGCAGGACACAACAAATCTATACATGTGCAGCTGTGAGGTATATTACACAATACACACTGGGGCAGAGGGAGGGGGGGGGTCACTGTTTACTGTATGTGTTCACAATGGATGGAAGGATGGATTGATGAATGTCAAAAAGGTGCCAGGCAACCCTAAAGCCCTGATCCTGGAATCGCCCCTGATTCAAACTAATGCACTGTGAGATAAACTCACATGTCGGGACCCTTAATGTCAAAAAGACATTTAAGAGAAGGAATGATAGAAAGAGAAAATTTACCACTAAGTAAAACAAATACACTCAGGTTCAAATACTTTATATAAAAGTGAAATGTATAAATTGTATCCTAAATTTTTACATTTATTTTAGATTTAGGACACCACCATCTGCTGGTGACAACATGACATAGCAGCACTTTGAGGCATTACTAATTTACCAAGTGACAGCGGTGAATGAAAATGAAAGTAGATTTTTGATCATTGCTTGGGCGCCATTACAGGGAATGACGTCTCTGCTGGAAAACACACATTTGGACAATATAAAGAAGAAAGGGAAAGGCACTGTAATTTGGTGAGTTACAGTCCTGCTATTGAAGATAAAGTTGAATTTGATGTCAAATGGCTGAGAAAAACACTCTTTTGGAAAGTTACCTGAACTGCCATGTGTGTTCAGAGACTTTCAGAGAGCCTGTTTCTCTCAGCTGCAACCACAGCTTCTGTTCAAGCTGCCTGAAAAAATTCTGGGAAATAGCTGAAAACAAAAACTGTCCTATATGTAAAAGAAAATCCTCAAAGGACATTACTATTGTAAACTTTACACTAAAGGATCTGGCTGACTCTTATGCTGGAAGACAGAAATCTGGATCACCTGAGAGTGAAAAAGGAGAGAAGACGGTGGAGGTGGTGTGCAGTAAACATCAAGAAGACCCCAAACTGTTCTGTGAGGACGAGCAGAGAGCTATTTGTCCTGTCTGTGAGTTTTCTCTCCACCAGAGTCACAAGGTGGTTCCTATAGAACAAGCAATCAGCGGCCTGAAGGATCAGCTGAAATCTGACCTGAAGTCTCTACAGGACAAGAGGGGCAAATACAAACAAGTGAAAGAAACATACAATGAAGTTGTTCAACACTCCAAGAAGCAGGTGTTGTCCACAGAGAGGCAAATCAGAGCAGAGTTCAAAAAGCTCCAGCAGTTCCTGAAAGAGGAAGAGGAGTCCAGACTGGCAGCTCTGAGAGAGGAAGAGGAGCAGAAGGGCAAGACTGTCCTTAAAGAGATGAAGATGATTGAGGAGCAGATGTCCTCTCTGTCAGACAGTATCTCTGCTGTTGAAGAAGAGCTGCAGAAACACAACGTGCCATTCCTCAGCAGTTATAAAGCCACTCAGACCAGAGCCAGAGGCCAGAGCTCAGTGGCAGATCCACAGCTGGTCTCTGGAGCTCTGATAGATGTGGCCAAACACCTGGGCAACCTGTCCTTCAGAGTCTGGGAGAAGATGAAGGAGAAGGTCCACTTCAGTCCGGTCATTCTGGACCCAAACACTGCAAACCGCTGGCTCTATCTGTCTGATGATCTGACCAGTGTGAGACACGGAGACCCAAATCAGCAGCTTCCTGACAATCCAGAGAGATTCACTAAGTATGTCAATGTCCTCGGCTCTGAGGGCTTCAGCTCAGGGGAACACAGCTGGGAGGTGGAGGTGGGAGACCATCCTCACTGGACTATAGGTTTGGCTAAAGAGTCAGTTGACAGGAAGGGAGAGGCATGTGCCTCACCAAAATATGGGAAGTGGTGTTTATTGCATCGCAGTGGAAAATACACTGATGGAGTTAAAAAGACCATCACAGTGAAGAAGAGTCTCAAGAGGTTCAAAGTCCAGCTGGACTATGACAGGGGGGAGTTGTCCTTCTACAACCCCAAAGACCTGACTCACATCTTCACTTACAGAGAAACTTTCACTGAGACACTCTTCCCATATTTCAATATTGGAGACACTGGTGATGTAAAAATCTGTCAAGCTTATTTTTCTAAATAATGTTCAGGGACTGTCCTAACTTTTACCTTCACCATTTTTGAACAATGGTCATTTGAGGTTTAATGTGCTTGTTATTGATTGATTCTTTAACTTCTATTATCATTTGACATCAGTTTTAGATTTCTAATGAGTTAGTATCATGTTTTAATTTCATTTTTTTTCCGCAATCAGAATCTCAGTGGGAGGCTAATGTGTATCAGAACACATTCTGGCGCTGATTGATTGTTATTTTTGGAGTTGTTGTCAAGGGTCTTAGATACAGTATATATTTTTTAGACTTTAATGTCTGAAATGAATTATGCATTATGTTTTCATCTCCATTTATTGTTTTCATTCAACTCACTGTACAAACATGTAGAAACAAATCCTTGTTTTAAAATGAAATCTACCTTTGAAAGATATTTAGCAATGACTGATTTAGTTAAGTTTATTTCAGCCAATATATGTAAACGGTGGTAACTCCTTCTTTTGCTATTCTAATTACTTTTTCATGGACTTCAACGGAATTTCTCTTTATGTCCTCCTTGGCATGAAATTCAGGTCAGATATTCGGCCCTTCAGCAGGAATTGTGCAATTGTTTACAACAAGCGCCATCCACTGGTCAAAATACCTATTTGGAACTTTGACTCATCACCAAATGGCTCAGCTGTACATCGTGTAATTGACAAATTGTTAGCATGCTGTCACAATAAACTAAGATGGGGAACTGCTTCCTGCAATTACTAGTATCACAACTATCCCTGTTTCTGTTCAGTTCAAACATACAGACCGTTGCAGGACATTACGAATCATAAATGTGCAGCTGTGAAGTTTATTACCCGGGTAAAAAATTTACTCCTCTAGGACAATAACGCTCTGAACCGAAAGTAACAATTTCTATATGATGTCAAAAGGTAAACCAAGTGTCTTATATAAATTTAGATGAGTAATAAGATGAGTGGATTAACATTTAAAAAGTTTGTAAGATGATTTTTTTCCTCATGTCTCCCCATTTACTGGAATGGATTTGTTAATTTGTTAGTCTGTTTCTTTTGCCATAAAAATATGTTATGGTCTGTAAGGTTCAATCAACCCCACTCCGGATGTATTTTTTTCTGTATGTCTATGTCTATCATCTTCATTGAGCTGTTATTAATAAAAAGGTCGCATAATTCTTCAAATGTTTCTGTCCAGTACATTACATTTTTTGTTGAGTCTGTATTGTGTAGCCTACTTACCATGAACGTACCTTTGAATAAATTTGATAGTTGTAAATAAAGTTTTTTTCAAAGCGGTCGCAGCTGCTTCGGCTGCTTCACTTCGGCATCACAACCACAACAAACATGGCGTCGGGAGGCGGCGGCGGCTAACGGAAAAGAACCGGTGGAAAAAATCCTCTAAAAGTCGTTTCATTTAGGAGTTCTTTACTGGACAACGGGGTCATTTTTACTAAATAGATCTCAGGATGGAGCCCGACCCGTTTCTAGAGGATGTGTCGGAGCGGAAAGTGTGTGTTGTCGGGTCCGAGCTGGTGGAAAACTACACAGTAAGCTTTAATTTAGCTTGATAGCATCTCTTAGCTTAGCACGTAGCTTCACTTAGCTTAATGTTTGACACAGACAGTGACAGTTATGCTACATTGATAAAAAGGTGACTTATCAATTGAAACGTAAGATGTTGAGTCATTATGCTTATTTTTTAGTCATGTTTTATTTTTTATTGCATTAAATTAACCTGACATATCTCACAAGCTAGCGGCTAACGGTCGCGTTAGCTGAGCTGTCAGACGGGTTCCTCAACATGCAAGATTAAAGATCGTTTATAATATGCACAACAACAAAAGGAGCAGTCAGTCGTTAGCAATTAAAATGTTCTCAGGCTCCCGCCTGCAATGCAACGCAATGACAGTAATTATAAAGAAGAACTCAAGTGAAGAGAGCCAACCGTCTATAAAAACACAAAAAATTGTGCAAATGTAACCGGTGTGGCTAGTGTTGTATGTCTATGCGTTGTTTAGTCGTGAATAACAATGTGCAATAAAAATTAAAAAAACTTACCTGACACGGTAAAATCAAACAAAAACGTAAATGAGATATCCCGTTAGCTTCAGCCCCCAAATAGTTAAACTACATACAGAAAAGAGTTCGCATACAATAAGCTAACATGTAAATTGGGGCAACTACTAAAACAATTCCGCTTACCTGTCACAATGGGAAGAGGTAACGGCGGGAAAAGTATTTTAAACACGTAAGGTGACCCCGAAAAATGACGTAGGAGCTATTTTGACAAACTAAAATAGGGATTCTCATGAAAAACACAGGTATTAATATTTTGTGTAATTACAACATATTATGTAACTAGTAGATAACTGACCCTGTTACACAAGTGTAACTTGTAAATGAACGGACACACTTGGGAACAGGTGTAAAGATAAACAATGTAAAAAAAAAAAAAAATTATGTGACTAGGGATGGGTGTTTCAGAATTTTCATTGATACCAACATCAATACTGATACTGCTTATCTGTATCATAATATTATATGGTCTCCATAGTTTGGTGAAACAAATAAGGACATGTCCTGCAAAGACTCAGCATGTTGTAATATTCATTGATTGTCCTGTTTCAGGTTTATATCATTGAGGTGACGGATGGCGAGCACAGGTGGACTGTGAAGCATCGCTACAGTGACTTCCACGATCTCCATGAAAAGGTAAGAGACCGGTGGCTGTTTGTCACTGTCAGTCAGTGATTAACCTGCTTAGCGTGACTGACTTAAGAAAATTCAATATTAATACACATTCTAGACTCTGTAAATGTGCATGTTGCTAGCTACGGTGGGCCCCTTTGTTTACATATCCATATACCAGTTTACAGAGCCATGGCTGTGTATTAACAATTAATTTTTCCAGCGCGCACACAGTACAGAGAGTTAGCAAATTGTGAGGAGATTTTCACTGATTTTGACAACAAGCGTTCTACAAATTCGCTGACTCCTCCTTTTAATTAATGAATCTTTAATATAAAAACAACACTCACAAAACACAGTTCACGTTTTTGTTTTTGCCTAATAAATAAATGTTATTATTTCCTCTTGTTTGTTTCCCTTCAGCTGACGGCAGAGAAGAAGGTGGACCGCGGGCTGCTTCCTCCTAAGAAGATGTTGGGGAAGAACTCAAAGAGTTTGGTGGAGCGCCGGCAGAAGGAGCTGGAGCTTTACCTGCAGACGCTGCTGCTGCAGTTCCCCCAGGCCACGCCCACTCCGCTCGCCGGCTTCCTGCACTTTCACCTCTACGTGAGTTTGGGTCGGGCAATGTGGTCAAAAACTTCCATCACTGTATAAGTAGATACAATAAACCGGTATATATCCCGATGTACACATTTATTTTCAGATGTTTGGCTGTAAGGTCTGGGTCAAATTTATAGTTCAGCTTTGGGGTGTTCTGGTGGCGTAGTGGATAGAGTGTTGTTACGGTCACTTGTTCAAATCCGATCCGTAGACCTTTACTGCATGTCATCCCCCCTCTCTCTCTGTCTCCTCATTTCAACTCTTTTCAATCAAATAAAGCTTAAAAAAAGGCCCAAAAATAATCTTTAAAAAAATGTATAGTTCAGTTTATCTTAAGGCATATTGAGATCAGGGCTCTGTTCAGACTCAGCAAGTTCCTCCAAAACAAACTTGGAGACACATTTTTCATGGGCCTGATATTTTCTTGTGTACGGGGGAAATGTCATGTTGAAACAGGAAAGGACCGTTCCCACAGTGGTGACACAACAGACGAGTACAATTATAATTTCCTGGTAACACCCAGTGCTTTGTTGTTGTTCTGCTATATAGCTGGAGGACTTTATGAAGCAAAAATGCCAACCGATGGAACATTTTCTGTTTTGTTTTTATATAATTTAAAACTGAATACTTTTTAGTGTTGGTCAGAGAAAAGAGGAACTTTCAGTGGTCATCTGGTAAATTGTGATTTTTCATTTTATAAATTGCATTGAAACAATAGTGTTTGGTTATCAAAAACATATTTGACATACTGACTCAACACTTGTGTCTAAATAAACGCCTTGTCTCTTTTACTGAAAGCTGGGACTTAACCTTTACCTCACTGAAACAAGGTCAAATACATCTTTATTCCCGATTATGAAACTGACATTAAACTTTGTGCTATATTTAAGTGATTCCAGTTTTTAACAGTTTTTTTTGTCTCTTTCAGGAGATTAACGGCATCACAGCAGCACTGGCCGAGGAGTTGTTCAATAAAGGTTGGTTTCCTGTCTGACCTAGATAAATAATCTAGACAATTTTCAGATTTAGTCAAATATCTGGTTTTAGTCTGTTTTATTCTTTGCAGCTGTTAATGCAAAGGGATACATCTACACCTACAGTTGTTCAGATACACACTTGTGAAGTGAACAGGATCTGACCTGTGTGTGTGTGTGTGTGCGCGCGTGTGTGTGTGTCCGTGTGTGTTGTAGGTGAGCAGTTGCTGCAGGCTGGCGAGGTATTCTCTCTCCACCCCTTGCAGCTTTACTCCGTGTCCCAGCAGCTGCGTCTGGCCAAACCCACGTGTTTTAACGGAGACGCGAAGACCGACCTGGGACACATCCTGGACTTCACCTGCAGACTCAGATACCTCAAGGTAACACACACACTTCTTTATGTTACTAAAATCCCCATCATAAGCAAGGCAAGTTTTTTCATATAGCATGATTCATACACAAGGCCATTCAAAGTGCTTTACAGGGGGATAACATACATTAAGATTAGACATAAGAAAATATGTAAATTGCATTTTAGAGACAAGCAGATGAATGATTTAAAATGAAAAGAAATTGTGCATATTTGATTGTCCTGACTTTATTTTCTCGACGTCATTGTAAAAGAGGGTCAACCCTCAATTGATCTATCGAGGATAAATAAAGGAAAATGAAATGAAAATGAAATTTTCGTACGTATAGGTGGTGAATGTTCTAACTGGTTTTGTGTCTGTGTTGTTCAGGTGTCTGGTACCAGCGGTCCAGTAGGAGCCAGTAACATCCTGGAGAGCAGCCTCCCCTTCGACCTGTCTGTCTTCAAGTCCCTGCTGCAGATTGAGGTAATGCTCCGTCTGACTCTCCTCGTCTTGTTGTTTACGCCACTTATGCACACATCTATTATCTGTTATTGAAACTTCTATAAGAATATAAGCAAACTGTATTTCCTGCATCAGCAGCAATACAATGTCATGATGTATCTTTGAGATATTGGTGATTAGGCAATTATGTAAAGGTGTCATATTCCTGTGAGTATATTCTTATAACACTGTTGAGTGGAATCAATCAATCAATCAAATCCTGCTTTATTTTTATATTAACTTCTGTCCCTCACATCTCCCTCTGTCTTCAGATCAGCGAGTGCAACTCTCTGCAGATTCGAGGTCTATCGTCTCTGAGGTCGAGTCTGGCCACTCTGACTATCCACCGATCCACAGAGACGATGATGGTAAAGTTTAGATTAAATACCATTCTGTGTTATACATGTTCAAGCAGTAGTCTTGTATGTTGTGAACTGAACCGTGTATTGTTATTTTTTTATTGAATTGAAACACTACTAACAAGACTTCACCACCAAGCAATCAACATAACATAACAAACATGATGAATTGAATCAATAATAACATAACAAATGACCATGAATCAACAACAACTATGACAAGAATAACACAAACACACACACACACACACACACACTCACGAGAAAAACAAAACGACTTACCAATTATTATTATCTTCATTTAATTTGATTTTCATAAGGCCTAAGCTTGTCCTTAAAATAGTTGATTTTCCATCACAGTCCTTTTATAGGCAAGGCAAGGCAAGTTTATTTATATAGCACAATACAGACACAAGGCCATTCAAAGTGCTTGTAGTTGAACCATATATTATTGTCATTCTGCTCCAGTCCATCCTGGTCCCGGAGGCGAGTGAGTTCTCCCAGTGGGAGGCGGAGGGGGCGGAGTCAGGCTGTCCCGTCACAGCTGTCGTCCCAACATGGAGCAACCTCACCACGCTGGACATGAGCCACAACTGCATCAGCACCATCGACGACGCAGTGGTGAGACACGCGCACACACACACACACACACACACACACACACACACACACACACACAGACCAAACCTAAACACTGTGTAAATTAATATGTTAACAGTGTTTCAAAGGCAGTGGCAGTTTTGTATTTCAGTAATGTATTGTCCACATGTGCAACAACAAATTACAACAAATAAAACCTTTTGCAACCCACCACCTTTGTAGAAAAAATTAAAGAAGGGGAGGAAAAATTCTTCTGATTTTAAGGATGTCGCTGTAATGTTTAACTTTATTTGATCGTGAAAATCATGGAAATGTTGCATGACATTTTCAAGCCTTGAAAAGCCATGAAAAAAAAATGTGAAGAATTAATGATTATATAATGATCCTAAGTTCATCATATTTTTTCACCAAGTTCACCAATATTTTATATTGGAAGAATTTGTTCAAAATATTAATATACAAAAAGCTTTATATGTGAATGAAGGAAAGTTAACATCAGTTTCTGTGCGCTGACTGCGAGTTTTTCTCTGTTGTAGAAACTGATTCCAAAGGTTGAGTTTCTGGATCTGAGCTACAACCAGCTGTCCACCGTGGAAAACCTCCAGGTACGTGACAGCAGCACAGTGTCTGTATCATGTCTAGGGATGCAACTCAAGATTAGTTTCACTGTTGATAAACAAAATGTAAATATTTAAAAAAAAAATGAAGTAAATTGATTTAGCCGCTAAATGTCAGAAAAAAGTTAAACATACCAACAGTTTTCCAAAACCCAAGGGGACGTCTTTAAATGTCCTGTTTTGTCACAAATTCAAAACCCATTCATTTTACTATGATGTAAAAATCCTCACATTGGATAAACTGGAACAAGTAAAATGTTTTCCATATCTACTTGATACGGGACAAATGATTAATTATGAAAATAGAAATACAGGCAGACAGTTACTCTTATTAACAGTAATACTGAAGTGCGTGTGCCTTTTGTTGCAGCACCTGTACAATCTGGTGCACGTGGATCTGTCCTACAACAGCCTGCGGGTCCTGGAAGCCGCTCACACTCGACTGGGGAACATTAAGACACTGAGTCTGGCCGGGAACCAGCTGACCCAGCTGACCGGCCTCACCAAGCTTTACTCTCTGGTTAATCTGGACCTCAGCCACAATCAACTGGCTCAGGTAAATACACTGCAGACGTCATGATGGTCTATTGGTCAAAATGATGAAGATATATATGCAGAAAATCTTTCTTTTTATACTGTTTTTTAAGAGTGCAAATGATACATTTATTGCAAAAGAGAAGGGAGTTGAAAAAAGTAAAAACCTAAATGATTCAAACTATAGATGTGATTGATCATCCATATTCATTGTAAAATATTTCCCTTTCCTCATATCCTCTCATTTCTCTACTTCTGACTCTCCGATAAGGGAATAAAATGCCCAAAATCTGAAGAAAGTTAGAAAGACTTAAAAAATGTTTTCAAAAATAATTACTCAGTCAAATTGGTGAGAAACTTCAAACTGTTGCTCTTTTGGAAAATGCAGATTCTGACTTGTGTGTGTTTTATATGTTTCCAGTTGGAGGAGATCAAGAACATCGGCTCTCTTCCCTGTCTGGAGAAACTCAACCTGTCCTTCAACCCCATGGGCATCATCCCCGACTACAGGACCAAAGTCCTGGCCCAGTTTGGAGACCGAGCAGCTGAGGTACAAGACAAAAACCACAGCACTACTGTACTACTGCATCTACCCCGTTGACTGGGCAATATGGGCTAAAAATAATAGTGCGATGTTTGTAGACTATACCCAATACACAATATTTATTTCAGTGTATTTTAATACGTCATAAAAGCTCAATTTAACCATTTTTTTCATAACATCTCGCAATACATTGCATATTCGTTGTATCAACCACTCCCAGTCCCACCCCTCGCTACCATTACTATAACAGCAAAGATACCCAGCCAACACCACTGCACTGCTTTAGTTTCTGGGCTGCTAATACTTTTATTACAGCCACTTCTAAAATCACCACTGATATTTCAATAGTAACTGCTTATACCACATATATGACTAGACTACTCCTTCAATTCTAGTCCATCAATATCTTTGCCCTCTGTACTACTTATACGACTACTACCATAGCAAATATACACAGCCAACACTACCACACTGCTTCTGCTGCTCAAACTGCTATCACTACTGGTATTACTTTAGAACTGCTTTTGCTTCTACGAGTACTTATTAAATTCTAGTCCATCTAACTAAATTTAAAAACATTTAAATGTATGTATGTGTGCATGTGTATTTCATTTCACTTCCTCTTTAATTTTTCGCTAAAATGATATATATAAAAAACGTTTTGGATGCTGTTAATGTGAACAATAACATAGTATATAGTTAACCTATTTTTGCTCCTACCATAAAGTATAATAAAGAATAAAATAAAAAAAAATCTTGCCCATCAATATCTTTGCCCTCTCTGTCTCTGCGTTGCCAGGTTTGTCTGGACAGTCAGGTGACCACAGAGAAGGAGCTGGACACGGTGGAAGTGTTGAAAGCCATTCAGAAAGCCAAAGAAGTCAAAGACCGGATGAGCAACAGCAACGACAAGAAGGTACGCTCTGTCACACTGGATGGTACAGCCGGAGGCGCTCTCACAGCCGCAGAGAACAGTTAATAATATGGTGAAATATTTGTCAGTATTTATACGTGTCGTACGGACATACCGTTTGCACTTTAAAGATTGTTTAATTGTTTTTATAAAAGAGTTAAAATATGTAATTATTTTTCATTTATATTCAAAGTGTTAGTAAGTCATTTACGTTGCTTTTTTTTAAGCACTGTGAGACAGAGGAGGTTAGAACCAAGTTTTTCTTTTATGTACATCACATAGAAGAATTTTACCCAACGACAGCACTATATATTATATTTTTATATTTTACACATTATCAGTGAGGAGAGGAATCATGTTGTGCACTGATTTGACTCCTGAGACTTCCACATTTATTTTGAACTCTTGTGAAGTAGATACAATGTTCAACTCAAAACCACTGTCAAGCGTTACATCTTTGTTACATTTTTTTTGTTAAATCTTTTTGTATAATCATAATTTCCAAATAAATGAACCCTGAAACCTGCTGTAGTCGTTTTTATAATTCTCTAACCTTTTATATAGACAAACGGAGATCAAGTAAATTAACTAACCGATCATAATGACTTAATCTGTCACTACAGCTGTGTTCTGTTAACTACATAAGTGTTAGTTGAAATACACATTTACAGAAATGGACAACCAGACAAGTATTTTTAGATGAGAGAGATTTTGCACATCAGCAGCAGAGTTCTTACAAGCCTGGCATGATTGTATGAGTGGTGTTGCAATCTTACTTATATATATTTCTTTTAAAAACAAGATTTGAATGATCAGTGAAGTTCATGAGATAGATATGTCTTGTGTTTTTAAACACAGCCTGCAACATTGTGAGTCTGCAGTATTTCCTGTTCCTGTTGAGGCTTAGAACATATTATTTGGAGCTTATTTATTTTTTTATTTTTTTAAAAAGCTTCAGTTATAATTGTTTTAGACTCTTTTGCTTTGAGAACAGCTAAAAATATTTTTATAAAACGATATCCTCCAGCCGAAAAAAACTTAACGTAATTGTCAAGGTGTCCACAAAAAATTATATAATTTACTACTAACTTCAGACCAAAAGTACTATTAAAGTTTAAAGAACTTGTACTGTAAGGTGACGTCCAGTCGTCCACCATTCTTATTCCTGTCTGCACAGCTAAGGTTGGCTCGGTTGTTTTTCCAGGAGGGAAAACATCTGTTAATCGGCACAACACTGTTTTATGATTACTGAACAAATCAGAGATGTGGGTGGTTGCTTAGAGACGGAACCAAATGAGGCCAAATAATTTTTCGTTCGGCTTTTGTTTGTTATTCATGAAATGCAGCAGTAAACACCAGTGGTGCTTGTAGATAGACCAAGCCATATTTACATACGGATTGTGTCGCTTTTGTAACAAACAAAGGCTTTACAGAGGATCATTACTGTGTGTTTAGCCTTGATCCATATAAAGCAAAATCTTTATTGTACATTTATATTTTGATTATACTTAGAAAATAATATGAATCAAAATGCATGTTCTTTGAGGCAGAAAAGTGTCTTCTCACAGTGATCTTGGTCATTCTGTGAAGTGTAATAATATATCCACAACACAAACCTTTACAAGTCGCCATGCAGAAGAAAACCGTTGACATCATTTTTTGTCAAAGGTTCACAAAAGCAAAACATATTGAGTGCAGATTATTCAGTTTTCTGCACATTTGCAGACTTAAGCCCCCTACAAGGAACTTTAAAATGCTTCTGGAAGAATCTCGTTTTTACTACTGCTGATCATAAATCATAAATGACCTGTAACGAGACCATCAGCTAAAACAAATATATTTGTATCTAGTTATTATTAATGCCTTTGCACGGGTACAAATCCCTGCCAACTTTTTTATTTATTTATTTATTTTTTATAAGATTTTATTTTATGTGAGACAATACAAGGAACCACAAAGTGATGCAAGACAACAGACACACATAAAGAAATACCCCGCCAACTTTGACAAAACGATTTATGGCAGGCAGACCTGAACAGCCTGTGTTTCCCGGTACTAAATCAAAGTTGACTTTGCTTCACCATCGTCATATTACCATAATTAATCTGACATAGTCTGTTAATGTGACTGACTGCTAGTCTCTGAAGGCTCCTCTCCTCTCTGTCCTCTCGTCAGATCAGTGAGGAGACCAGGGCGTCTGCTCTCCTCTCCTCCTCTCCCTCTCCCTCCTCTGCTTTCACTTCCTCTTCCTGTCCGGCCCGCCCAGCTGCCTGTCCCAGCCAAGGTAATCATGTATGTATCAGGCTGTACAGGGCCAAGGGAGGGGATGGGATTTGGTTTTTACATGTCCTGTAAAAGGCTAAATACTTAGGCAGACTTATGAGAAAGCGGTTAACTTTCTGTTTTGAGAAGAGGTCTACAGAGTAAACATGATGGGTGTTAGAGGTGGAGCCAGTGATTCTGGAGAACGCTTGTTGTCAAAATCACTTTTTGTCAAAATCAGGGAATATCTCCTCACGATCAGCTACCTGTCTGTACTGTGTGTGCGCTGAAAAAATTCAGTGTTCATACACAGCCTAGGCTCTGTGAACGGGTATGTAAACAAAGTGACATGTAAACAAAGGGGCCCGCCATAGCTAGCAACATTCCAGTTTACAGAGCCTAGGCTGTGTATTATCACTGGATTTTTTTCAGCATGCACACAGTCATTACAGACAGGTAGCGGATCGTCATGAAGTATTCACTGATTTTGAAAACTTTATTTTGAGGACAAGCATTCTCCAGAATCGCTGACTCCGCCTTTAATTCCACAGTGTAGTAACATACAAGTTTAAAACTTATCACCAGATTATAAAAGCACAAAGTGCAATAAGTGACTGCAGAAAATAGGGTACTGTGCAACAACAGGGTTATCACTGTCTGTATTAGCACACAATATTGCTCTGGGTCAGGGCGGGTGGCGTTTTTCACTCAATAATGTCAATAATGACTTCTTCCATCTCTCTATCAGTTACATTTATCATCATATAGGTGGCACCAGCCTCAGTAATACGTCCATAAAACATAGCTATAACTCATTTATCCACCAGAAAGCACTGACGAGTATATTTCTGATCAGTTAGATTTAACACACTGACTCCTCTGATGAGTGATGGCCTTATGACTGATTAGATTATGATCAGCAATGTTCACTAACGTTTGTCTGGAGGTTGTTATAACACTCTACTAATGCTTACCAACACCCTCTGTGGCGCTAATATTTGTTAATGCGGCAAATTGTTCATATTGTACATAGTGCAAAATTAACAATGACGTCAAGTTTTGGCAATTAAATGACACTTCAGTATGTCACATCAGTCCAAAATTGAAGAGCGTGTTGTAATTACCACCAGTGTCATTGATCTTTTCCTGTTTCAGAAGTGACGATCAGAGAAGAATCAACAGTTCCCCCCTCTGCCCCCCCTCCCCTGGACACTGCACCCCCACCAAACTTAAATACACATACACACCACGAGTCTGCTCAACCTACCACTAAGGTAAGACATCAGCTAGATAGACAGAGGCAGTTTGATTATTATGGGAGGAGGGACTGTACAGAAATCTGCTAAGGAGGATTTATGTGACAACAGATTAAACAAATGTATGTTTACATTAGACAGTACCATTGAAGTAATGTACTGATCAACAAACATTTGCATTGACATTTTGGTTTGTTTGCAGGTACATCAACCTGCTGTCAGTCTGTCTGAACAAACACGCCATGGAGCTCCTACAAGTTTCACTACCACTACTACTACAACCACTACAATCACTGTCTGGTCAGTATTTAAACGACAGTGCTACTACTGTAATATAAATGAACTATTGGTCGTGTTCATTACTTCAGAAGTAAAAATATGTCTGTCTGTCTCTCTCTCTCTCTCTGTCTCTAGTTGTGTCTGCTGCTCGTCCAGACCAGATGAAACCAGTTGCCTTTCCTGCAGTGCGTCCTGGTGCCCTCTGCTTCCCGCTCACCTGCTCTCCTTCTCCTCCTTCAACAAAGACTTCATTACCCAGATCTCCCAGCGGCTCGGCTCCAAACTGAAGGAGCAGCAGATTAATAACAAGGAAGAGGGGGAAGAGACGGAGGAGGAGAGAGAGGAGGAGGAGAAGATATCTGAATCCAGAGAGGTTCAGTCCCTTGTGGAGGCCATCGAGGTCGGAAGGTAATTTAACCAGCAAGAGCCTTTACTTACTGCTTTCTTAGATTTATACAGGGTCGCAGTGTTTGGGATTTCCATTTTAATTTAAATTTTTTATATCTCCTTAAATTTGGACTGATTTCTGAGATCCCCTAAATCTCAGAATTGCAGAATTGAAACCCATTGCATTTTTGGAATATCCAATTGTCTGATTACCCCTTCAAATTCCCACTGATGTCCTTGAATCCATTCATTTTCTATTAATTTGTGATATCCTCAAGGATTTTATGCTTCCCTAAAATGTACGCTATTATCTGGCATATAAGTTTCCTCTTGGATTCCCAAATGTTCTGGGATTCCTTAACATTATTGATGGTTTCCAAATCTATACAAATCTCATACCTAATAATAATCTCATCTAAATCAGACTCAGTTGAATTTTTTTTAAATTGTTGAAGGTCCAGATCGAGATTTTTTCACCGGTATTACCAATAGTAAAATAGAATAAAAAAAAAAAAAAAGAGACAAAATATTCATCCACTGTTTTATGTTTCCTATTCCAGTCCAGGCTCGAGGGACGGATACTTTGAGATGGGTCTGGACGACTCTGTTGAGGAGATGGTTTGCACTTCATCCACATCGCTGGCTGTCCCGTCTACAGAGGAACCCCCAGGCCCCCTGGAGGAAGAGGAGGGGCTGTGTGAGGGAGATGGGGATGAGGGAGTGGGGGAAGAGGAGGTGAAGGTCCGCAGGGTTCTCTGGTGCTACTGTGTTCAGGTGAAGGAGGAAGTGGAGCAGAAGAAAGCTTGTCTGGTGCTGACGGACCAACTGCTGGGCCTGTTCTACCTATCAGAGGATTTCACATGGACCAATCAGGACACAGGTAAACACACAGTCAGCCGCAGTTAAACTTAATATAATGATAATAACATATGATACGATTTATATTGTGCTTCTCTTAGACATTCAAAGACATTATGTACGACTTTAAAAATCAAGAAAAAATATTCACAAAATACAGAAAATGAAATTCTCAAAGACGCTCGCATGAAATTCAGAAAACAAATAAAAAGTTGGGAGTGGAGCCATTATAAATAAAATGTGAAAACTTGATGCTCTTTTTAATTGTTTTTTTTATTTTTATACATGATAGTAAAATGTAATATTAAGAGCTATTTGTTGTCCTGTCCCCAGACCAGTCCTGTCCTGTGGATGCGGTGCTGTCCAGCCTGCAGACAGACGTGCTGCTGCCGTTCCCCCAGCTGCTGCTCTCGTCCCGGGCCGAGCTGCCTGACTCCTGCCTCTCCTTCGGCCTGCGGGACGGTCCCACACGCTGGTTCCTCTTCTCTGAGGCCGAGGAACTCAGACAGACCAGGGCTGAGCTGGTGGAGCTCATAGAGGTCAGAGAGCAGCATAGGAGACCTTTACAGTTCCTAAATTTAAAACAATAAAGAGTCTGAGGGAAAGCGCAAAAAAAAAGCAAATGCGCTGCAGATGCAGGATGTGTGGCCCGGGCGTTACCTTCTACTTATCTGTGGAAATCAGATACTGTTCAAAATATTACAACTTTGTACTAGTTCTTTTTTGCCCCAAAAGTGAAATTTAATTTGCAGACATGACTTGGGTCCAACTGAGCGTTAATTTCTGCTGTATTATGTAGAAATACATGAAACTCACATGAAAATTGTGAGATGGATACACACCAGAGGACGCAGGTTGAAGTCTTTCATTCATTTTCTCAGCATCTTCCTAAAATCTAAAACCCTTTTTCTCTTGTCATTATTTCCAGGCAGCAGGACCTCAGACCGCCCCTTCGCCCCCCAGCACCCCTCAGCTCCTGCCCCGCTCGCTCATCAACTCCTGGGAGCTGGAGGAGAGTCAGGGGGCGCAGGGAGGCTATCCCGCACACTTCCTCCTCAGCCCCTCTTCCTCCTCTGCCCTGGACACACACTCACTCCTCTCAGACGTCTTATCCAAAGCAGAGGAGCCCAGTCTTCCCTCTCTCCTCTTCCTCACCCACCGACACCTCTGGGTGCTGAAGATGGACCTGAGGGAGCTGGCAGACAGAGAGAGAAGGAGCGCAGACCTCCACCCTTCCTCTGGATGGTGCAGGCTGGTCCGCGTACCCCTCGGCTCCGTGGTACTTCACCCCAGGGAGAGAGCTCCTCATGTGGGGGAGAGAACCTGCCACACACCCTGCCCCGACCCAAAGCACCACCACAGGTACAGAAGATGCGTCACCCCATTTTTTTCTGGTGTATTTTTTTGTAGAACAGTTAATCACGGTTACATATTCTCTAGGATTGAAGGTGAAGTCAGCGATTTTGGGGAATGCTAGTTTGTCAAAATCATGAATATCTCCTCTCGATACACGATTTTGACTAAAAGTGATTTTGACAACTAGAATTTTCTTCAATCGCTGACTCCATCTTTAAGTTACATATTTTTTTGAGTTTTTATGATTTGAAAGTACTTGTGTGTCTGCAGGAAACTTTACAGGACTTAAAACAGCATCAAGTATGTGTACAGTATATCTGTTTGGTCTGTTTATGGCTAGCTAAGTAAGTAGAGTTTGTATATTAGGTGATTAGAAGTTTGATTTTAAATTTCTAAGTATGTTATTATTACTTAGAGGTTGGATACTGTTTGTTTTTTACCCTGAAAGAAACAAACTTTTAAAACTTTTTTACTTTTGGCATGAGGAAAAATGTAAGTTCCTAGAATAAATGCTGATAAATTCTTTAAAGGTCCTGTGTGTACATGTTATTTTTTCATTACGTTGGAATGAGCGTTTAATATTTACTTAGGGTGCCATAATAGCCCTACAACTTTTTAAATATAGTGGTTGCGTGGGGAAAAGGAGTTAGCAAGTAAGTTTTGCTATTTAGAATCTCACCACTATATGATACCAGAATACGCGTTATTACACACCGTACCTTTGATGCAATATTGGTATTTATTCAATCTAACCCAATCATCGAGACTTAAAACTGAATCTAAATGAATTTTTTTCTATCATATTCATAACATTTAAAGTTTTAAATTCAATACTGACTTTACTTTGGATTTATTGGTGTATCATTAACATTTACATTATTTAATCACAGAGGTTTTTTTTTAATTAAAAAGATTTACTGACTAAATTAAACACACTAAGTCTATAATAATGATTCCAGTTGTACAATGAGTTCCATGTCTTTGTGTTAAAGACCAGTAAAATGTTATTATTAAGTTTCCTCACTCTTACATTTTGTCATTGTCTATTATATATCTATCTATATTAAACATCGTATTATGTCCAGGAGGAGTCACACTGTGGAGCTGCTTGTGGGCGGTCAGAGGCTGCTGCTGCTCTTCCCTCTGGCCCAGAACAAGAGCTCGTTCCTGGGGGAGTTGAGCCAGAGGAGAGCCTCTCTGGAGGGGCTGAAGATGGTGGCTTTGCCCCTGCCCTGTACTCACCAAGGGCAACACACACAAGGTGGAGACCTGTTCATACACTTAAAGCAAAGAGGGGATTTTACTGTGCCTTATTTCAGCTGATGGTTTCATTTAGTTTGATCCTTTCTTGTTTCTTGAGAAAAAAGTTTAGAATCTACTAAAATGTTCACTTTCGAGCCACAAATATAGCACATGCCTCAAGAGAGATGCAGCGTTATTGAGCCATATAATTGAAAAACAGGCCGACCTACTTTAACCTACTTAAAACAAGGCTATAGAAATTGGGTAAATTGTCATGGAAAAATTTTAAAATTGAATTGGTAAACGTGTGGGGACCCTGTTATTCTCCA
Source organism: Ammodytes marinus (assembly GCF_949987685.1). Taxonomy (NCBI): domain Eukaryota; kingdom Metazoa; phylum Chordata; class Actinopteri; order Uranoscopiformes; family Ammodytidae; genus Ammodytes; species Ammodytes marinus. Next base: position 6,278,753 of record NC_137233.1, on the reverse strand, counting down.
GGTTTGTTTGACACTTTGTTGTTGTTGTTGTGTTCTCAGGCTGCTGCAAATCCAGAGACCAATGCTGTTGTACCAGGAAATCCCACAGCACAAGCAGGTAGACGTTTGAAGTCTGTTTAGCCAATATGGTTCTGTTTCTTCTTCTCCTGCCTTTATTTATAGCGTCATGCTAATATCACACTCACTCGCACTAATTTACTGATTAATACCAAAAGTGGGGTCCAGTTTAATATTGTGCTAATACACTTCACATATGTTGAAACGGCTCACAACTGTACACTTCAGCTTCCATTGCAAAGCTGAGTAGAATAACATGGACTCATCTAACAAGAAAATAATTTTCCTATACATTAGAAACTAAATCTACTATTCTCCTGTTTGGAGTTTGGTTAAATGTAAGCACATGATCAGATTTGTTTTCTCATTATTTTCTTGTGCATTATTGAAAAAAACACTTAATTTTATTTTACTTTTATATAATTCTAGAGAGGAACAGCCACTCTGTAGAGATAATGAGAAATGACTAACTACTGTTTTTTATATATTTTTTTATCTTCTCCTCTCTCCTCCTCAGCTGTGACTCTTCCCACCTCCAGTTGGAGGAGAACCAGCCGTCCCCCCACCTGACCCACAGTCTCTCCCCAGGACTGAAGCTCCTGGCTGGGCTCGGAGAAGACCAACTCATGACCTACTTCCACAGATGTATAGCTATTGTAGGTGTTTTAGCAGTTTCCCAGAGCCCATGGTGAAATCTAAAAATATCAATCACTAAACACATAGAAAAGTCACTTTAAAGATTGTTTACATTCTTTAGCTTGCTTGATTTCTAATGTGAGATTAATTTTGATCTGTGAGGAAGCCCAACAGTTTTTTTTCTGTCTTAAGGCTGTGTTCATTATCAGAAAGACATCTGCATTTCTTGTCCCTCCTTTTTAAAAAATTAAATTCAACTTTTTAATATATTTTTCTTTCTATTTTGTGCCATTTCTTTGTACCAGTCTGATGCGGAGGAGGTGAGACAGGTGTTGTGGCTGTCTGTGGTTCTCTACAAGTCTCCAGAGTCTGAGCTGACCTGCTGTCTGCTGCTCTCCTCTGACACCATCTACTTCCTGTTGGAAGACTCCGCCTCCAACCTCGGTCATCACTCAGGTAGGAAAAACTTTGACAGTTTATGATCGCAGTCATTTCAAACAATTCTTTTCAGAGTGTTTACACAAAAAACAGTTCAAAATATGTATCTCAAGCTCCGTGCAGTAGGCAACATTGTGATTGTGATAGAAAAATTAAAACACACACGTATTAATCCTAAAAAAAGAAAAGCAGCTGTTTGAATCAAGGTTGAATAAAGGTTGTGAATAACTAAACAGTGGAACTAACACTTTCAAATAACATTTTATTGTGTGTTCGGTGTTTTCCTGAGGATACTTTTAAATGGGACAGGAGGACTCACCTTTGTTAAATCTCTGTCTGTCTCTCTATCTGTCTGTCTCTCTATCAGTGCTGGACACCATGGACTCTGGAGACCCGGACGTGTGTCTGTGCTGCTGTCTGTCCATCAGACTGTCTGAGCTTCAGTCCGTCAACGTGGGACTGTTCGACCAATACTTCAGAGTCCTAGGTCAGTGGACCATCACAAACCTTGTCTCCAGCGTTTAAAGAGTTCAAGGTGGAGTCAGCGATTCTGGAGAGAGAATGCTTGTTGTTAAAAGGCTAGGCTCTGTAAATGCGCATGTTGCTAGCTACGGTAGCCCCCTTTGTTTACATACCAGTTTACAGAGCCTAGGCTGTGTATTAACACTGGATTTTTTTTAGAACACACACACACACACACACTGGTATGGAATCGTGAGAAGATATTTAGTGATTTTGACAAAAGTGATTTTGACAGAATTGCTTATTCCACCTTTAAAACAAATGTATACCTAACTGCTGCTTAATGTCACACTTTCTCTCTCTGTCTCTTTCTCTCTCCCTTTCCCTCTCTCTCTCTCTCTGTCTCTCTCTCTGTCTCACCCTCTCTCTCTCTCTCCCTCCCTCCCTCCCTCCCACCTTCCCTCCCTCCCTCCACAGGTCGTTCAGCCGATCACATAGTGTGCTGCCTCAGTAGAGACAGCTATGGGACGGGCGTCTTCCTCCAGGAGCTGATGTCTGCTCTCAGTCTGCAGCAGCAGCTTCCTGCTCCAGAGCCGTCGGACCAGGACTTCTACTCTCAGTTCACCAGCACACACACAGGTAACCATACTGGGACTCACACTGTCAAAGTGTCAAAGGAGGAGGAGTTCACTTGGTCAATACCACAAATTAGTTTAAATTGGATTGCAGACGTAGAAATATGTTTTATTCAATTTACATTTCCTAAAATAAAGTGTGTTTTTAGATGTCTCCTAAGCCTAAACATTTCTCAATGTCTCAATGCAGGGATACTGTAGCTCACGAGGCATTTTATAACCCCTGATCTGACCAACCTGATCAGCTGGAAGTCATCTAGACTCACTAATGCACTAACATTAACTCTGCAGTCTACACATGTATATGGCCTGCACCCACTATTAAAAAAATCCATCATAGGAACTTTAAACAGTGTGATAGATTTAAGAAGCAATAAATATATCCCTTTATTGAACGACTCTTGGATTTTTGTAAGATAAACATTTTGAATACTATTATAAAAAATAAATAAAAATCATTAAATTGGTGAACAGTTAAAATTGAAGTGAAAGTGTGAAAGTGTTCTGACTTATTACAGTGAAAAAGACTTGTTTTTTTATTCCTGACCTAGTGACCAAAGTGACAGATGTGATTGTGTCGCCCCCTGCAGGTAAGATGCAGAACTACGAGCTGGTGCACAGCAGCAGAGTGAAGTTCATCTACCCCAGTGAGGAGGAGATGGGAGACCTGACCTTCATCGTGGCCGAGAGGAAGACTCCGGCCAACGCTGCGTCCTCTTCCTCACGCTCCTTCAACGTCCTGCTCTACCTATTAGTCTTCCAGGTTAAAAACTACTTCCTAATTATTATATGCCTATTTCTGCTATTAGATATTTGATTGGATGATCTTTATTGTCCACGAAGGGCAACGTGTTTTGCATTGATGGTGTTAAAAAAAACGCATCATACATTAAATTCTTGAATTTTGAAGTGCAGCAGTGTATCCATCCACCCAGTGCTTCTGTGCATTGTCTCCGGCTACAGCGCGGGTTGCCAGATTCAACCGATGAGTATAGGATTTGGTCTCTGGATCTTTACAGACATGGTACTAAACCTGGCAACTTCAGTATGAGTTTATGAAGACTTCAGGAAAATCCACTCAATATTTCCCCCTGGAAACACAAACTGATTTTTTTTTTAACAATTCTGATTATGCAGAAACTCTGAATTATTCATGTTATGCGGCTATAATTAATATTGGAAGAATTTGAATTGGATCACGACTACTATGCCCGGCTATGCAGTGCCCCTCAGCCTAAGAAGATTCGTAAAGTTTCCTGGCTGCAATTTTACTACAATTTTTTGTTCATTCTCACTGATCTCATTGCGTATATTTGATTCACACCTTGAAAAAAATTAAAAATTAAAATCAATCATGTGGAAAGTGTGTCTGTGTTTTCCTTTTTTCTTTTTTTTCTTTAATTATTCATTTACTACTATTTTAACTTTGTTTTTATTGCTTACATGTTCGAAAGACAATCAATCAATCAATCAAACCACCATTGAAAGAGCTCTCTTATCTTCCCCCTCCCAGGTGCAGATCCCTAGCAGTGTGCCCAGCCAGGGCTCCTCTCTGTCGGTCCACTCTGCCTGTGTGTCCGCCCCGGGCCCGTCTCCTGTGCTCCAGCCCAGGACTCTCATCCTCACCAGCACAGACGTCTTCCTATTGGATGAGGACTATGTCAGCTATCCTCTGCCCGACTTCGCCAAAGAACCTCCCACCAGGTGAACAGTACATAGCACTCCTTTACCACAGCTATTTAAATCCTTATACAGCCCCGGAAAAAATTAAGAGACCAGTCTGGATTTTTCTTAAATCTTTATCTCTACATTACTTATTGAACATGCTCTAAATGACAATATTTTTATTGTGAATTTGGTAGAAATGTTGTCAGTAGTTTATGTTATAAAATCAAAATGTTAATTTTACTCAAACATATGCCTCTAAAGTTTAAAACAGGAGAAACTGCACCTTGTAAAGAGTATAACATCAGTGAGCAGATTATCAGTATTCCGTATTATCATTAACCATGCAGTGTTGAAACATGAAACCCTCTATACCTTTCTCCATAGAATTCAATACTATGTCATTTGGGGAGTTAGTTGCGTGATAGTTAGCATCTGAAAAGAGTGAGGGATATTTATCAATCAAGATTATCAAGATATTGTCATTTAAGTTTGATAAACTTTACAGAAATTTGGTTTAGATGAGGCTGGCAGATTTTTTGATAAAGCTTATTGAACCACCCAACTTTATTGATTTTTTACTATTTTCCGACCAGGTTTTCAGAGGCTTTAATAACAGAATTATTTCTCCGGGACTGGGTGCAACGCTTTTAGTGATATAAACATTGAAACAGCAGAGTTGTAATTTGTCTACAAGTGAAAGAGCCTTTTCCCTTGTGTATTTTTGCTCGTCTGCTGTGGGGAAATGAGGAAGTAAAGGAGACACAGACTGGCAGGACAAATACTGTGTGTGAATGTAGACAGTTAGAGATGCTGCAATGGCACAGGGAACAGAAACCTCAAATACATATTCACTGGAAAAGCAGAACATTAAATTAGTCACTAAAGGGAGGAAATACTAATCTAAGGGTTCCAACAGACATGACATTCCTAGAAAGTTTATGACATATGAATAACTTTTTTTTACTGTGCTTGAAATGTTTTGAATGTACACATAATTGTTTAATACATGTTCATAAAAATCCCATAACACGTCTAACGTTATAAGCAATAGTTCCTTGAATTACTATTGTTTTTTAAATCTAGTGCTGCACTGCACCAGTGTGATTGTTTTAACTTCACCAGTATCACGTAATACATGTTGGGATGCAGCTAGTTGGAAGTTTTTTCTGAAAAAGTTAGTAAAATTGACTAGCATTTTTTTTTTTCATTAAAGAACAGATTGATTATATACATCTGTCTTAAAGAATAGACCAATTGTTTTTGCTATTTGCATCACTCAGGTTCAAGAAAAGGCGTCAGAAACCGTTTCTGTATCTGTGCATGCATTTTTGAGATATAAATGGGCAATGGCTGCTCGTCCAGGTTAGCTTAGCTCAAACAATGGTAGTCAAGGGGAGGGCAGGTCAGAAGAGAAACTTTACAACATCACTAAAACGCTCCTGTGTGCTTGTTTATCTTTCTACCTGCTCCCCTTAACTACCTGTGTTTGAGTTAAGATAACCTGGATGAGCGACCTTTGCCCATTTCTAAATCATTAAAGAACGCACAGTTACAGGAACGGTTTCTCTCGCCTTTTCTTGAGCTGGAGATTTAGGCAAAAAGCTAGAAATTTCAAACTTTGAACTATTCCTTTAAATAACATGAATTAAAGAAAAAAAAATCTAATTTCTGTCCTCCTCCCCATGTCGCCCCACAGAGAGCGCTACCAGCTGCGTGAGGCGCGTAGGATCCGGGACCTTGACCGTGTGTTGCTAGGCTACCAGACGTACCCTCAGGCCCTGACGCTGGTGTTTGACGACCTGCCGGGGCCCGACCTGCTCTGTCACCTGACCATGGACCACTTCTCTACGGGACAGGGAGGAGAGGAGGGGGAGGGAGGAGGGGGGCAGGCCAGGGGGGGAGGAGGAGGGGGTAACAACGGGGGCGCAGGGGGAGAGGTGCAGTGGTGTGTGTTTGTCCCGGGAGCAGAGAGCAGAGAGAGGCTGATCTCACTGCTCGCTCGTCAGTGGGAGGCGCTGTGTAGCCGCGAGCTACCTGTGGAACTCACCGGGTGAATTTGGTGACTAGGAACGATGGACAGATACGGGTGGCAGTCACTTAATTAGTCTTATGGTTATGATTAAGATTCAGAGCTTGATTTGGCGGTTTCGAAAGCCTCTAATATGCTTCAAATCAAGGTGTGTTCAAGGTGTTGTATGATTGCGTCTAAAGCCAAATCATGTACTAGTCGATTTGAGTGATCGCAGTGAGGTGCAACTTCAGTCTCTCCTTAGAAGCATTCTACGTGTTGTACTGGATCGTTCATAGGAAAAGTGACGCAGGTATTTGTATGACGAATGAAAAAATAATGAAAAAGCATGAAAGAAAAATGAAAACAAATCTGACTCGAGGCAGGGTAAACGTTTTGATGGATGATGACCTTCCAATTTAATTGATGAATTCTTTTTGCTTTTTACCCATTCTTAAATTAGATTCTCCCCAAATGATCTTGTAGATATTAACGGTAGTTGGGAGTCAGTGTTTCTCAACCATTCTTTATGTGCACAGCGTAAATTGGGGCACCACGTCATAACCTTAGTCCTGGCTGCTTCACCAATATCTCCACAGCACCACCAACTTTTGCATGTCTTTGGTGCCACTTTCATAAGGTCTCTCCACAAAGCAATATGTTGCACTTGATAGTTGGCATGACAATTGAAAGGTAGTAGTTTGAGCTGAAGGTTGAAATCCTGCTTACTATCTCAATCACTGTGTAAAGGGGGTTGATCGTTGAATTTTGAAAGCAATACAAATTGTCAGATCCAACCTTCCAAATTATGTTCTCGGAAAGATTACATATTTTTTTCCGACAAGCACTTTGGTTTGAAGCATAACGGGACCTATACTCTAACTTCTTAACGTTTAGAAAGGGATGTGGCACTATACTACACATTTAGTTACTACATAACTAAATGTAAGAAGGACTTAATGGACACTGGGCAAGCTGGAATACTGGGAGTTTCTGGCAGAGCTTTAGGTTTCTCACTCGGAGCAGATTCACTGATTTGCTGGACGAATTGATTTGCAGACAGACAGACAGACAGACTGGTGTTGCAAAAAAATTGGAGCTGTAGGTGGTTCACAGCATTTCTACAAGGTTTTAATCGACATAAACTTAAAGGAACCCTACGTTATTTTATGGGAAACCCTCATGTTGTCTGTTTTCACAACTGTCGGATCATGAAGTATATTTGAGTCTTATCTCTGTGTCCAGTACAGAGAGAGGTCAAGGATGTGTTAGCCTAGCTTAGCACAAAGACTGGAAACAAGGGGAAACTGTTAGCCTGGATGCCTGGCTCCATCAAAAGAGAGTGAAAAAAATCTATCTTCCCATTATTCTGTTATTTATGTAAAGTTGTTCTTATAACCAAAAATACCTTTTTATATGTTTGCATTTTTACCGAACGCAGTGTGACTGTGGGTGTGGTGACAGGAGCACATCCCAAAATATTGGACTGTTGTTTTTAATACAACACACACACACACACACTCTCACACACACATACTGCTGCTCGGCACAATATGCTCTCTGAACGTTTTCATTTTTGCACATTGTAATTAATGAAGCAGTATTAATGAACTGTGTATTGTTATTAATATAATTTGTTGCTTTGGGACGGACGGATGTTTTCCATCCTGAAGTAGATTTAATACTAAACTTGAAGGTCCTGGTGATATTTCCAACATGAACTTTTAATGTCACATTAAGTTTTATCATCAAGTATTATTTTTATTTTGTATTGTATGTTATGTTTTTTGTACATTATTATTGACAAATGGGAAGCCAGTCAGTGTTGGACCACACACACACACACACACACACACACACACACACACACACACCCCCACCCATCCTCCATCCTCCATCAGTGTTGTTTACGTAACATGTTGTCTTGTTAAAGGGAAATGCCACTGAATTTGAAGTGAAAATGCAAAATTCACATCCAACGGTAATTCCTGTTTTGGTTAACCCTCTGTGGTTCAGTTCTTTGAAAATCAGCAGGAATTAACCGCCGTCTGCAAACGTTTCAGCAGATGCAGCAAATAAACCGTAAAACCAGACTGACTGTGGGGTCGAGAATGTGTTAGTCACTCTGTTCATGTTGACATGCCAACGAATAAACGGGCACTGCAAAGGTTTACTTTAATTTTGTATTGAAAACTTCTTAGGAAATTGTACATTAAGAGTATTATACATAGGTGTAATAGTTATCCCCATAAAGTATTGTATGTTTTTTATCATAAAAGGTTATACTTTGAATTGGAAATCTGAAACAAGATGGTTGAAACAGCATTTTTCTTTGAGAGTTTTTTCAAAGGGTTTTCTGCTGAGGAATAAGATATAAAACCAGTCTGAGCTGGTTTACGTTCAAGGTCAAGGATAAATCACAAGTTGGTGGATTTCATTGTCTGCACAACAGTCTTTCAGAGTCTTAATCGTTCATAGTTTAATCATTCAAGAGTAATAAGCAAATTTCCACCACATAATGTAAGTTTAACCACAGCTTAAGTTTATTTATTTGTCAATGTACACAAGGTATATTGAAATTTTTTCTTCGCATACCCCCTCAAGTTATTACACTTGGGAGGGGGTCATTACATTCAGCCATTACAGCGCCCCTGGAGCAATTCAGGGTTAAGTGTCTTGCTCAAGGAAACACTGGTAGAGATGGTGGGCACCGTGTATGTAATACCAGCCACCACTATTTTACAACACCCTCCTGTCCGGTGCCGGGGATTAAACCAGAGACCTCATGGTTACTGGTCGGCCACCTTTCCTCTAGTCTTGGCCATCCTACCACCCACAGGTAGATCACATTTTAAGAATCTCCTTTACAGCATGAAGTGTTATCACAATGAAACAGCAGCTTATTTCATTTATTCCACTCGCTTAAGTGAAGCCACTGTGTTGATACAGAAACAGAAGTTCATCCTTATTGTACATATATAGATATTGTAATTACTGTTTCCCATAAAGGAAGAAAAATACAATTTGGTAATATTTTTTTTTGAGAGGGGTCATATTAGGGGCCTTTGACTCATAACCACAGAGTACATCTAATCTACTGTCAAGTCAAAAAACAATTGTTTTCCAGAAAAGCCAAATAACATCTTAAATACATGAAAAGAAAGGAATAACTTCCCGTCAGCAGTCCATCGCTCTCGCCACTGTCTCAGTAAAGTGTTTTGATGACTTTGCGATTCAGTTCAGAAGCACAAAACGTACCGCCACCTTTCAACTTGTTTAACTTCCTCTATTTCCTGTCTGTCAGTGGAGGCCGCCGTGTATTTCAGCTGATTTCCTTTTTTTAAGGGGCATTTACACAGACCAGGCAGGCAGAGATACTGTAACAGGAAGGGACTGATCAGCAGAACCTGCTTTATGAACTCTGATTGGCATCTTAAGGTCAACCGACCAATAGGAAAGAATGTCAGTATCATGTGATTTTCTGTTATCATGTGAAGCGAAAAAAAACTACTTCAAAAAAATTCGACCACATGTAGAGAATTCCTGTTTTTAACAAGGTGACAGTCAGTGTGCCAAGATGACAATGCATTTTGAAGAACAAACTACTTAAAAAAAATTCGACCACATGTAGAGAATTCCTGTTTTTAACAAGGTGACAGTCAGTGTGCCAAGATGACAATGCATTTTGAAGAACAAATGGGTTTAACAGCCAGGATGGAAACTGCTTTACAAATAACTTTTTGTCGGAATAAGTGAATATCTCCTCACAACCTGCTGTCTGTACTACTGTTTGTGCTTTGAAAAAAAATCTGGTTTTAATACACAGCCTAGGTTCTGTAAACAGGTGTGTAAACAAAGGAGGCCCACAGTAGCAAGCAACATGCCTGTGTACAGAGCCTAGACTGTGTTTTTTTCAGTGTGCCTGCCTACACAGCACAGGTAGCGTATCGTGAGGAGATATTCACTGATTTTCACCAAGCCTTTAAATAGGCCTAGTTTGCTGCTTATTATTTGAATATACTGTATATAAAATGAAATCTATCAAGTCCAACCTTTTACCCTATCCACTTGCAGTGTCTCCCTTTATGTGAATTCAAAGACAGGGGTGGATACTTTAAGAACCACTTGTTACCAGGTAAAGTTAAAAACAGTTACGTTTATATACTCATGGTACTGTGAAGTGTTTAGTATATTTCTGTTAAAACATTTGTAGCAGGAAGACGGCAGAGAACACCAGACGGATGCGAGAGACTGATAGTAAATCCTTTCTCACTTCCTCTTATCTTTAATGGTTTGTCTTCTGTGTTGCTCTGTTTCCCGGCTCATAGTGCAAAGTGCTGAGCGGGGGGCTTTTACTGAGGTTGAGACGGTCAACGGGACGGGGGGGCGAGAGACACCCACGACCTCTGGCTCAGGACCCTCTCTCTCAGCATTAAGTTATGGTCTCTCTCTCTCGCTCTCTCTCTCTACCTCTTCTCTTTCTCTTGATTCATGATTTTCTCAGTTTTTCAGGAGTCAGCATTGAGTTATGGTGCGTGTGTGTGTGTGTGTGTGTGTGTGTGTGTGTGTGTGTGTGTGTGTGTGTGTGTGTGTGTGTGTGTGTGTGTGTGTGTGTGTGTGTGTGTGTGTGTGTGTGTGTGTGTGTGTGTGTGTGTGTTGGTGACATTATGCATCATTCAAAGATAACAATAATCATAGCGTCCCTGACACGATGATTATATGTTTTTTTCTTAATCAGGCAGTTTCAAGGTATCATAGATATAAAAAAGTACTCCAATAATAAAACATAAACATACAAATGATATCTCTGAATTAAGCCTTGTGTGGTCCAACAGTAAACCCTCTTGTCGTACGTCATGTAAAACTGCCAATATTTTACTTGCTTTACAGATCATTACTTATCATTTCATAACACTAAGTACTGTCCAAATTCATATTTTCAGCAGGGTCACTTAATTCCTTCTTGGTTTTTGAATTAATTTTTTAGTGCTGTGTCTCTGTGGAGGGCACAATTGGTCTTTTTTTCGGTCGACCACTTTGGTCCAGACTGAAGTATTACTGCAACTATCAACACTTTTTTAGAGACGTCCATGGTTTCCAGATGACTTAAGTGATCGCCTGACTTTTTTCCTATAGAATCATATTGGGGCCTGTGTTAAAGTCTCTCATCAACCTTGCCCTGCGTTCCAAATCACATACTCTTTCTTTTTACTACACTACATACTAAAGTACAGAAGAGTTTAAGTTTTTCATTATGTCAAGAAATGTCAAGAATAAAGATGAATACTCCAAAATGCTATTGGAGTTCGTGGGGCATTTATGTATTTTCAGCATACTACAATTGACGTGCATGAATTGGGACATCCTAAATCTTTTTTTGGCGTACTAAATAGTAGGGAAGTATGGGAATTGGAACGCAGGGATTGTTTGGATTGACATTGAAGCTATAGTGTGTAACTTATTTTGTCCCCTTTTTGCACATGAATTTTAATGCCTCTGCATAAAGTTGTTTTTCTCAGCAGTAGAATCAACAACTGAAACATTTCATGGGCGCTCCTTGAGTTCCTGTGCCAGTGTCGGGGGGCGACACCAGTTTGTGAACTCTGCCATACTGAGAAATACAGAGAGAGTTTTTGGAGCTGATCCACTTTCTGTCAACTGACTTGGCGATGGTTTGAAGGTAACAGACATTAATTTATCTGAATAAGTTACACACTATAGTTCTAACTGCATAAATTAGCTCAAATAAAGCAGCAAAAATGTACTTTGCATTCAATATGAACATCAGAATCTTGAGATGCAGCGTTAACGATTATGTTGTTGCAACAGTTTAACAGCAGATCAACGGTGGTCACCACACCATCACTGAAATTGATACATTTTATATATTTTTTTCAAAGTCAGGAGATAACTGTGGCTGGTTAAAATCCCTTAACTGTGTTGGGAGAATCTAACAGGAAAACCCTTCCAGCCGAAGAGCCAGTAAGCAAGGCAGCAAAACCAGCAACCCCCCTAGAGGTCCACAGAGGTTTATTATGCGTCTGCTTCCTGCTATTGTTCTCTAACGTTCCAGCTTGACCCTCTGACCCTCTCTAAGGCCCGACTCAGCTCTGCGTTTTGTCATGTGTTCGTCCAGTGAAACTGAATTAAAACAGGAAAAAATCTTCGTTTGCGTTCCTTGAAGCAGACGCACAGTTTTAGTTGTGTGTCAGCTGACGAGGAAATGTGTCCCAACCGCACCGCCCCTCTGGGACGTCCAGCAGGGGATATCCGCCAAAAACTTCCTGTTAGGAAGAGAGAGAGGATTTCTCACAATCTCCATTCTCTCACACACAGACCTAGAAGCTAGAATAGTATAACATTTACCCTTCAGAATAGTGCTAAGAATGACTATGGAAAGTGTGGTTGTTGTAAGTGCTTTAGAAGTTGAGATTTTTGGTTCAGAGTATTGAGAAAAAAAAATGATGTTGAGATAATGGCTGTTAAATAGGGTCGTATAGCCTCACCAATAGTCTGTTTACAAAATTACTAAATTCACAAATAAATTTGTGACTGTTCATATTCAGTAATGTCCTTTTGAGTTCTTTTGTTTTTGTAAAAAACTGTATTTAAATACAAAGTTGGTACAAAATAAAGTAGTTTATTAGACTACTGTAAATACTGCTGTTTTACTGTAATTTCTGTAGGCTACTAAGATGATATGAATATGATGAATTCTAATAAATTATGATTTTTTTGCTGAAAGTGCTTTAGGTTACACATACTCTCTCTCACACACACACAAACACACACACACAAACAAACAAACAAACAAACCTACACACTCACCCGCTCCATAATTGCACTACGCTACTACTCCTAAACAAATATACACACACTTCCTCCATTATTGGACTGTGCAACTCCCCACTCAGGGATTGAAATCATGTGTTTGTGTGTGAATTACATTTTGTTATAGATATCATTATATGTTGTTTTATGTCAGACGTTCTTTTACATTATGTTGTTGGTGATTGTAGGAGCATGTGATGATAAAAAATGTTTAACGTATTTTATCTTATCTTGTCATTTTGGAGGGTGTATAAATGTGTGATGCTATTGAACTATTTTGTTTATACAGAAAGTTGTTTCTAATATGCAGTCTGTTTTATTCAACTGCATTACTTTTTGCCAGATGGACCTACTAAACTTGACACTAAGCATATAGTTATGAGAAATTTCAAATATGTGAAAATATATACACAGTAGTTTTGTGTTTGAATGTACTGGCCAAGTACAGTACAGTCTTATCACTGGTTCCCAAAATATTTATGCTTTTTGACCCCTTCTTAACCTTGATATGAAGTTATCACAGTTTGCATATTAACGTTTGTTGAGTGTTAAACCAGCAATTTCACAATAGGTAAAGTTTAACTCGTTCAGAACCCATTTATGATCGAATCGAATACAAACAAATATTGTAATGGTGGACCTCTACTCTGACACTCACAGATCATAAATACATTAACACAAGAACATGATTTTTTTCCCCTACCGATAACTAAAATCAATGAATAAACCCTAAAAAACAGACATAATATTATTTCCTTCCTATATTCAGTTTAGTTGCTCAATATCACAGTAGATCTTAAATGTTCCAGACAATTTCAGCTTTGGGTGTGATGTTCAAATCAAATTGCTGATTTTATTTTCCTAACTTGTTAATTATCTTACGATTGTTTAGGTCCATAGGTTCATGTACAATAGTCACCACAGAGTCTAGAGAGTAAGGGGGGTGATGTGTGTTACTACATGTATTCTTTTGCTACTGTTCTTTTTTTTTTAAAGATTTGTTTTTATTGACAGATGCTCAAATTACAGCAGATTTACAGTTCAAACAATGTGTCATTTCCATTCCTGCATTTTGAAACATTTACAAAATTGTGAAAGTACAAAAATACTTAACAAAAATAAATTATATCTCAGTGTCGACAAAGGAAACAGCAAAATGAATATTTGGATGCATTCATATATGTGTATGAATTCACGAATGGATTAGAAATCATTCTTTTGCTACTGTTTTGACTTCAGTTGTACTAATTGTGCCACCACATTCATTGCTGGTGGTACTATAACTCCTATGGCAGCGGTAGGAGGAGATGACCTTTGCTGGGGAGGTTCCTACTGTGCCCGTTTTCTCTTGATTTTTTTTTCTTTCTTTCTTTCTCTTCCTAGATTAGAGAGGAAACGCCAGCAGTCGCTCCAGCCTCTCCGGCTCACAGGATACTGAGCTGAGAGTTACTTTGTTAAACTTTGTAAGATTGTTTGTTAGTTAGTTGATGTTGCCTTACGGGCTGAAAATGAGGAATGAAAACTGCTGATAGTCCCAACACTGCCTGGATACAGCCTAGGAATTTAACTTTTTGAATATTTTAAGCACTTGTCTATGTAGTTTTTGCACCTTTTAACGACAGGTTGAACTCTGTTTTTTTCCTACAACTTTTTCTGCTGGACCAGAAGTCGGTTGTTGTTGTCTAATAGTGTTGTTTTTTCATGTGGAGAGGATGTTGCTATCTGCTTTCCTGTAGTTAGTGGAGCAGGTTGTGTTCGAGGTTCAGACTAGTTGTGGCACACTAACGCCACCTCAACACATTCTCTGCTATTTAGACCGTTATTTTTTGCTTGGACAACGCTGGATTGTCGGATTTATATTTTTTACCCCTGAATGTGACACTTTGAGCCATGCTTCTGCTGTTGGTGCTGGTGGGCTGCCTGCACACTTCACTGCAACAGGTAACACAGATGAACGCACGCAAACACACACACACACACACACACACACACACACACACACACACACACACACACACACACACACACCCACCTCCAACGCTGACACACTGGACCACCTGTTTACTCTCTAAATTATGATTGGATTTCTAACTCACTGGTAAAAACATATTACTGGTACTCATTGTTATTCTTCCAGAGCCTACTTTCAAAGAATATTTTTTCATAATTTTTCAGAATAGAATACATATTGTATTTGTCCACCAAATGAATGAATGAAACATTGTGGATCATGTGGACTGGTAACAGTCCTAGAATAGTCAAACCAACAATGGAAACCAAAAGAGGACCCCATCAATGAATTGTTGTACTTGAAAGGGGAACTCATAAAATAATGTATAGGCTACTGTATATAAAAAATCTAATATTTGATTGTGTTATTATTTTCTAAAACATGAGTTTATATTCTTGTATCAATAGATTTAATAAGATATGATTTAAAGCACATTGCTATCTTGTATTATTTTAACAAAAATAAATAAACATTGATAAAAAACAATTATTCTATTATTACTTTTCAATGTTTATTGGCGGTTAAACTTGTTGAAGTTGTTTAAGTTCAACACAATGTCACTTGTGGGTGTGATAATGGAATATCTCATAGCAACCTCTCAAAGCAGGAAATACTTCTCCTCTGTCTAAGCATCCTGGAGAAGTTATGTCCATTGGAATGAACTTGGGATCAAATCTGAACGGGTTAAAAAAGTCATGTAAGATTCAAAGCAGTATAGGCCAAATGATGAGACAAATGCTGACTTTCTGTCCCTATATGGATCAAACTAGAGTGGAAGTCTACAGCCACATGCTCTG
Organism: Ammodytes marinus; assembly: GCF_949987685.1. Taxonomy (NCBI): domain Eukaryota; kingdom Metazoa; phylum Chordata; class Actinopteri; order Uranoscopiformes; family Ammodytidae; genus Ammodytes; species Ammodytes marinus. The sequence goes on along the minus strand of NC_137233.1, from coordinate 6,263,210 downwards.
TGAGGCTATTATAAGGTACAGTTGTGTGTGTGTGTGTGTGTGTGTGTGTGTGTGTGCGTGCGTGCGTGTGTGCGTGCGTGCGTGTGTGTGTGCGTGTGTGTGTCACTGTGCGTGTGTGTCACTGTGCATACTCAGTGACAATGCTAAGATGTTTAGCAAGTGATATTTACCTGGTTCATCATCTTAGCTTAGCCTGTTAGCTTGCGAACACTTCGAATTAGCACTAAACTCAAAGTACATCTGAAGCTGATGGGAATGTCTTTAAATTTGTAGGTATTTGGTCATTTTTGAATTATTGAATGTCGACATCTTTCTACGAGGCACCTGACATAATCCTGATGACATCACTAGCCATGTTGTTCAAGTTTAAATGCAGACCAGTGTGACAGTGTGTTTCCCAAGTCCAGTGAAGAGAGGGATCGTGTTGTTGTTGTTTGAATAAAGGAGAAGGCAGTTGAAATAGCTTATGTCTTAAAGGTGCAGTGTGTAATATGTCATCACCAAAAAAGTTCTAGAACATTCTAGAAAGTTCTAGAATGCAACGCTCCCTGGGTAACCCCACCCCTTTTGAATAATAACAGAAGCTACAGTGGCCTTCAAGGACAGGAACGATTCTAAATTCTAAACAATGCACCTGATGACATTCCAACCATGATGCTTCCAAAATGGCGGCGCCAAGGCCTTGGTCCAAGGTATGGAGAAATCTGGACATATATGAGACCTTTTCTAGCTATTATGCACTAAATTATTTTCTACAAAGTCTGCTGGGAAATAAAACCCAAAATTCTACACACTGCAGGTTTAAACTGATTTGACCATAGAGTTCAGAGTGAAAACTTTGCTTTTCTGCGTCATGTTATCGCCCAAGTTTAGACATTTACAGTTCTTCACTAAAGTGTTCAGTTCACTATATAGTTCACCACCTGCAGTGAATCTGTATCAGTTTGCCCTGATTCAAATTTGCAATTTGATTTTATACACCAATAATGTGGCATCTACATTTAGGGGCACTTTACACGGCCACGCAAAACGGTGCATACGCAGAAAAATTTCTGCGGTTGCACTATATCATTTACAGGAAAACAGCAAACGCAAACGCAAACGCAGGCATGAACCGCAGATTTTTGAGATCACCTCCGAGGGAGGATTTTTTGGAAAACTTAACGGTTTTGGTTTCCTGTAAACATCGAAACCATTTCCCCTGATAACGCTGACGTCACGGCTCCACCCTCACACATGCGCATTGCGTTTGGATATAAATAGGCATGCGCCGTCTTTGTAGGTCCACGTGCGCCAGTTGGAAAACAACAACAACAATGGCGGATCACCGAGCTGTATTCGTTGTGCTCATGGACGTTGTGCTGTTGCTGATGCATTTGTTATCGTGCCACCAATCGCTCCTACAAGCAAATAGGGAAAGAGTTGTGCTCTGCCTGTTTTTCTAGCTAAATAAACGTGTGTCACTTCTATATGCCAGGGACACGGCTCTACATTAAAAAAACACTATCAGCGTGCAGCGGTTAAGTTAGGCTACTGTTCAACAAAAGGAGCATTAAGGCTACGGCTTCACAGTAAAAGCATTTCACTGGCTAAACATTCATAGCATTTCGCTGGACACACGTGAGTTGACTTTTATTTTGAAGTACGCCTAACAGGAAAATATCCGCTCACGAAGCCCCTTCACTATCAGCAAGTCTGCTGTTTTTCCGAGTTCAATGCGTTGAAATAAGAGGACAGAAAGCTTGTCTTTTACAATATTTGTAACCCCAAGCTTACACCAACCGCTTTATGAACGTTAGTGGCATTAATTTTCGGTTACAGTAAGGTTTTATGCATCAAATTGTACCGGAAGAGCTATCTACTAGGCTGTGTCACCGCTGACTATTGGCTTGGCATGGCTGCTACTTCAGCGATTTCGGCCCGTTTCCTCTGAAAACTTTGTGTACGGGTGAAGATGTCAGATAAATTGTGTCTGAACGGGTTTTTTTTTTTTAAACCAAAAACGGGAAAACTCACGTTTTCACCGTGTAAAGTGCCCCTTACTCATACAGATCTGACCCAGAGTCAGCCTCCTTAGAAGGCAAAAGACTGCTGACCAAGCTGAGTAACTTGATGCTGATTTTCCTTCTTGTTAGTGCAGGATATACATCCACATCCTATGCCATTTTTAAAGGGAAAATCCACATTAAAAACAGCATGTAGATTGTGACAGAAAGATATCCAAAATCTGAGATCTCAAGACCATCTTGTGACACTTTATAGGTTTGGTTTGCTATTGAGATGCTTTGGTTCTCATGCTGATCAGATGAAGTTTGATTTGAGGAGTTAATAAGAAACACTAAAATAAAACAGGACCGGCCCTCACTAAAAACTTATGTTCCTTCCTCAAACGCTATTTTAATTCTTTGTCGTGTCTACCTACATGAACATCTGTAGGTGCCAGTGTGTGCTTGATATCTGTGTTGCTTATGTGTAATCCACTGGTGAAAAGTAACTTGTACCTAAGCTCACCTTTACTTTTAAGTGTATTTCCATTCAGAGGTGGAGTCAGTGATTCTGGAGAACACTTGTTGTCAAAATCCCTTCTTGTCAAAATCAGTAAAATCTCCTCACGATCTGCTACCTTTAGTTTTCATTCATTCAGTAACACTGCTACTGCCTCTGGTAATATCCACAGAATTACCATTACTATACTAACAGTGCAGGCAGTATCCTATCAGTGGACGTTTGAGTAGACATTTTTGTAGAAAGGATGTTATGATACATATAATACCATTTAAATGTTTAGGAATACATAGATAAAGGTGTATTAAGTTGTGATGTCGGTGTGTGAATGTGTGTGTGTGTGTGTGAATGTGGTTAAAAATGTAAAGCGCTTTGGGGCGGAGAAAATCGTCTAAAAAAGCGCTATATAAATCAAATCGATTTACCTTTTTTTTCTCGTTACCATTTTGATGTTGTCAAGTCAGGTCAGATTCATTTATATAGCACATTTAAACAACAACAATAGATGAGCAAAGTGCTGGTTGTGCACACAGTCATGGTTGTCCTCTCCTCTGCCCCTCAGACTCCCTCTCCTGGCCGCTGTGATATCTCCCAGAGAGTGGACGTCTACAGCCCCTGCACGTCCTGCGCCGCTGTCCCCTCCAGCAGATGTCCCGAGGACTTTAGCAAAATAGCCACTGTCAACTGCAGGTATATGCAACCATGTTATACCCACGTCTGTTCAGCATCGCATGACTGTTTTCACCTCTTAATTATGAAGGGATCGCTTAGATATTATACTGCTGGGTTTTAAGCTGCTAAGAAGAACAAAAACAGACAAGCAGCATTGTTTTATAAATAGATTTGACCTCTTTTTCATCTCGTCTATGGTCTGACTAAGTTTGTGTAAACTCACTTGGCGGTAAAACCAAATCCTGATGTTGTTTAATAAAATTATTTATTTATTTGAAACGTTTTCCTGAATACGTCTTCAGAATGAATGTGGAGCAAATTTTGAAGGCACAAATATTTTTCAGCTATACTCCCAACCAAGGGCGTAATCAATAAACACAGCCAGCCAATGCAACACCTCCAAATATCTATATTGGTGGAGATCTCAACAACCCCCCCCCCCCCTCCTCCCAAATGTCGAGCCCAAATTTACTCTCTTGCTCCCATCACCCCAACAGCCTCCCCAAAGATATAATAAAGGCAGACTGACATTTTAAACATCCCTTTACAATTAAAGTGTATTGTTACAGGCGAACCTTGTGTCATAACAGTAGTGACTGTAGTGGGTCTGCAGTAGTAGAATGTGGTATTAATGAATGAACCAGTTCCTCTAACCTCACGTTCACTGTGTGTTTCAGTTATGTGGTGCAGATAGGAGGCAGGGACACGGAGCTGAGTGGATGTCAACATCTCTGTGTGAAAAGCTTTATGGAGCCACAATGCTGCGCTCAACACTGGGGACCACTGTGCCTCCGTAAGACACACACACACACACACACACACACACACACACACACACACACACACTCCAAGTACATCCCCATTAAAGCTGTAGTGTGTAACTTTTATCCGTCTGTCTGTCTACAGCCTGTCCCAGCTGGTCGAGTAAAACCTGTAACTTGCGTGGAACTTGTCTGAGTGGCGACCTCGGCAACGGGACCTGCGTCTGTGATGTCAGTAGCCCTATCCTCTCTCCCTTTTTGTCTGCCTGCCTGTCTGTCTGTCTGTCTGTCTGTATGTCTGTCTGTTTGTTTGTCTGTCTGTCTGTCTGTCTGTCTGTATATATCTGTTTTTCAAAGAGGTCCGAGATCAATATTGGTTTTGTATTTTAAAAGACCAGTTCCCTTAAAGTTACAGTGTGTAAAATATATTCATCACTTTTCAGAGCAGACTTGGTAGAAATGGAATATTACTTTCATGATTATGTTTTAATTAGTGTATTATATCCTCAAAATAAAATGTATTTTTTTTATTAGCTTAGAATGAGCCTTTTATATCTACCTAGGAGATGTCATGTTATTAACGGTAGCATTATATATGGTGGGAAATTCACCTGTTGGAAGACAAAGAAGAAGTACTATAGAATAAATAAATACATCTTCACCTCATCACTTGATATTGTGGAAAGACTTGAGACAGTGGTGGATGATTCCATCTTTAATAACTAGTTTCTTGTCCTTGAAGGCCACCATAGCTTCTGTAAATTCTCGGAAAGGGAGGGATTAGCAAGGGTTCATTGCAATATAGAATCTCACCACTAGATGCAGCTAAGTACTAGTACAAACTGCTTAGTATTACACACTGAAACTTTTTAATGACAATAACATTCCCAATTGGACTACACGATCGATAGTAAATAATATGGATGTAGCATCCGGGCTGACCTCACAGGGCTGTACGCTTATTTTTTTAGGTGGTAGCACTGGTGCTAGCAAGCAAAAAAAATCAGTAGCACAAAAATAAATTCAGTAGCACACAAAGTATGATCGAAAACTTGCATAACCTTAACCCATGCATTTCGCTCTAATTACCTTTTAGCCTGTCATCTTGGTCTCATTTGAAATTCTCAATTAATGTCATATCCTAGTGTGTGCAGTAATAATTGTAGAAAAATTAATAGGGGTAGACTGATTGCAATTTAGACAAAAGAATATAATCTGCCAATTGCAATTTTTTGCTGATTCAGAATTATTTCTCCCCATAAAATGAATATCTATATATTTTTTGTAAATACATATCATTATTATATTCATAATAATATTTTTTTTTGGTAAATGTCCTTCTGTTAGGCCTAATTAAAACCTAACTTTAAAACATATAGCCTATTAAATAATTAAGTAGTAGTATACATATTGGTACAATTTAGGATAAGTTAAATAGGTTGTTGTGAATGTGTTGGGAGTTGTTCTTCAGTGGCTTATCAGTTATTTCAAACTTTGTTTAAATAGACTACTGTTGACTGCTCTCTGCAGCTGAATGAGTTGCCTTTCAAGCTAGCGCACTGCAGGGCTGAGAAGCGCGAACTTCCTGTTCTTACCGGCTTCAAAAAAGTAAACTGACGTTTGGCTAGTAACATGCTTTTAATGTGAAGGCGCACAGGAAATGTTCTGTTTGCACACGCGCTAACATAAATGCGTGCCGTCTCTTTCTGGTTATTACCGTTGGTGAAGTTTATTAGACGCTAGAATCGCCGCTCCACAGGTCCCGAGCACACATCTTTCACCAGCCAAAGTGGAGGGTGGACTCAATAACTTACTTGCCTAAGACTACATTTACCCGAATTTGAAGAGTGTTAATGTAGAGCCCTCTAAGCAGTGTTGTGCAGCGCTCCTCTGTGTTTCAAACAGACAGCATCTGCTCATTAGCACGGTGCGAGTGGACTTGTATTCATCATCGCACGTGATCAATTTCAGTAGCAAATGCGATCAAAACTGTCGCACTGTACAGCCCTGCCTCAGTTATTCACACGGCATCCAATAATCCTGGTTTGTGCGCGTCGCCATTTTGTGAGGGGGAGGGAGATAGCTGACATATTCCTCCGAGGCAAAGTGAGGGACAACAGGCGGAGAGCTGTCACTCAAGAGATCGCGCAATACATTTTAACTTCCAAAAGAATAAAAACTAGCGTGGTCCAAAAAAATGTACCCCCCTCAGTGTTGTCATGGAGATATGACCTAAATATACAGACTAGAATGTTTTTTTAATCCAGGCCTGAAATAGGTTTAATAATGCTGTGAAAACGGCATGTTTAACATTGGAGTCAATGAGAAATGGCTGTCTTCTGCATCCAGCCCCCAGTGGCACTTCCGGGTTACTACAGTTGTGGTCACTTCCTTATTGGATGCTGGTAAAAATCGCTGAGGTTGGGGCTTGGACTACACCTTGCCACCAGGAGTTATCATTGAATTTTGTGTATTTTTTTCTTTCTTTTTAAACCTTATTTAGATTGTTGATGTTTCGGTGAAATCGCTTAATAATTATTCAAAGTCATTAAAAATTACTTTCCTCTCTTTAGGAAGGCTTCTCTGGTTTCGCCTGTCAGGAATGTAGTAATCCAAACAATTATGGAGAAAAGTGTGATAAAGGTAAGATCTCTTATCACTGAGCTCTCAGGCAAAAATGAAATGTTAAACAGCTGCAGGAACATCCCACAGTTATTTGAAAACCGAACCGTACTCTGTTTGTGTATTGGATTTTGCAATTGTTTATGGTGTAGAATGGCGTACTACTTGATAAACCCAGGCTCACTTTACGAACAGGTCTAGTGTGTGTTATGTTGAAATTAGATTTAGATTTTTTTCCTTAATCTTTTATGTATTTTAAAATTGTTCAAAATAAATATTCAATTCACTCTTTCCTCTGTGTGTGTGTGTGTGTGTGTGTGTGTGTGTGTGTGTGTGTGTGTGTGTGTGTGTGTGTGTGTGTGTGTGTGTGTGTACAGCTTGTGACTGTGAGCGTGGATTGTGTAATAAAGGTCCAGAAGGAGATGGAGTGTGTCTGTGTCAGCCACCGTACACTGGAACGCGCTGTACCACAGGTAAGACCATGACACACAACATGTTATATGAGTTTTATGTTAGAAATGTAAAGTATGGGTCCCGAGAAGGTAGAAACTGCCGGATGTTAACTTGAATATGTTGGGCAATTAGCGTAGCATAGCATAATTAGCATTAATTAACATAATTACATATATTGACAATATTTCAGCAACTGCTCTGCCAATTTGAACAATATTGGAGTGGTTTTAGGGGTTATTGAGGATGATGAATCAATTTCTGACATTTTCAAAATTGAAGCAGAAGTAAGCAATTTGAACATTTTAGCCTATACTTCCTTACTATTGCAAATATATCTCTTTTTTTACTGTTTAACCTGTCTAATCATTAATTGTTGCTGTGGCTCAGTGGTGGATTCCCGCCCGATTTGTTCTCTGCATGTCATTCCCCTCTCTGCCCCATTTCTTCTCTGTCTCTCCACATTGTATAATAAAAGCATGGGAAAAATTACAAAGATAAAATTTAATCTTTAAGAATAGGCCTACATACAGTATATAATTAGTTGCTGTTGTGTGTCTGTTGTCTGCAGTGACTAACGGGTGCAACAACTGCAGCCCTTACTCGTACTGTAGGGGAGAGGGAGACGCCGCCAGCTGTGAATGTTTGCCCGGATACAGGAGGACGCCACAGGGGAAATGCGGAAGTAAACAAACCGTTCAATGATCACCTAACATTCCTCAGTTACTTTTTTATATCAACTTTTTAGTTTAAGCTGCTATTTTAGCTATTAGCATTTAGCTCAAATCAGAGCTGAGGGCCGCTGACAGAATCATTAACTTTTTGTGTCATATATCTTTTTATTGACATTCAACAAACACATTTCCATAACATTAGTTTCAGGGACATATACAGTATACGGCATCTCATTTTATGTGTATGAAATGCAAAAATCAAGCAATACAAGTGCTGGAGACCCTTTTTGCACACAATCTCTCAGTTAGCTTGTTCCAAGGTATTTATAAGATTGCTCAATGGTCTGACCTCTCATCAAAGTGACTGTGCGTGTTATTTTCCCTCATAAACGATAAAGCACGTACCTTTATCTCCTTCTTTGTCTCCAGAATGTGAATCAAAGAGCAAAACAAGACCTTGAACAGAACGTTTTTATTCTTATATTCAAACAAACCCTCTGGTCTCATCTGGATTCACTTAGATCTTGGTTTTTCCCCGTCCAGGTTATTGTTCAGCGAGGGACTGTGACGTGAACGCGCAGTGCTCCTCTCAGGGGCCGAAGGTCAGCTGCGCCTGTAAGCCAGACTATCTGGGAGACGGACGGATCTGCGTACCCAGAAACCCTTGCACCGAGAACAACGGAAACTGTCCCTTCAACTCCACCGTCTGCGTCTTCAAAGGACCCAACAAGGTGAGGAGGGTGGGGAACCAGGTTTACATCAAGATTTGTTCTTGAGTAGAACCGGTACAAGAACCAAATACAGAGATTATATTACAGGTAGAGTCAGCGATTCTGGAGAACGCTTGATGTCAAAATCACTTTTTGTCAATATTGTTAATTCATGCTCCGCTACCAGTCGTACTCTGTGGATTGAAAAAATACACTTTTTCTTAAACACAGCCTAGGCTCTGTAAACTGGTATGTAAACAAAGGGGGACCCCCTAGCTAGCAACATGCCTGTTTAAAATGTTCAGCGCATACACAGTACAGACAGGTCTCGGATCGTAAGGACACAATCCCTGATTTTGATAAAAATGTACTTGGACAACACGCACTCTCCAGCATCGCTGACTGCACCTTTATAGGTCGACTTAATAGGACTTTCCTGAAATACATACTCTGGGTTTAACCTCACTATGTGTTGTCTGTCTGTCTGTCTGTCTGTCTGTCTGTCTGTCTGTCTGTCT